>NC_066374.1:10941038-11254717 GCF_013377495.2 Cygnus atratus | reverse complement strand
AGGATGATGATGGGAAACCTAAGACTCCAGCCCCAGTGAGTATATTTCCAGAAACCCAGCCAGTCTATGTGTTGACTTGTGTCCTTGTGGTGGAAGTCTCCATAGAATAAGGGTTGTCTTCCGTGTCTGGCACCCTGAAAGACAGCAGTATTCATAGCAATAGCTAGACACTCAAATGTAGTGTTAAATGTTAGCGTTATGAAGCGAGAGAATACTTCGGAGGGAACTGTATGATAAATAGTAGGCATGTGCTGGAAGTGGCAGTAGTTTATATGTTGTTTGATCTTCATTGTCCCTGTCCTGTATGACCTAGGAAGTTGAAGATGCAGATGGTGACCTTGCTGATGAAGAAGAAGGATCAGCCCAGCAGCCTCAGGCCAGTGTCCTTTATGAAGACTTGCTCATGTCAGATGGAGAGGATGATGATGATGGGAGTGATGAAGAAGGAGATAATCCTTTCTCGTGTATGTTTCCTTTGTTATATAAAAAAAAGTTGAATAGGAACCGGTCATTCACAAACCCAGCTAATCTTCTTTCCTTACCATCACAAAGACATACAGCAGAGAGCAGAAAGCAAAATAGGGATATGTAGGCCATGTGGTCTAGTAGTCATAAAGGAAGAGTGAAAGGGCAAGATGAAACAAAAAAACACATAAATGGAACTCAAACCAAAGTGGAACGGCAGTGTTTTGAGTATGGATACAGAAGAAAGAGTTGAGATCTGGTCAAATGTATCTCATGGTGAATTTGCACATGGTTCAGAAAAGGCGGGACAATGCTTTGGTGTGCACAATAGAATTGGGCAGAGTTTAGTTAAAGCGCAACATTTATTTTGGTATGAAACAGTGTGGACAAAGTTATCGAGAACTGGAAGAGGAGTGTGAAGGTTCTTCACATTGTTTCCCTGTTCTACAAAAGAAGTTGCCATGCAGGATAGCATATGGTAGTATTTTGAGGTGGCATCTGAAAATTATTAGGGGATGGTGGTGGAGAATTGTTCAGAACTGACAAGTAGACCAGGCCTTTTGAGTAGTGGGGGTAATTAGGTTGTTTCTGAATGTCAGAAATGGGTATGACCTCCCAGATACCATTTCTAGTACATTTTCAATAAACTGCTTTGCATACATTCCTTACAGTCAATATTGTATCCTTTCCAGAAAGACAACGGGTATGTAACTGACAGAACAAACCTGTTGATTTATGACCAAATGTCTGTTTATTACACAGCTATCCAACTGAGTGAGAGTGGCAGTGATTCAGATGTGGAGACCAATCCAGTGAGACCTAAACAACCTCATGTTCTCCAAGAGAACACGCGAATGGGCATGGACAATGAAGAAAGCATGATGTCTTATGAAGGTGATGGTGGGGAGACATCTCAGGTTATGGAGGACAGTAATATCAGGTAATTAGAGCTGAGAATCTTGTTACAGTAATTCTTTCTTCAAAACAAAATCTGTTCTCTTAAAGGTTTCTGAAGTGTTTATCATGAAAAGCTGAAGAATATCTTGTTTTTTAAGTTATTCTGTCACTGGTTTTAATGTTGCAGCCATAATTGCAATTTACCACTTATTGACAGAACTTTGGTTTTGCTGTTAGACTCTCTAATGAAAAAAACTTAGTTTAAATTAAATTAAAACTAAAATAATTGTGTTTTTTTTTTTCTTGTGAGTTAAATAACTTCCATAGTGTTTTTTGAAAGCAATGCAAATAAAGCTTTTTATAGATTGTCTCAGAAACTGAGATGCCTTTGAAGTTAAAAGGTGATCTAGCCGATTAACTGATTAATTTCATGTTTGTTTGTTTTTTTCCTCTAAGAATTAAGTATTTCCTTCCTTGAAAGGAATGTGCATGTCCAAAATAATAGGAATATGCATATTCTGTATTTTGGAAGGAGTTCCATTCTTAGAAAATGACAAGGACAGCTTTATTTTCTGCATTGTCTTGAGAAAGTACTGACTGACTTTTCCCTGTTTGGCTGTTCTGTAACATATTAGCATTAGATTCTGTTTGTTTTTTACTCATGGAATTCAGTACCTTAATGCTGTTACTGATATTTGCCTAAGATAATTATATGGACAAGCTCTGTCCATCTGTGATCAGAGATGATCAAGACCTGCTCTTAAGACTAGTTATGCTGGGTCAGGCAAATGATCTGTCCAGCCCAGTACCTTGACAACAGCCAGCAGAAGAGGCTGGAGAGGATGTGAAGGGGCTCTGCTCTGGTGGTGATTGTTATGCTGTCTGCCTTTTTGTCTCCAGTAATGGTGACAGATGGAAGGTTTTGGAGCAATCAGTTGCTTTTCCTACCCTGAGTATATCAGAGGGGGGTGAGGATGCCAGTAGAGAATTGTTCATGAGAACTGTTTTTTATTTTTAAAAAACTGGCCATGGACAGAATTAAAGTACTCGGTGGTTCCAAGTGTTCCACAAGGACCTAAGGCCAGGGACCTTTTACAGAAGTTAGATAGAAGTTAAATGGAGAATTGCTGACATCAATAGCTGATTTGAAATTATGGTGTAATAAGAGTATATCATTTCTCCTAGCTATGGCAGCTATGAAGAACCAGACCCAAAATCCAACACAAGAGATACTAGTTTCAGCAGTATTGGAGGATACGAGATCTCTGAAGAAGAGGAAGAAGAAGAGGAACAGCGTTGTGGACCAAGCGTATTAAGTCAGGTCCATCTGTCTGAGGATGAGGAAGACAGTGAAGATTTTCATTCCATTGCAGGAGACAGTGACCTGGACTCAGATGAATAACCTAAGGAAAATCCTTTTCCCTGAGATGATGGTCATCTCGGGCTGCTCTTGGCTCCAGTGTTTCTATTGTCCCGGTTTGGTACAAGGAACAATGTGGTGCAGACTGTGTTAACAAGAAGCAGCCTTTTTATATATTTTAATCAGTTATAGAACGTGAGGCTGAGTAAGTATGTGGTGAAGAATGATCTTTAGACAAGCATGTCCTGCTGAAGTATTGGGTTGTTGTGCCCTTTCGTAGTTCTAGAATCCAGATGAAGACTTCATGAATTTGTTCTTCATTTTTAATAGATGTAAAATAATTTATCGTAAATACTACCCTGGTGGATTCATGCATTGTTCATCAGGGGAAAAAAATGGTTGCTCTGAGTAAAATTCATGCTGTTGTTTTGATAAACTATTACAAAACATTTCTTGTATCTTAAAGGGAAAGCTTTTGTTTGGGATCACAATATGAATGCGCTAACAACTTATCCCAGGCTGGTTTTGGTAATTGCTTAACTGCCTTGAGTACTTCAGTGAACAGCTGCCCTATTTTTTTTTTTCTAAGTTGCAATTAGTCCCAGAAAATCAGACTTTGCTAATTTGAGTCTTCAGCAGTTCCCAGGCTACTTGTGTTCTAAAAATAGCTCTCATTATTCCTGGGAGCGAGCCTCTTTATTTTTAGCCCTCCGAAAACAAAGACTGTGTACAGAGCCCCGCTGTTGCACTGCCGGCTCGAGCCATGTAAATAAAACTCCAGAAGCTGTTAAGCGTTGTTCCTTTTATTGCTGCTTCACCCCCCACATCTCTTGGGGCTGTTGGGGCTGGGGCTGAGGCTGGGCGCTGTGCAGCCCGGGCAGGGGCTCGCAGCCCCTCGGCCGCCTCAGGGGCTCCCCTCAGGGCGGGCGGCGACCCTGAGGCGCCCAGCCCGGCCTCGCGTTCCCGGCGTGCCCCGCCCGCGCGCACGCGCAGTGCGGCCGCGTTTGTCGCAATGGCTCCGCGCGGAAGGATACCCGAGTGACAAAGCCGCCCGTGCGGCGCTCTCCCCGCCCTCCCTCCCGCCTGAGGGGCGCTGGGCGGAAGGAGACGGAGGCGGTTCCTGCGGGATCCTTCCGCGGCGCCGCGCGCGGACTCTTTGGCGCGGGGAGCTAGGTCCGGCGGCCGCCATTCGGCTCGCCGCCGCCGCCGCCAGCGCCATTTCGGGAGCCTCCGCCTCGCCGCGCCGCCAGCCCCGAGGGCAGCCCGGGCCCGCTCCGCCCGCCCCGGCCCGCCGCGCCCGCGTCCCCCCCACCCCCGCCGCCTCCGCCAGAGCCTCGCCGCCCGCCCGCCCGCCGCCATGGCGACCTCCGTGGGGAACGTGGCGGACAGCACAGGTACGGGCCGCGCTCGGGGTCGCCCCGCCGGGCCGGGCTCTGCCCTCACCGGGCGCCGCCGGGGGCGCTCCGCCGCCGGGGGCCGCGCCTGCCTCGGCCGGAGCGCGGCGCTCCCTGCCCGCGGGGGCCGCTCCCGGCGGAACTTTCCAGAAGCGGCCGCCTCGCCGCGGCGGCTCCCGGCCGGCCCCCGCCGCCTTTGTGCCCGGCTCGGCCCGGCGGGGGCAGCGCGGGCTGGGCAGCCGCAGGCCTCGCCGCGGGGGGCTCCTCGGCTTGCATCGATCGCGGCGTCAGGTGGCGGCGGGGAGCAGGGCGGCGTGCCCCGCACCGAGCTGCTCCTCCGGGGGCTGGGGGCCGGGCACCTGCGGGCCGCACGCGTGCTGCTGCTGCCAGAGCTGCCCTGCCCGCGAGGGGAGCGAGCTCGCTTTCTCCCCCGCACAACGAAATATATATATATATGTGTGTGTGTGTGTGTATTTTCTTGGTGAAAGGGAAGCGCAGCTTTACCCTCCGGATTTTTAGGGTTTCCTCTAAGCAGAAGGGAAGGAAGAGCGTGAAAATCTAAGACAATGCCTCAGGAAAAGCGTGGGGGGGGGTGGGGAACGGGGGAGCGGTGTGAGGAAAGGGCAGCGGGGCGGCGGCTGGGGTGGACAGAGCCAAGGGGAGGCCGAGCGCTGCAGGACGGTGCCACCTCGGCCGGGACTGCTCCTCCGGACACCGAGGCTGCAGCATCTGGGAGCCCTGAGCTCCTTGAGGAGCTGAGAAGGACGAGCGCCGGCCCGGCGCTGTCACCTGCTCCTTGTCGCCCGCACCTCCCGGGTGGAGGCGGCAGCTGCTCCTGCCTGCCTCCAGCTTTTACCGAAGCGCGAGGTTGAGCAGGAGTTAAGCGCTCAGGTGGTTGGTTGTGGGGGAGAAAAGGTCTCATGTGGGTTTGTGGTACTTCTGTGCGGGTGTTTAATCTGCTTGCGTTCTCTACAGCTTGCAGGAGAGGTTGTGGCACGCACCAGCCTTTGCCAAGGTCATAGTCAAAGCGTGTAGTGCAGGCTAGCATAGGTGCAGGAATTCGTGCGAGAAAGTCTTGATAAGGGATTTTTCTGCCTGTGGCTCCTTGCTGCTGTTGCTTTGTTTAGAAATGGGTTCGGTGAGCAGACACGAGCGGCCACGTTATGGGTTCTTTGGGTAGCCTGACTTCTGTTCTGCAGCAGTGTAATTGAAAGTTCAGCTCATGTGGAACGTAGGGATTACAGCTGTTTGCTTCCCAGCATCGACTGTGCTTCTCGAGGGGATTTCTGCTAAAATATTTACTTGGAGGTGGATGACTGGGTATTTTATGCCGAGGGATTGATTTGCTTTATCTCTGCTCAGGGGAGCGAGGAGGGATTGTTTTGGGAAGATATTGATAAATGAGAGAAAATTTCAGTACCCTCATTTTGTCACTTTAGCTAGGGATTGTTATTCCCAGGTGCTGTTACATTAAATACAGGATTTCTGCAGTGTCCTTTCTCTGTTGCCTGAGGAGTTGCAACTTCAGTTTCGCTCCATGCTTGAGCAGGCCAGGCGTCCTGTTCGGGCAGCAGCTGGAAGTTTCTTCCCAAGTGGTCATGAGACTCCCAGTCTAAACCTCTATGGGTTTTATTATTTTATATGTATATATTTTTTGCTTTAGCACTGAAATTTAATCCCACTATTGGTACTTAAAGGAGAAATTACTCCTGCCCATGGGCCACGTGCTTCCTCTGTCCAGCCTCGCCGTGTCTGTGCTGTGAGCAGCGCCTGAAGCGCGCTGAGCCTGTGTGGCTGCTGCCGCAGGAGGGAGCAGGAGCAGCACGGCTGTGCGCTGGGCTTCTGCTGTCAGCCGCTTGCGGCCTTCGCAGTGCTGCTGTCACTTCCACGCTGAGTAACAGTTACGTCTGTCCATTGCCCTGAAGGTTAACCAGGTGCTGAAGTCCGCTTTTCCCTTAGTCTGCGGTTCAGAAAGCTGTGAAGCAGGGCCCTAGAAAACAGAGATTAACCTGTTTGCAGGCGCTTGGTTGGTAATGTCTCAAGTAGCTGGCAGTCAGTAGTTTTGCTAGTTCCAGCTTAAAATGAACCTTTAGTTTATAGCACAGAGACAATATTATCTGGGAAAACAACTTGAGTTGGGTCACGTCAATTTTTTTTATTCTCAAAACCAGATAGCACTAAAAGAAAATCATGAAAATAATGGAAATAATTGCCATCGACCCCGAGTTCATAAAATGAACACTAGATAATAACTCTGAACCTAATGTCTTTGTGACTGTTTTGCCATCTTTAAAAATTCTCGTAAAATAGTTTCAGAAGATCCTTGTAGTATGTAACTGCAAAATTGTGTACTCAGATATTGAGGTATTTACTTTTATTTGGTAGGATTTATTTGTTTCATTGCATCAGAAACGCAGAACTCCCCAGGTGCAGGTGGGAAGTATTGAGGAAACGGAATTAAGTGACTGCAGAGTACTGGAAATGCTGGACTTCAGAAGGAAAAATAAAGAGATACTTGCAGAGCTTTTAATAGCAAGGATAAGTGGTATAAAGGCAGAAATTGAAGGCACTTTCTAGGATGAACAGTTGAGGGTTTTTTTCCTAGCTGCAGTTGTCTGTGTTCTAATACAGAGCTGTCTTTGTAAGACAGTTAACTCGCTTTTCACAGAGAAGGTTGCTGTAACTAAAATGTGGTGTTTTATTGAAGTATTTTGTTCTTCGTGAATGTATCTTAAATATTAAAAACGTTTTGTCCCTCCCATTCCAGCTAAGCCTCCCGAAGTAGGAACTGCTTTCCTGTACCCTCTCCTTCTTGTGGTTCCTTCTGTAGGCCAACAGCGTAACCACTGAAGCTTGTGTTTGTCTCATCTGATACCGTACTCAGGCCAGCACTTTATTCGGTGGAGGAATCGTTATTCGTTGTAGATAACCCAGGCAGCATAGAGGTTTAAAGGAAGGTTGCGCATTGCACATTTTTCTTTAAGGGCTTTTACACGATACCGATCTACTGGCATAGCAAAGTTTCCTTTTGTTCAAGTCCTTTGAAGTCTTTGTCTGCTGTCCTTCATTTTCCTGTTAATTTTTTAGAACTTTCAATGTTACAAAGCACTAGATTTACAGCCTTGGGGGGAGGGTAAGGAAATTCATTGATCTGTTGCTCACGCTGCTACTGTTATGAACCAAAGTAAAATCTTATGTCAGGAATATCTTCAAATATTTTTCAGGTTCGCGGAAAGCAGTCGATTTCTGTCTTGTAATAGCTGTGAATATTTGTGTTTCCAGATACTAACTGATGAAGTCATGCGCTTGTACACACAATGTTAGAAATACCATAGCAGTAGGTGGGAGCCTGAAGATCTGAGAGCTCGAACTGTCACTTGCTGTAGTGTTTATGTAACTTCCGACATCTTCATCCTTTAGTTCTAAACACTTTTTTTTTCACATTTGTTTTGTTTTTGTTTTCTTTCTTTTGTTTTGTTTCCATTATCTAACTTTTTGTTTTCCCCCCTTAAATGTTTTGGTGATTCTCCAGAACCAACGAAACGTATGCTTTCCTTCCAAGGGTTAGCGGAGTTGGCTCATCGTGAATATCAGGCAGGAGACTTTGAAGCAGCAGAGAGACACTGCATGCAGCTTTGGAGACAAGAGCCTGATAATACTGGTGTGCTTTTATTACTATCATCTATTCACTTCCAGTGCCGCAGATTGGACAGGTAGGAGAACCGAGGGGTTCTGTCAAGTTTTCTTTTGAGTTTGTGCCTGCAATAGTATTGAGCGCAGCTGAAAAAAATACTCATCTAACATTGGCTTTATCTCTGAATGCAAATACTGACTAACTGCATGGTAGCCGTAAGGACTCGTCAAAAATGACGTGCTTTTTTGAATTCTTCAGGGTAAGAGGAATACAACTGGGAATTGCTAGCCTTGCAACAAACGACAGATCTTGCTGTTACTCTCGTTTTTTCGTATTGTACGCTTTAATATCAGAGTATCAGCCACACTTGTATGTACCAGAGTTATTTGCACAAGTAAACAAAAGTCTTTATTCCACTTGCAGTGTGGGGTTTGTTTATTTTTTTCTTAATTCTAAGACTGATTGTTTGCAGCAGAATGGTATTGCTTAGATAAGGATTCTGTCTTGTGAAGGCTGTCTCTGTGCTCTTTCTGCCTGCCTGTTCCTGATCTTGCATTTTGAATTGTAACTGTTCTAGCTGTAAATCTGTGTGTGCTGGTGAAGGAAGTAAAAACTTGAAATCAGGATGTATTCTATATAGGTTTCTGGATGGGATTGTAGTAACAATTCAGATATGGGATAATAAAATGGAGGAGGACAGGCCAGAGTTTTACATCTGATCTGTCTGTTATATCCTGTTTCTTGAAAAGACTGTCAAGTGAAACGTTGCCTAGAAAAGTAGCATACGACTGTTGGAAGAGGTGTAACAGAGTATCTGCAGTGCTTTCTCCGGCTGCATTGAGTTCAGGCTGGTGAGGAGGCTTGAAGCCTACCGATTGCAACTGAGTTGTCTTTCTTCAATAGAATCTGAAAGAAGAATAGGAGAGAGGATAGTTTAAACTAGGAGAAGCTAAATCTGTAAATCCAGATGTGTTGGCTGTGGGTTTGGCTTGCTTAAGCATGAATGTTGACTGAATAACAAGGCAAACAGGCAAACGCTGAAAGTCAGGTGTTTTGTTAACTTGTTTAATTTTTTCCAGGTCTGCTCACTTCAGCACTTTGGCTATTAAACAGAATCCGCTGTTGGCCGAAGCCTACTCGAATCTGGGCAATGTGTACAAGGAACGTGGACAGCTACAAGAAGCTATCGAGCATTACAGACATGCACTACGCCTCAAACCAGACTTCATTGATGGATATATTAATCTGGCTGCTGCGCTGGTAGCCGCAGGAGATATGGAAGGAGCAGTACAGGCATACGTGTCTGCCCTTCAGTACAACCCTGTAAGTAGCACGTTGTGCTTTGCTGCTGTGTCACTTTTATGTCTATAAGTGACTGCTATAAAATCATCTGCTGTTCAGATTTGGGGTTATAGCTCTTTAAAACTAATTTTTTTTAGTAAAAATTATGTTAGAGTGCTATCTTCTGATTATTTTGCATTGTGCTCAAATGGTCTGTGTAGTGCTGTGCAGTATGATGAAGGTGTCTGCTTACAATTGCATCACGAGTGCCTGTTTTGTCAAAAATCTTTAAAATGCAGCACTGGTCCAGTGTGTGTATATCCTTTTTCCTTTGCAAAAGCAAATGCAAAACCAGTCCAACAAGAGCTTGGAATCTTTTTGCTGTGTTCTTCAGCCTATGTGAACTTGTCAAATTCACGTTAAGCAGTGTGACTAGTAGAATGTGCATCGGTTAGGAGTACTGTAAGATGGTTTTTATTACAAAAGTTGAGTTTTACTTAGGCTAGAAACTTTCTTTGTTAATGTAGACACAGCTGTTCTCATTCTCTGTGGTCTTACAATAGACTGCAACTGGAGTATCCAGCAGTACATGCTGTGGCTACAAATGAAAGAAAAAGAGCAAGTGGCTTATGGATTAATGGGGAAAAACAGGGAGGTAAAACTGTTGAGGATGCAGGAAGCAAGGAAAACAGCAATGATTAAAAAAGAGGCTTCAAATACTTTTATGTGGTAAAAAAACTTAAGCTGCTTGTGGGGTCACTTGAACTTTCTGTTCTTTCATATCTCTGTACAAACAGAAATTGTATGAACTGGTTCCTAATTCCTTTTTTTCTTATTGATGTATTTTTACAGTACTAAAATCAGTCAGACCTGTTGGCTATAACGTTAGGTCATGAAAAAATGTTTTGAGTTTGTAATATATTTACTGGGAATTTACACTGAGCTGTAGAGGACTGGGGAGTTCCGTTCCAGGGCCTATGTGAAGACCTTGGGGACATCGGTGAAGTCCCGAAGCTGACGGTGTGACTTTGATTTTTTCAGGACTTGTACTGTGTTCGTAGTGACCTGGGGAACCTGCTCAAAGCCCTGGGTCGCTTGGAAGAAGCCAAGGTAGGTGTTGAGTAGAATACATGTAAACGCCAGTGTTTTGAAAACTTGAACTTTGCACCAAGTCTTCAAATCTGCGTTGATCTACAGACAGTCTGAGAAACTGCTGAAAACTGAAGGCACTGAAACACCCCAGAGTAGTTGCAGGGCAAGATATGGCATGTCCATGTTTAAAAGTTGGTTTAAGTCAAGAAATGGAACATTACCAAGCCTTTCTGCTGAACTAGACTATCTGATACCATTCTGAAGTATTGGGCAGGGGCTCCACCATGCTCTTATCTGGAAATAAGTAACAGTCCTTCAAATCTGAGGCTTGCCTGCTGGTGCCAAGCAGAGAGCCTGTGGTTAGCTCGAGATCCCTGTACGATGCAGGTGCTATTGAAAATGCTGCTCTTCTAAAGTCCTTTGTGGCTTGTAAGTGGAGAAGAAACTTATCCAAATGTTACCTTGTAATATTGGCTTTTAAAGATTTTTATTCTTTTTAACTTTTCCCTTCCCTTGATAGTGGAAGAAAGGCTAGTAAATGATCAATAGCTGCAGTATGCGAACCCCCGAATAACTTTTCTTCATGTCTTCCCTTCTCCCCTCCCTAAAATAAAGAAATCAGAAGGACAAAGCTGGTTTGTTTGGAAATGAACTGATCGAAAGAAAACTTGCTGTAGTGGAAAGGTGGCTTCTAGCAGTCTTGTGTTTCCTAAACTGAGAATTTGAACACCAAGATGAGTTTAAAATTCTTGGCATGTTAAAACTTGGATTGCACAAAGAAATTGTCTTGTTACAAGCCACCTTACGCGTCCGCGCTGCAGGGGTGAGGAGTGTGGAGAAATCAGAAACACTCTGGACTCCACGTCTGTCGCTCCAAGCCCCACGCGCATGCTAAAAAGTGGAGTGTATGAACAGCGTAGCTGTCTGTTTGGCTGCAGCACCATCGGGGAGGGTTAGGGCCTTTATGGGGTAAGGGGAGCGTAGTTTTCAAAGTTCATTGTTTTTTTTGGATTTCTCCTAACAACTTGGATGCGTGTACCATCCTAGGACAGCGTGATCGATTTGGTCAGATCCAGGTTGAAAATGTTTCGTAGTAGTGCTAACAGTTTGAAGAGTCTTTGAGACACTTGGTTCTCAGCCCACCAAGCGGACAGCTAACATGAATTGCACTTCACTGCAGCTTTAGTGTGACTGGTATAGGCCAAGACACTGCGCCTGCCTTAGGTTGCTGACTTCTTTGTTTCAGAGCTCTGGAGACACCTAGTTTGAAAGTGTTATTCCGTTTTGTGAGAACTTAATAAACGAGGAAAAACATCTTGAGTAAATTGCAATGTGTTTCTTTGGTTATCAGTCCATTTGAAAGATCAAGCCAGCAAGTTCCTTACAGTTTGAACTAAAATTTAATTTCTTTGTAGATACTTCAGAGCCTTTCTTCCAAAAAAAAAAAAGTCCCTGCTGTATGCAATTGCCCTGATTAACCCTCTCCCTTCTGCATGTCTCCCTTGTTACAGACAGATTGTCCTCATTCCCATGTGTTAAGACATATCCAAAAAAATTGCAATTGCTTTGTTGAACTTTTACTAATGATCTTGTTTTATTTTCTCTCTTGTTTTTGGTTTTTCACCACTGATATTGTATTTAGAAGGTTTCAGGTGGGTGAAACCTCCTATTCCATGCGTAAGGTGCCTCGCTGAAGGGAGCTCGAGGCCTGGATCTAGGGCAGACACACACCTCCTCCTCCTCTTCCAGCAAGGAACGCACCGAAAAGTCACATGATGAGAAATATGGTAACGGGTTTGTAACTGCCACAGCAAAACCATTTGCCTCCATGCCTGAATCTTCTGTCTTGTGGCTTCAGAAACAGCTTAAAATATTTAATTACAAGCAAGTAATGTAAGAATGTTTTATACTAGTAGCCACAAATTCTTTCAAAGAAATAAAGTAAAAGTAAATTAAAATATTTTTTTAAAGAAGTAATTGGAGATAGTTAATAGTAAAAGCTTCTAACTCTTCTGGTTGTTCATTTTTTTCCTTTTTTCTTCTTTGTTTGGATTGCAGCGTTCTGCTCTTCTGATGATGCGCTGTGATCCTGCAGTAGCGCAAAGGCTGCGCAGCGGTAACGCGCATTGCGTGCGATTAAGCCCTCGCGAACGGTTGACTGGATGATTAATCTCGGGTTGGGTGCCTGCCCAAGCTCCAGGCGCTGGCCTTTTGGACGCAATTGGGTTGTAACGCTTTTAGACTCCAGACATCAAATTTAACGTGCAAGTTTTTGTGTGGGCCTGTCTGGTAGATTAATGATTCTGGTTGGCCGTTCGCTGCACCTAGGGCAATGAATATAGCAAAGCAGTTCGCAGCGATAGCGTGGCGCCGTGCTGGTTAGGATGCGCAGCGACTTCTCGCGCTTGCATTACAGGGACCTAAACCTTCATGCAATCCTGTCATTTGAGGTTTTGAAGCTGTAGCTGATGGAATGTCTTCGGAGAACCTGGGGTGGGGTGTGCCATCTCACTTAGCAAGGACGACTAAAAGTGAAGATAAGCTACACCTTTTTCCGTAGCCTTTCTGATTTTCAGAGTGATTTCTATCCTGTTTAGGGTACGTCACAATTTAATAATTTTATTTCATAGCTAAGTAGTTTTTGCATAGTAGTTTTTTGTTTTTATGCACGTCGAGAGAGGCAGATACTTCCTCTGAACTACGTGAATTATTTTGAAGATGATTTCTTTGCTGACCTGGTGTCTAAAGGCATGTTAACTTGTTATCAGCATAACTGAAAAATGGTGGGCTTGCACCTGGGTTTTGGTTTGCGCTGGCGCAGGATCAACAGCAGTTTGCAGCGCATTAGTTTTGGCGCAAGCTAGCCTATACTGCAGGGTCACTTTTGGCTGGTTAGAGAAGGCATACTAACAATTGTTTTCTCTCATTTTTTTCTTTTTACAAATATTCCCCTTCCCTTGTATCTCTCTTCTTTAACTGTTCCAAGGCCTGTTACTTAAAAGCAATTGAGACTCAACCAAACTTTGCAGTGGCATGGAGTAATCTTGGCTGTGTTTTCAATGCCCAAGGAGAAATCTGGCTTGCAATTCATCACTTTGAAAAGGTAACTGTCTAAGCCAGTCAGCTTCACTGCTAGATTTTAATGCACAGGCCATTAATTGTCTGCTTATGGATGAGTACTTTGGTAGGTGATAAAAATATTTTGATCAGCAGAATTTCTTATAATCCTGTTGACGTCCTGTGTTAATAATTTGTTTACTTCCTGATGTTTCAGACTGCCTGTATGCCACTAAAGAGATATGTTTAGAATTGCCCTAAGGACTTCACACACATGTCAAAGATAAGAAATTCATTAAGTTGTTTTACAGTCCTTTACCGGAATAGAATTTTTACAAGTATAGTTTGGGAATAATGTTTTCTGTGTTGTTTTTTTTGTATGTAAAAAGGAGAAACAATTCCGCTTAAAACCATTTTTTTTGTAGCAGTTTTTATTTCAGGTGTTCTTAACTTTCCTATGAGTAACTGAGGAGAACAGTTTTAAGTGACGCTCGTTCTTCTCCAGGATTGTTTTTCACCACTATTGTTTCAGACTTTTCTAGATCTTTGTCATTAGATCTTACTCTAAATCGTTGTCTAATACCTTTTAGTTAGCATCTGAATTTGATTTGTATTCCTCTCATAAGTCTCTAACATGACCTAAAACCAGATTTAAGATGTGGTGGACAGTTTCTTCCTGGTATTTTTGACTCGGATCTACAAAACTAATTTTAACTGCTTGTTTTTGTTCCTGTATATAGTAAATTATAATTAAAAAGTATTTTAATTTAGAAGTAATGGTTCCCGTGGGAAAGACTGTAAGAGTGTGGCTTTCCAAACACACATCTGTAGCTTATTACTGCAAAGTGAAAATGTTTTTTGTTAGTCAAATGGCTACGGTTCTTTTTCCCTATACACATGATGTATTTGCTTTCTCGTTCCTGTGAAATTGGCTCTATTTTTCCTTCAGGATCTGTTTCCTAAATTTTTAAAATAGGTCTCGTTTTGCAGTAGATAAAGGATGTAGATCAGTTTTTTGGGTTTTTATTTTTAAGGTTTTTCTTCCCTAAAAATAGCATAGCAAGGGTGGGCAGGAGACTTAAGTATGATCAACCTAACATGAAATAAATGTTTAACATTTTATTCTGCAGTAGTCACAACTGATGTCAGTTACTATCTATTCTAATACGAATGAATTTGGAGGGAACTAGGTCATGGCTTAGGTAAGCAAATGAATGATCTGAAGGTAGTATATTTTGTCCCTTCTTCAGATAAGTAACTTCAGTGTTCTATGATTGATTTGTGTAACTTAAGTTTTCCTTACTAGGTTGTTGGTAGTCTTAGACGCTTACAGATTAAGTTTGAGAGACTTTAAATCATGTGTATACATATATAAACAAAAATGAACTTCAGGTATCATAGAGAAAGCTTTTGTGCTAATGCTCAAAACTTTGAAAATACTTCCAGGCTGTAACGCTTGACCCAAACTTTTTGGATGCTTATATCAATTTGGGAAATGTCCTCAAGGAAGCAAGGATTTTTGACAGGTAAGCAGATAAGTAGAATCACTCTGTCAGTGGTGTACATATCATACGTATCCTACATACCAAGATACAAATTAGGTTCCTGATGTAAAATCTCTTCGGGCAGACATAGTGAAAACGTGTGCCATGAGCTGAGAAAGTAAATGGCTTCGGAAGGCTGGATACTGGAACTAAAAATAAATAAATCCTGTGGAATGTATCCCTTTGTTATTCTCCTGTACTTAATTCTCATTTTTAACATTTTACTACTGAAGGTGTAGACAAAAATAGATTTGAAATTAAGTCAGGAAAAGGATGGTGAGAAGGTATGTGAGAAAGGCATGAAACTACCATTTTCATTATGTGTTTCTAGACCTCTGATCTACAGGTATATCTAAAACTTCCCTTTATGTAGGACAAGCTAAAATGCTGAATTCCAGTTTAGCATCTGGCTGAATATTCTGTATTTGTTGTGTCCACATTGTGTTACTGCATGTGGTTGTAGTAGTACATTTGCTGTCGTTTGGACTAACTTGTTTTGAGACCTCTAATCTGTTCAGTCAATCTTACTTTTGTTTCTGGAAGAAGATCCAGGCTGTGTTGTTTCGATGCAGTGTACAGCATTGCATCTGTTGGTTTGGTTGTAATTTCTGGTAACTGTGGTTTGTAACAGGAGTAGCAGCCTGGGAAAAGTATGGCACCAGTTCCTTGGACTACTCCAAAAAAGCATTGTAAACGCATGAAATTCTTGCTTTTCGTGTTCCTCTATAGATTAAATAATTGCAGAATAGTTTTTGAATAAAACTTTAATTTTGCAAATGAAGAGAAGGTCTTGCAGTGTCACAAATGTTCTAGTAATACGAGCCATATTAAAATAGTTCTGAACAGGAGTACCGCACATCTCTTCAGCTGAAGCCTGTTTCAGATAGTAGCTATCTTGTGTGGAGCAGTGAACGTTGATTATTAACGCGATTTTGGAACTCAGGTTGTTTAACTGAAGAGAACAAAGTCTGTCGTCTAGCCTGCCAGTCATTACAAAATTGAGCATAGTTTTAAAATGTCATGCATAATAATGTATTCCTTGATTGGCTTTTTGATTCAGGCAGTACTTCTCTGTGTTTCCACTAACATCTTACACGACGGGTGTGGGTTTTGTGTATGTGGTGGTATATATCCCTTGAAGGTTTTCTTTGTGTGTGTTTTTTGACTGCTGCTCTGTGGATGATTGTTTACCTTCTTTTTCTTGTTACAGAGCTGTAGCAGCTTATCTACGAGCCTTGAGTTTGAGTCCAAATCATGCAGTTGTGCACGGCAACCTTGCTTGTGTGTATTATGAGCAAGGACTGATAGACCTAGCAATAGACACCTACAGGAGGGCTATTGAACTACAACCCCACTTCCCTGATGCCTATTGTAACTTGGCCAATGCCTTGAAGGAGAAAGGCAGTGTAAGGAGTGCATTTTTTTTGCCTTCCTTTTTTTTTTTTTTTTTAAGTTATTTAATATCCACCAGGATAATATCCAGGAAATATCCACCTTGAAACTGTTAAACTGATTATATAATAACTTCTCAGAAACAGTGCTGTTACAAGAAATTTTACCGTATCAACAGTTCCTTTTTTATTCTTTTTTTTTTTTCCTTTTTGAAGGTGGCTGAAGCAGAAGAATGCTACAATACAGCTCTTCGACTTTGTCCCACCCATGCAGATTCTCTCAACAATCTAGCAAACATCAAACGGGAGCAGGGGAACATCGAGGAAGCTGTCCGCCTTTACAGGAAGGCTCTTGAGGTACAGTTGAATGCTGTCGGGAGGTGGGGAATTAAAGCTGAGAACATGTAATATGACATACAGTTTTTAGGTGTTTTTTTTTTTGTTGTTGTTTTTTTCCATCTCTTAATCATAAGCAGAGGAAATTCTGCTTAGAGACATGAGTCCTAAAATGAAGAGTAAGAAATGCGCAGGAATTTCCTCTGTTATGGTAGAATTCGGGGATTTGAGAGACTGATTATGCTTTTATTTTTTTCCCCTCCAGGTGTTTCCAGAGTTTGCTGCTGCACATTCGAATTTAGCGAGTGTTCTGCAACAGCAAGGAAAGTTACAGGAAGCTCTGATGCATTACAAAGAGGCTATTAGGTAAATGGATACTACTTGTAATAGTCCCAGTGTGCCATAACAGGAAAGTGCCATAGACCTGTACAGGATGTGGCTTACAGTAGCATATTTAAATTCAGATAGTTGCTTTGCAAACACGAAAGCGTGGCTATGAGTATGTTTCCTGAATGGAGGAGAAGCTTTTATTCATAACGTATGTTATCTTGGTTTCTCAGAATCAGCCCCACATTTGCAGATGCTTATTCTAATATGGGAAATACTTTGAAGGAAATGCAGGATGTTCAAGGAGCTCTACAGTGCTATACCCGTGCCATTCAGATAAACCCAGCTTTTGCTGATGCCCATAGCAACTTGGCATCTATTCACAAGGTAACACATGTGAATGAATCACTCTTAGAATATGGTGGGGCATTGTGGGTACTTACCCTGAATATGTTGGTATCTACTGACTCATTCCTTTGTCTTTACAGGATTCAGGGAATATACCAGAAGCCATTGCCTCCTACCGCACTGCTCTGAAACTGAAACCTGACTTCCCTGATGCCTACTGTAACTTAGCCCACTGTTTGCAGGTGAGAAGGGGGAGACATTGGATGTAATTCTCAAGATTCCTCTGTATCAAATACAAAGTTTGGTCACCTTAACCAAAGACTACATAAGCGTAGTGAAAGAGTAAACAAGTCTTAAATCAGAAGACTGTAGTTATCAACAGTAATTACTGAAGGTTTTGCTTCCATTTTTGGAAGAAGCATTGGTCTCGGCTTCTTGAAATAATCTTTTTTAATTTTACCTTTCCTAGATTGTCTGTGACTGGACAGATTATGATGAAAGAATGAAGAAGCTGGTTAGCATTGTGGCTGATCAGCTGGAGAAAAACAGACTGCCTTCCGTCCACCCTCACCACAGCATGCTGTATCCCCTTTCTCACAGTTTTAGGAAGGCTATTGCTGAGAGACATGGAAATCTGTGCTTGGACAAGGTAGGAGGTTTTATAAAGCCCTGTTGTGACTGAAGTACTTTTGTCTGTTCTTACCAAAAATCTAATACTCGCATAGTTAGTATTAGCCTTTGTAAGGCTTACTAGTCACTGACCTGTGGAGATGCAGAGTGAGTAAATGATTCTTTCCCTAACAGTAAAATAGATCCAGGCAGCTGTGTGGTAGTATTTCCTGAAATCTGCACCTGTCCAGCATCTATACTACTTGGTACATGACCTTGCCTCATCTGTTCCTCGCTGGAACGTGCAAGCTTTGTGTTTGCTTGGCTCTGGGATTTCCAAATGCCCTCACCTCTGTGGTGGCAGCAGTGTTCCAGGATGGGTGTATCTCAATAGGAAGTATTAGATTTTTCATTTTTTATTCTGCTCTGGCGTACTTTGCGTACAGTAACGTATTTTCTTCCAAAGTTTCATTCATTAAACGTGTCTTCTTTTCTTTTAATGACTTAACTGTGCTATTTCCACAAAACTGCACAGCATCTCAAGCTGCCAAGAGTGTCGTTGCAGTTGACGGCAAATTCTTTGACTAAAATAATGTAGCTTGTTTTCCTTTTGAATCAGAGGGTCACAGCTGTTGGCAGTTGTGAGTGTTGAAACAGACTACGTGAGCAGGTTGCCAGTTATAATTGAAAATGCTCTGTCAGCCAGTGGAAGGGTCTAGTTAGCATGAGAGATGTATGGATATGAAACTTTAGAAGACAACGTGTGCCTTTAAACTGGCTTGAATTTAGGGTCTCTGCAGCCTTGTAATCTTGCCGATGATAGTGGTTACAAGCTGATGCCTGGGGAAGGTGGTGAGCATAGCAGAAAGCTTGCTGTGATGTTTCACAGGAACACTGTTCTGGTTACAAGTGGTTTGTAGTTCAAGAGCTATGTGATAGTCGTGGTGTGGCATCATTATGTTTAATAATCAGGGATGGAATACTTCAGAATATGCAGGGGATAGAAAGGCAGAAATGTTGATGATTTTCAGCAGTCATGTCTGTCTTTATTTGTCTAAACGTAGGCACATGACATCTGGTAACCCAGTTTGTGAAAATTGCACTTGGCTGCAGTGGAATATACGTAATGCAGGTTTGAAATAGCAGATGCTCATAGCCCACTTAAATGCTGGATAAGGCTAATTCTAAAAAATCATGTGTTGTTTTGGTCTATGTTTAGCATTTGGGTTTCGATCCTGGGTTTATAAACATTTGTTACATTTTCTTGACAGATTAATGTTCTTCACAAGCCGCCATACGAGCATCCGAAGGATCTGAAGGCCAGTGAAGGTCGACTTCGTATTGGCTATGTGAGCTCTGATTTCGGAAACCATCCAACATCACACCTAATGCAGTCAATCCCAGGCATGCATAACCCAGACAAATTTGAGGTAAAAATCTAAATGCTGAAGCTTTTAAAATACAGCTGTTATAGGCACTTTCTTTTCCTTGGTGCAGGCAGATAAATTAGGGAAGAAGGGCAAATCTTCTGTTGCTAGTATGTGTTGGTTAGTGATCCTTTTTTTTTTTTTTTTATGGGATGGGAGAGTTCTGCAGCCTAAGAATTCTTCTTTTTACCAGTACAATGTGTTATTTAGACGGTAGGAATTACTGCAGGTAGGATTCAAAGACTATGGGAAAATATTTTTTATTTTGTTTTTATTTAAGCTTCATCTACTGTTCTTTTAATAGATGTGTTTCAACATCAAGCTACTGCCTTGTTACTTCAGCCTTACAGACACGCATCCATTTTGTGTTTACTCTGCATTGCAGAGTGAACACAAAACAAGCCGTTTACAAGCCTTATTTTTTCTCTTCTTCTTTTCCCTCTCCCCTGTGTCCTCTCTACTTTTTCCTGGTCACACAGTCTTTGTAGTCTGAGACCCCTGTGATGAAGCCCTATGCTTGATTTGTCAGAAGTGTCACTATGAAGCAGTTTTCTTTCATGAAACAATCAAATTAGCAGTCTGAGTTATCTATGGGGTGGAGGGAATGTACCACTTCCCCTTCAATTAGCCTGAGAGCAGCCTTTCTTGTTCTAGATTTATAAAGCTCTGCAGACCTTAATTTAAATAATAAAAGTTAATCTGCTGTCTTACTAAAACCATGCTTTTGTCCTTCAAGGTAACCAATTCTCTGCATGGTGGTTCTGTTTTGTCTATAGCTTATCTGCGCTCAATTAGCTAAAGAGTTAAGATTAAAGATTTTGAATTTCTCAGATACATTTGCAGTTTCTTAAATGGAGAGGACTAGTCACGTTTTAAAGAATCTGTTATAAAGCTTTCCCACGACTTATCTGTTCAAACTGAGTCATAATTACATGATTCTCACTGGTTACAAATTCAAAGGTGTCTTGTAAAAGGCATTTTTACAGAATTAAACCCTCAAATTCATGTGTTAAAATTGCTTAACTTGGCATTGATGAGAACTTTTTATCTTTGTTTATGCAAGATGTAGTACATTATACTTGTCCCAGAACTAGGTAGATCTGGGGCCTGGTGCTAATGTGTTCAATGTCCTTTTTTCTTTACTTCTTTCTCAACTGGTAACTGCCACACAAATATAATGTAGTTCGTCTGGAACTGGATACAATTTTACTTATGTAATTAAAAATTACAATACCATATATTTATAGCAAAATTATTTTGTTGCGAAATAACTTTGCAATAGGAGCTTTATAGTAAAGGTGTAAATTATTGCAGGTACTCAATTTGTGGTGCCTTCTCTTCTAGGTATTCTGTTATGCCCTGAGTCCTGATGACGGTACAAACTTCCGTGTAAAAGTGATGGCTGAAGCAAATCACTTCATTGACTTATCTCAGGTGAGCTTTCTTAGCAAACCAAAAGGAAGAGAGATCAGCCTACAGGTTAAGATTTTAGCGGCAAGGACTTCTTGAATTAGGCCGACGCTAGTTTTAAGAACTTGGGGGTTTGTAGATGTATTGGTGTTATGCCTAACCTGGGATACAGTGGCTGTCGTGTCACCTCTGTGATACTGTTAAAAATTAATATTAAAACAAATGTTAAAAATTAATATTAAAACAATATTGAGTAGCTTTTACATTAGGTCTTAAGATAATGGTCATACCCGAATGTCATGGATAAATCAAAACACCACAGCTGCAAATATATTTAAGCTTGCTTAAGGTTACTTTACCCAAGTGAAGTGGGGTAGAGGCTTGCTTGATGGAGGGATTTTTTTCCCCCTGTATCAAAAGTTTGTATCTGTTTTTTTGTTTGTTTTTAAGTTTTTTGTGAAAAATGTGGTAGGGATTTCAGTATACACAGAAGTTGTTACGTTACCTCAAGATAACTGACAAGAACCTAAAGCAACTTCGGATTTGTGTATATGGAATAATATATATAAATTAGATGATGGATAAAACCTGTACATAGTTTTTAAACGCTTCATGTTGTTCAGGATCTGTTCTCATAAGTAAAAATGTTAAACTGATGTTAGCAGAACCATTTTTTGAGATGGGTTTGGCAGAGCTGAGATTTTCCTGTTGTTGTTTGTCTATAGCAAAATCATGTTTTGCCTTGTTACAACAGTTTTGGTGGTGTTTTTTTTAGAATGAGTTGAGGATTTACGCCTCTGTAAAACCAAGAGTGACAAAACTTACGTCTCACCAAATTATGCATTTGACATTCATCCGTTGGTACACCAATGACTAATTGCATTTGTTACTGAAAGTACGAATAAGTTTATTTATTTATTCTTCAGATACCATGTAATGGAAAAGCAGCAGACCGCATCCATCAGGATGGGATACACATTCTCATTAACATGAATGGCTACACCAAAGGAGCCCGAAATGAATTATTTGCTTTGAGACCAGCACCTATTCAGGTAACTAAGTTGAAGAGGACTGTATCTCCAAAAAAAACAAACACCAGTTCTTAGTAGGAGGAGTGTCTCTCTTTTTTTTTTTTTTCTTCCTTCATTTCTCTCCTCTCTGGCAGAGTGGGAAAAAAAAATGAAAGCTCATGTTTGATCACTGTCAGAGATCTGGGGACTCTCAAGTGTGTAATAATGCAAGTACAATTTAGAACAGGTCAGACAGAAGCTTTGTTAATTGTGATCACAGTGAGAATATTCAGACAGCATCTACCCCTTCTGTTTCCCTGTTCGCTACAAAGTGAATGCGGAAATGCAACCTGTATACTCTTTCCTCGCTTTTTTTTTTCCCTGAAAAATGTTAATATTTTGATGTCAAGTTGAATGTTAATGTTGAATCAAATGTTAACAAGGCCAGGTATTCATCCCTCCCAGGTGTTATGGGATGGACTTCAGGATGGTCTCCTTAAGTAGCTTGCTAATCACCACAGTTCCAAAAAGGATTCAAATAGCGAATGTGACAATACCGAGAGATGTCTCTTGGGAGTATAAAGGAGTGGCATTATCACAGAAGTGGGGAGTTGGGGGTCAATCACAGACTGTTAGTTTTCTAGTTGAAAGAAGCGTTCTTTCAGTTAGGATAAAATTCTTAGCTAGACCTCTTGAATATTAATAATTTGAATATCATGTTATTAAAGGAGAGAGTCTTTTTGAGGATTAGCAGATCTGAGACAAATAGGATCGCTTCTGTTGAAGCGCTGTAATTTTTTTTCCCTGTGCTTCACGTGCAGTTTACTGTGTCCTGAAAGAGAACTCTAATTCTGTAAGGTTCCTGTTTACTGCTTTCTTGTGTTGGTGAAAACAAGGAAAAGACTGAAGTCCTGCTTTTTTGTTTGTTTTCTTTAGGCAATGTGGTTAGGGTATCCTGGAACCAGTGGGGCATTGTTCATGGATTACATCATTACGGATAAAGAAACTTCTCCAGTTGAGGTGGCTGAGCAGTATTCAGAGAAACTAGCTTACATGCCAAACACTTTCTTTATTGGAGACCATGCCAACATGTTCCCCCATCTGAAGGTATGTAGAAAAGTAGAGAGGGCAAGAAAAGCTGGTGTTGATAGCTGTTGTTTTCCATCAGCTGTTGTGATAAAATGACTCTTAGTACATATTTGGTAAGGGATCTTGTAACTGTTGAGGTTTTATTTGTTTTTTGTTTTCAACAGAAAAAAGCGGTCATTGATTTCAAGTCCAATGGTCACATTTATGATAACAGAATTGTTTTGAATGGTATTGACTTGAAGGCTTTCCTTGACAGCCTCCCTGATGTCAAGATTGTTAAGGTGAGAGCTATGCCTTTGTGTGTTCTATATTAGATACTGAAGCTATTACTTTCTTTGGTACTTACGGAATTTCTCATAGATGAAGTGTCCTGATAGTGGAGACAATGCAGACAGCAATGCTGCCCTCAGTATGCCAGTCATTCCTATGAATACAATTGCGGAAGCTGTGATTGAGATGATTAATCGTGGACAAATTCAGATAACTATCAATGGATTCAACATTAGTAATGGACTAGCAACTACTCAGGTGAGGCACTTGAAGACATTCCTCTTGGTTTTATAATACATACGCGTATTTTAACATAACAAGGAACAAAAACCTCCAAGCAAATGCCTGTCTTCTGTCATGTCGGTTTGTTTAGTTCTCATACTGAAGGAAAGTCCAGATGTGTTGTAAGCCACAGATGTTCTGGAAGATGGTCTTTCCCCAAAGATAGAGGGGTTATGTCAACAGGTATCTGAAGTCCAAAGAAATTTAATTTTGTTGCACAGAAAAGATTGTCAGTTATTTAGAATTTGAAGGCACGGTGTGATCGTTCCCTTCAGCTTAAAGGGTGTTTACAAGCTGTTGTTCAGTTTTGTTTTTCCTATCGAAAGGTTTTGTTCAGTTATACAGGCCAAGTTCTTTCATTGTGTTTCAACAATGCTTATTCAGCTCCTTTTTATATCGTTCTGAACTATGCACTATGCCACCACCTCTGTGCTTACAGCTCCTGGGATTTGAGTGAGAGTGACAGTTGTTATTTTTGTTCAAAATTTCTTCCCTTGTAGAGCGGTTCTTCCTTTTAAAAAAAAAAAAAAAAATTTTGACATTGACATTTCCTTCAGTTTAGTCTTTTGGTACAGGAAGGAATGAGCTATAGGATTCCTAGTGCAGTCACAAGTGTTCTATATAAGCATACAGCTGAAATGTGACTCCTTCTATGTTTTTGTGGTAAAATGCACCTTTCATCCATCCTGGCTAATCAGAACTAAGTCGAAAGGAGTTGGTTGTTTCCTTGTCAGTCAGTTCCTTACAGTCTCACAGTTAGATACATGCCTGCATCTTTTATCTTAATTGTCTTTTTTCTATCTGTTCTATTGTGCCTATTGTCTTTTATTCAAATCAAAACAAAAAATCTTTTGCTTCTTAAATACTGTTTTCTTCTTCTTCATTGAAGTCTTAATTTCATTTTTAGTCTCAAGGCAGTGAAGGGACCTTAAGGAGGGGAAGAGTCCATGTGTAATGCCTCTTTATATGCTGGTTCTTTCCAATTACTTGGAATTTCAGAGAGACATAGCCAGGGCATGAAAATGCCAAGCGTTTTATTCCTTGGTGGTTGCAACATCATGACAGTCACAAGCATGTTACATGTACCAGTTAAATTCTTGTTCTGGGTAAGTAGACAATTTTGTTTTCATAGAAGAAGCCAAAGATACGCTTTAAGTTAATGGTGCACTGTGCCTCAGGAACATTCCATAGAGCATAAGCTTGTTTCTTGTGATTTCAGTGTTCAGGTAGCCTTTTTTTTTCCCATTTAGATTAACAACAAAGCAGCAACTGGAGAAGAAGTTCCACGAACTATAATTGTTACTACCCGCTCTCAATATGGCTTGCCAGAGGATGCTGTTGTATACTGCAACTTTAATCAGCTGTATAAGATTGACCCTTCCACTTTACAGATGTGGGCTAATGTAAGTGTCTGTGTGTCTGATACGAAGACTGAGGTTGGACCTCTGGAACATAGCAGTTCTACTGTTTAAATCAAGAGAAATGTCATGCAAGTTAAAAGTTCAACTGTTCTGTGGAAAATACTGACCTTGAGCCATTTGAATCCTTACAATGCTCGTATTACAGGGCTTGGCATTAAAAGGATATAGATTTTTTTAAAGTTTGGTTTAAAATCACATCTGTGCTTCTAGTCAGCGAGAATTAAATCTTGGACAGCTTAAGCGTGCTGGTACTCCATTGAGAAATAAGCTTGGTCTTTTCTAGCCTGCACGCTTAAGTTATAGCTGGTCTTGACAACTGGTATATTGATAGATTTGAGCGTGTAAGTACATTGCAGAGAGTTCTTTGAGGGGTATTATTTTATATTCCAGAGCGTGAGCCTATGAATAAATGGTATCACCAATTTCGAGACTTACTCTTTAAGTACTACTTTGTGAAGTATTGCTCAGAGTTGCTGTATCTTTCAGCAGTATTCAGAATAGAATACCATTCCACTACAAACTGTAATCTGTTTTTTCCTTGCTCTATTATCTCAGAAGATTCAAATATTGAATGATAGTGTCTTTTGCTTCATCTTGATACGTGGCAATTTATTGCCATTACCCAGAAAAAGAAACGTTTCTGACAGAACTGTTTGTATTTTCTTCTTGGTTATTTTTACAGATCCTAAAAAGAGTTCCAAACAGTGTGCTGTGGCTGCTACGTTTCCCAGCTGTAGGAGAACCCAATATTCAGCAGTATGCACAAAACTTGGGTCTTTCCCAAAACCGAATCATCTTTTCTCCTGTTGCTCCCAAAGAAGAACATGTGAGGAGAGGGCAATTGGCTGATGTTTGTCTAGACACTCCGCTTTGCAACGGGCACACAACTGGGATGGATGTACTGTGGGCTGGGACTCCTATGGTCACTATGCCAGGTAATGTGATGGGGAACCTAGACAGAGCAGGTAAATTTGACGATGATTTATGCTGTAACAATAACAGCTAGCTGGCTTGATGGATTTTCTTACTTCCTCTTGTGGAGGCGGAAGGAAAGTAACTTCATACTTGGTAGTGTGTTACTTGATAAGCTGATTCCTGTCATCCTTTTTGTTTGTTTGTTTTTACAGGTGAAACGCTTGCATCCCGAGTTGCTGCCTCCCAGCTTACTTGCCTTGGTTGTCTTGAGCTCATTGCAAAAAGTAGGCAGGAATATGAAGATATTGCTGTGAAACTGGGAACTGATCTGGAATAGTAAGTGAACTTGTACCATGTAACGTGGTAACATCAGGAATATAAAGTGCTGTCGTTGGGCACAGTGCTGAGCCTTATTAATAATCTTGCAGGTACTTTAATGTTTAAAATAACAAGGCAATTCTCATCTAGAGGTCTCTTGTTGTGCAGTTAACTCCGCTTCTGCTGTTACAGTAAATTCAATAGTGCTCCAATTAGGCTGAGTAGCAGTGCTGCCTACTCTGAAGAAATTGCTCAAGTGCAGGATTTTACCTGTTAAAAAGTGCGAGAGTTCACTTATTGTTCTTTTTAAATTGAAGATTAGGCAGTCTGAAGGTTAGTCAGTTTGTCATTTAAAGTTAAAACTGTGCAGTAAAAAGTTCCCGCAGTATAGATAATGCGACAAGTTAATCTATTAATGTCGCAGCTCTTTTGAAGTGGTAATGCCGGTGTGTATCAGAGGCAATTAGGGGATGAAACGGTGGTATGAACTTGGTGGGAGTTGGAGAGTAGGTATTTTTGAAACAGTTGTACTGGCAGTTCTGGGTTTGCTGAAATAGATTTAAAAATAGTGTTTGAAACTGCTCGTGACTGGCTTTAACTCTTTTTGTAGCCTGAAAAAAATACGTGGCAAAGTCTGGAAGCAGAGAATATCCAGTCCTTTGTTCAACACCAAGCAGTACACAATGGACCTGGAGCGGCTTTATCTTCAGATGTGGGATCACTATGCTGCCGGCAACAAACCAGACCACATGATTAAGCCAGTAGAGGCCAGTGAATCTGCATGAAGAGACTGTCTGTACGCCCACCCAGAACTCTCCAGGAACTGAGCCTCTCAAACACTTCTGCAGAGATGATGAGCTAAAAACTGTGCATTTCTACTTAATCTGCCTGGTACTCTGTGGCTGAAGTGATACATGATGGTGATTAGAGCACAGCCAGACTTACTTCTTGCATGATAGGGAAAGACTCTATAGAGCCTGGGATCCTTTTTATTCCATGAGGAATTTGAATGGGATTGAGCCGTGTACATGTGAACCTGTATGTATGAGAGATGTGATTGGTGGGGAAGCTTGAACTGCCCAACCAGTTATGATTTCAGGGATTGATTCAATCTTCTGATGAATCTCTCCTCTTACGCGGATTGGGAATTGGAGCTTTTTAACATTTGATTTTGGGGTACTCCTGTTGGTATACGTGTGGTTCTCCCATGACAAGATTTCCAGCTAGCGAGTGTTGCTCCCTGCGTTAAATTCTAAACTGTGCGGACTGAAAGGGCATATTTGCTGGTGTAGTCTTTTTTTATAGGTTTTATAAACCACTTGAGCCTATATCAGCCTTTTAATGTTTGACCTCTGTTTTGGAGCTCTCTGTAATGTGTTGGTTTAGATAAGGACTTTGGGTTTTTGTTTTGTTTTTAAGCTTCTCCAATAACTCAGCTAATTGGCTTCATGATGGCAGCTCCTGTTCTGTTTGAAAACCAAATTCGATTTGAAATTAATCCTCCCCACAAGTGTTTGAGGTAAACACAAACTGGTGCCAAATACAGATCTTTCAGGAATGATGTTTAATTATGTATAGAGGCGCAGTCCTAGGTACTGTAGCAAAGACTTTAAACAAAAAATAAAGCTTTGGTTTGCCAGTTTGACTGATTTGACCAGCGTTTCGCATTTTCTGCTACCCTTCCTGTGCTGCTGTCAGGAAAGTATCCTGAGTTTCTGGCCTTTTATGTTCATTTCTGCAGTTTTGTTGTAAATAATGCTATTTATTTCAGCAGCAGTAATTCGAGGTGTAAGTATAGATATTTTTATTGCCACTGTGTTAGACTAAACCCAACACTACGGAAGCTCTGAAGGGCTGCGTACGCATTCACGAAGCGTTCTGGCCCCGTGCAGCAGCTCTGTGCTTTTCGTGGTGCCTCCATCTCTGGCCACGCCGCAGGGCACGGCCCGCGGGCGAATGACGAGGTGCGCGTTGAACGCGGGCCGTGACCGGTACCTCCCCGCTGAACCCCGACGAGGACGGGACGGGGGCCGCGGCCCCAACCTGCAGCAGCTGCCGGGGGCCGGGAGATGGCGGCCGGGCGCCGGGCTGGGGCTGGCGGCGCGCATGCGGCCGGGCGCCGTGCCCCGGAAGCGAAGCGGGCCGCGGGCCGGGCCGGGCGCCATGGCGGGGCCCGCGGGCCGGGGGGGCCGGGCGGGCCGCTCCGTGTCCACCGCCACCCCGCTGCGGCCGGGCCGGGGCCGCCGCTCCCCCGGCGGCAGGTGAGGGGGGGGAGTCCGCCTGCACCGGCCTCGGGGGGGGGGGCCGGGGGGCAGGGGAAGGCGGGCGCGTCCCGAGCCCGGCGTGCAGCGCTCCGCTGGTAGCGGCGGGGTGTCCTAATATTGACGCGTCCGTGCCTGCTCGGCGGGTAGCTCCAGCCGAAAGCACTCGCAGTACCCGATGAGTTAGGTTGGTTTAGCGGCGATATCTGGGATCGGCCTAGGCCACGCGTTGTGTGAAAATCGGTAGGCGTGAGCGTGCTGCATAAAGTTTTTAAGGCGCAAGTAACTTGAATGCAATTAAAATAAGCCGTCTTCGTGTTTTTAAGCAGTCTTTTAAGAAGCCACGTTGTGTATTTTGAGGTTCTTAGCTTTTGTTTTATGTCTGAAAATGATTTAAGACATTTGGTAAAGCAGAGTATTGCAGCTTGCGTCTACGTCTGCATGGCAGTTGCAGTCCAAGTAGTAACGTGTCCATTGTGTGTTTTGAAACATCTTCGTTAAAAACTACTGCAGTTACTAAATATTCATGGCAACCACATTCAAGTGTGCTTTATATGAAATTAACGTTTCTCCTTTGTGTGTGTTCAGAGGTTTCACACTTAATTCTGTTCAGTGTTCTCTGCCTGATTACGTACCGTGTGTAAGACAAGAAACAACCTTTCCATCCCTTTAGAGGTCTGTTACCCAATCTGAGCTTAAACCGGTATAACGTCCTAAGCTAGTGTCACCAAATGGTTCAATCTCAGATTTTGACGGCGATTGGTTATTATTTGAATATCGAACATATTGGTACAAACTTAAATATACAAGTTTTAATGCTTTTTTTAAACACTTTAAAACTTTGCAGCCTGATTGAGATGCTCACTGTGTTTTTTTTCCAGTATAGATTTGTATGTTTTCATTATAGAGTTGGTATTTCAGGGCGCTAGCGATGCAGGTCTGCTTGCTGTTGACCAATGTTCTTAATGATATTCCACTTTTTTTTTTCAGCCTTGCCCTGTACTTTTCATCAAGCAGTGATGATGAATTTGAAACGTGTAAGTAATAGTGCACACTTGTTTTCTAAATGAATGTAAGAAGGTCATATTTTTATCTGCATATAATAAAGTAGTTTCTCAGCATGATTTTCTTCCATGGTGTTAGTCTTACATCGTTTCTGCTACATTGCTCCTGTACAGTGCACTGGTGGTAGCTTATGTGCCGTGGTGAGAGCTCTTGAATTTCGTATCTCGGTCTTGGATATACCTTTTGCCTTGCGTTGTATGTGAGACTCTCCCTGTTCTTCCCAGCTATGTTTACTGTTAACACTTCCAGACAGGACAAAGAGTTTCTTGTTGCTGCAATTCTGTCTGGTCCCTACTTCCTTCTCAGCCTACCGTGTATCTTTCAGTAAGCATTTTCTCTAAACTGTATCTGTTCCAAACACATCTGAACTGGTCAGAATTCCCTCATGTCCCTTAACTTCTGTTCTGTTACCCTTAACCAGCTGGAGGGACGTTTTTGGCTAGGGATGTGTTTTGAAATATATTATGTTGGATTCTGCAAGGTTCAAAACAGTAGTACTTCTTTCCCATTTCTGATACGGCTAAGGACTGAATAGTGAAGGAAATGCTATTGTGAGCTTTGAGGATTCAAGAATTGGAGCTACTTTTAAAAGATTCTTGTGATGTTTTTTTTTTTTTTAAGGTCTGGATTAAATTTTTTTAGGCTGCAAGTTTTTCCTCAAAAAAGCGTAACAAAATGATCATTAGAACTTTGTTCTTAATCTTCTTTTTGATTCAGTTTTATCTAGAATGAAAACTCCCAAACCAGTCTCCAGAAAGGAGCATGCAAGGTGGGTGCTGTAATTAATGATTTCTCAGTCTTTATGTATTAGCCTTCAAACTAGCAATTTATGTATTAGCTTCAATTAGTATCGTATCTGCTATTCTGAATACTGAAAAATGATCAGAAGTTTTAGTGATTTGTAGGCTGACAGTGTATGGAAGTGAGTGTGAACAGAGGAACTGGTATGTGTTCGGTCTGTGTATGTTCAGGTCACGTGAAATGCCGTGTTTGGAGGTGTACATATTCTATTGCCATTTCTATTAGTGGATATAGTTGGTAACACTTGTGAGCAGCTGGTACCTGTTACGCTAGATGTGTTTTTTGGAGGCCATTTTTTTAATATGGCAATCTTACTCCTCCATTTTCCTGCTTATGCCTTTGTTTTATTGCTTGTTTTGCAGGTTAAAGGACTTCATCGATGACTCGGATGATTTCTTCTTGGACCGTGAAGTGAGAAAGAGCACAACAAAGAAGGGCAAGTAATCATCCAACAGCAAATGTAAAGCAGATATTCTCTTGGGTCAAAAGCTAGCCTTCATTGCTGACCTCATAAATGCCATCTGCAGACTGCAAAAAGCTAATTAAATTGTTTCTGGAGGAATTACCGGGGCGGGGGAGAAGGTAGGGGGAAGCGACATGGACCAGAAAAGTGAACGGTCATCACTGTTAGATCTGGTGTGATCTGTTGATCATGATAGATCACATCTCAGATGTCAGAAGCCTTGTTGGCAAGTGCGTGCTTTATGCTGTAGACTATGTTCCAGTCAGCTAAGGCTGAGTGTTTTTTCAGTTAGCTTTCACTTGTTAATTTCATAAGATTTTAATATTAAATGTTCAGCTATATTCCCACACATGTGTAGCTTTTCTTACCAGGAATAAAGCTTATGATAGTACATCTTTCAGTGACTGTCCATTCAGTATGACAGTAAATGAGCAGTGTGTAATAAAGAAAGTGCGAAGATGCTTTTCTATCCTTCGTGTTTCCGTGTCCTGTTTCAAGGAATCGTTTTGTGTTAAGATGAATTTGAATCTCCGAAGTGAAATTACCAAAACTTTAAGCTGTTTCCTTTGAATTACAGCACTTAAGGATCTTCAAACCCCAAAGAAGCTGCTGACTCCTGGAAAGGAAAATGATTGCTCCCCAAAATTTAAGTATCCAGAGGTTTTAAGTGACAGTGAAGATTGCGTCTTTGTGGGAAGTTCGTGGCAAGACTACCAAAATGGGGGAGTGAAAGACTCGAAAGAGGGTCAGAGGTGCATGAAACTCCCGCCTCCACAAAATCTGAAAGAGTCAATTGCCACAGGTAGTCCAGACTTCCTCATTGGAAGGAAAGAAAGAAGTTGTGAAACTAGTACAGAAAATAAAACGCCAGCCATTCCACTGCGACCAAGTGCAGGGTTAGAATCAGACAGCTCAGACAGTGAATTTGAATCATTGATAGAACGGGTGAGGAAACGAAGTGTACCCCGAAAACCGCTCTTAAGCACAAGTAAAACTGTCTACCAGCCGAGCACAATAGGTAAGAAATAGTTCTTAGCTAACTTGCAAATTATCTTTTGGAAGCAATGGTAGTGCTGATTACTTAATTCTGTTCATGTGCGTGGCGTATGCTTTGGAAGTGCCACCCAGCATTTTGCAATTTTGGACTCTGCTGCTTCATCAGCAGAGTGGTAACTTTTATAGTATGTAACAGCAAATTCTTTCTATCAGTTGTAAAGGCCTTTGTATGTACAAAAAGAGTATGCTGAAATGGAACATAAGACTTTTTTCATCATCTGTTACCTGATTGTTAATGTCTATGCTCCTGATTCTTTAACAGCATCTAATCTTGTGACTTTTTCTGTTGAACTAGAAAACATCAAGCCACCCTGTGAAGGTGCCCAGTCCTCAAAAGGGAACGGAATCAAGACACCAACGTCAAACTCCATTTCACTTCACGAAACACCTTCAAGGGTAGCGGCTTCTGTGAGAATTCCTAGGAATGAGTCAGTCAGTTGCTCAGGATCAGCACAGACAGAGAAAAAGTACGTATTTCTCCATCTATACTGTGTTGGGACCATCATAGGTAGATGAAGAGATGCTAAGTGTTTTGTCTAGGGTCATGTTCTGATTTTTTTAGTACTTGGAAAGGTCTGCTACCAGTTCAGTAGTTGTTAATGGTTAAGTAGCTGGAAGTCTGGGCTTTTAGTCTCACACATGACAAGGCGAATATAAGCTTTTCAGAAGAATGTCTTTTTCATTTCTAATAGCTGCCTGTATCCTGCCTTCTAGCCATGTGAAGTTTTTTTTTTTCCAGTCACTTTGTAGTTGTTTATACCAACACTAAACATTTAAATGTCGTCTTCAAAGCTGATGCTTTGTCACAAATGCTGGAGTTGACCATCCTAGTGGAATATTTACTTTCCCTGAATGAATAGCTTTTCTTAGGATTCCCAGAGTATCTTTGGATACGTTTCTGAAAAGATACTTTTATTGTGGGTGTTGATGTTAGGGCTGTTCATCCATTAGTCAAGTTTTGCTTTGACGGAGGCTCATTGTGTAATGAAGTTGTGAGCCTCATAAGCTAGTTTTCTGAATCCATGAATAACTGTAGGGCTATTGCAATAGTTCTGCCCTTCGCACCCCTGACGAGGCAAGGAGACAGTATAAGCGTGTGGACCTCAGTGGCCTTGTGAGGCCAAGGTAGTGAAAACAGTCAGGAGGAGCTTATGCCAATGGCAGCATCCCAGAGATCTTTATTGGCTATAAAGTGACCGTTATTTTTCAATGAGTTATCTGAACTTCAGTAAACTGCTTTATGTCTTTTCTTGTAGGCTTACCGTGTGCTCAGTGCCTGGCTGTTTCTTGCAAGATCTCTCAAATCCAGCTTCCAAGTATGTGAAGTATTTTAAGAAAAGTAAAGAGGAGCTGACACAGAAGCTCTACTGTCTCTATAACAGCACCATCTTTGAGCAGAAGGTAGGCTTTAAAAAAAAAACCAAACCCTCAAGCACAAAGGAACTTACATTTTTACAGTTATAAAAACCTAGTTAATATGTTGCTCCTCATTTTTTGATGTTTCTGCCTCTTTATTTTCTTCAGTTAGTAGAAGTTACATGTTATAATAATGGTTTCTGTTTCTGTTAGCTCAAGCAACTTCTTTGAAAGGGATTTTTCACCCCTGTGATGCAGCAGTTTTCAGCTTGGCTTGCTTTCCCAGCTGTAATGCTGTACCATCCTTAAGTGAGCAGTTTGGATGGTGTCCAGCCGAGTCCTTGATGAGATTAAACTGCTACATGAGGTTGCCTTGGATCAGTTTCATCTTTGAAGAGGTGACTGATAGTTATCCTCGTGTATTTTCTAGCACCTGCATGGTCATGAGCTCAGCAAGCCGTGAGTGTTTCTGTAGCTGCCTGTGCAGTGGCAGGCCTCAGCAAAGGCAGCTCTGGGTTTCTGCTGCTGAAAGAAGCTTAAGGCTGTTTACCATCACTGCTCAGCCAGCCCTTATGGAAGCAGCATGTGCTAGCAGACTGCAGCATTGCCACAAGCTGCTTGCAGTAGCACAAGCAGATCTGCTGGCTGTCGTATCTGGTCTGGTTGTTGTGTTCCCAGTTTCCTGTCACGTACTTGCAAGTAGTTTAGGAGCTTAGCTGGGTTGCTGCAATCTGCTCATAAAAAGTAATGTGAGCTGGAAACTGGGAAACATGTCCACAGCAGACAACGCTTCACTTGGCTCAAACTGCTTTAGAACTGTGGCCTTTTTTTTTTTTTTTTTTTTTAAATTCTTGTGTAACCTTGTTCTAACAGTTCACAGCCACCAAAGGGGGGGGTAATGCTGTTTCCTGTTCGCAGCTGCAAAAGGCAAGTGGTGGGGGATGTACATTGGGGATCAGGGAGCTGAAGGATAAAAGCACTTCCCTTTGGTGTCAGGATCTGTAGCCTCATGCTTAGTCATGCTACGTGCAGTCTTCATGCATTCCTATTGCATGTTTCTGTCTGCCATTCCTGAACAGATGAAGAAGCTGCGTATCCTTTTAATGACAGTTTCAGATGAACTTTAGCTTTAATTTGTGTTTCAAATTGGAAATTCAGTTTGAGAGAGCCACTGTCATGATCTTTGCATCTTCTGGGATGCTGGAGGCCCTCCTCTTGTGAGAAACATCCATGAAAGGAAGGGTGCTGCCCTCAGTAATTCCAACAGAACTTCCTTCAGGAAGGAAAGCCTCTCTATCTGAGGAAAATGTTGTTGAGCTGACCAAGGACAGGCTAAGGTCATGATTTCACATAAAGCTGAGCTGAACAGGCTGAAAGATCATGCAGTCTGGTGCTTCAGCCCTGTACATGTGCTGGCACTTAATACTGCTGGAACAATTACTTAAACTCGTTCAACTAATTCAAATGACATAAAACTGGCAGAAGAACAAAAGGTAACTGAGATGTGATGAAGGCTTATAAAATCAGGAGCGGCACAGAGAATAAGCAGAAGGTGATTATTCATCCTCTCACAATGTGAAGGTACATTAAGCAAAAATGGCAAATTGCAAGTTCAGAACAATCAAAAGCAGATGGTACTTGACATGTAAACGATTAAGCTGTAGAACTTCTGATCAGAGACTATTGTGGATGCTGGAAATTCATATGCATTTAAAAAGGCAATAAAAAAACCTGGGAAGCTATTTTGTGCAAAGAAGTCACCTCTGTCTCAGCGAGGCATTGTCTTGCAAATGGCTAGCAGTTGGGAAGAGTATTTTGAAGAGGCAGTTCTGTTGTGTTCCTCACCTGGCCTTGTATTTCCTCTCAAGCAGCACTGTTAGCTACTGTTAGAGGCAGAACAGAGGACCTAAGGGACTCTTTGTCTCATCCTGCATTGTGAAACTCCACAGTTGGTTATAGAAATACAGAGGATGGGAGTAAGAAGCCCTGGAGAGGATTTTCTGGTGATGGCAATGTTAAAGGCACAAATAGAGACATATGGTACTGACTGCAGTACCTACCAGGGAAGCCAGAAGGCCCGAGGAACATAAGGGAGTGACAGGAGAGGGTAGATTACATGTACTGTTTTGTCTTTCAGTTACCAGAGAATATGGTAATAACCTGGAACAAGAAAATGAGAAAAACAGCAGGATACTGTGTAACCGGGCAAACAAAAGGTCCTGAAGCCCAGCGTTATGCTCGAATAGAGCTTTCTGAGAAAGTCTGTGATTCTGCAGGTAGGTACAAGAAAATCTGTGTTGATTCTTCTACGAGAAAGCATGTTCCAGAGGTTAAAAACTTGGACTGGAGGAGTAAGAGATTTGGAGCTGGGTCCTGCTCTGAAATTTCATATTACCTTAAACAAATAAATCCATTGATTACAGCACCTGTCCTCACAACCCTTCTAAGAGGCTGGGCAAATTTCACAAGATGTGAGAACAAAGGTCTATTCATGTCAACCTCGTTATTTTGTTTATATTACTGATTTGAAGACATCTTATAAGACATCTTATATTTCGGAGGGAGTTTATTCTGGGTTTATTCTTGTTAACTGCTCCTGGCAGCTACCAGATGACATCTGTCTGCAAATTAAACATCAAAAAGCTGCCGTGTAGGGCCTTGATGTGCCTGCAGTTTTTCCATACTGAATCTAGTTTTGGTCTTTTTCATTGTGGCGTTGGGGGTAGATAAGAAAGGCAGCATCAGAGGTGTGAAGTAGCGAGCTAAGGGTGCGGGTTCGTGCTTCCCCATGTGTTTGATCTTAATGTCTTTTGTTTGTTTTGCCCGCAGATCGTCTTCGAGACACGCTAATTCATGAGGTTTGCCATGCAGCCACCTGGCTGATCAATGGTGTTCGCGATGGGCATGGGCGATTCTGGAGATACTATGCCAGAAAATCAGCTATGATTCATCCAGAGCTGCCAATGGTAACACGATGCCACAACTATGAGATTAAATACAAATTCATCTACGAGTGTGTTCTGTGCAAAACCACGTGAGTAATGTTTTGATCTTGTATATTATTATGTATTAACTTTCGTCTCTAATTTGTCAGTTTCCTGCCTCTATAAGTTAGGGGGCTCTTAAGCTGTGCTAATATTGAGTGAACTTGGGATTTTTTTTTTCCAGTTATCCCAATCTCATGATCAACGCTGATCCTATTACAAGCTTTGTGGTAGAGGATGGTACCTCCCAGTTATGTTTGTTATTATTTATAAATTTATTTATATTAGTAGTAGTAGTAGTTTTTCCCCTTGTAACAAGGGGGTAAGTGCATGCTCTGAAAACATGAAAGGAATTTTTTTCTCAGGATCATCTGTGCTGCTTCCAGGAACATTAGAGGTTAAAAAAAAAAAATCAGACATCATGACAGTCTTCCTGAAGTATTTACTTTGGCTATGTAATGCGTTAATTGCTCAGATGCAACAGAGCACTGAAAATATGATGCCGTTGAGGAGAAACTCCAAAGTGAGTTGACTCATGGGCTGAGGAGGTGCTTTTAAATGGTGTAGCACTTCATACTACCAGGCTGAAAGTAAGAGACAGAGGAAGGAGCTAAGCTAAAAAATGGAGAAAGTTCTAGGGTAGAGAAATGCTTAATATAGATTTGATCGTTTCACTCTGTGAAGGACGTAGTCTGTTTCCAGTTCTGTAATGCTAGCTTAAAAATCTAGCTGGCAGAAGAGAGCCCTTTCCCAAAAGTACTGACCACCACAAGTGTGAAATTAAAGTAATTATTTCTCCATTTCAGGATTGGACGTCATTCCAAGTCTCTGGACACAGAGCGCTTCGTGTGCGCACTCTGCGGGGGGCGGCTGGTCCTGAGTCAGCCCACTCAGAAGGACGGCACTCCTGCTAGGACACATCTCACACCCTTTGCAAAGTATGTGAAAGAAAACTATGGACTTACTAAAAGAGAGCAGCATGGGTTGAGCCACGCAGAAGTTATGCGGAAACTCAGTGCTGATTTTGCCTTAAAAACTAGGCTTGAAGATTCCTTGTAATAGCTTGATGCACTTCGTTTCTTGATGCCATTCAACATTTGTTAGGCCCACCTGCTTTCCCGCTACATACATGGAATCTGTGAGAAGGTGTTTTGGAGGATTCCAGACAATTTTAATGCTTTAGTTTTAATAAGGAAGCCCCTAAGGCCTAAGTGAGCAAAAACAACGATGATGATAGAAGGGCTCTGGCAATCAGTCAGCCAGGGTATCCCTCTTAGAAGATGCAGTTCTAGACCCTTCCTGCGATAGGCTTGCTGTGTTTGTCTGGAATTTTCTGATCTGTATTTAGACACAGTGCTTTGTAGCAGGTTTTCAGTGACTCCAGTGAACTATTAATTTACTGTTCCTTCTGAGGAGCTGATCTGCTCAGTACATCCTTCTGTGTGTGCTACGTGTACGTCTGTCTGGGACTGCCAGCTGTGAGAGAAAAATCCAGGCACGTGGGCAAAGTCCTCTGATTCTGTCTGGGTCACTTCCAGGCAGGCGAAGAGGCAGACCTAAGGAAGGACCTCGGTATAGATTCAGCCATTCCTCAAGTGATCCTTGACTGTTTTTCTTAAAGTGGTAGGTAAATAGTGCCTCAAATCTGTTACAGTAAGCGTGAGTTTTTGCAAAGCTCTCCGGCTCCTACCGAGATCAGAGTTCTTTCTGATTAATTTTTGACTGCAGTTGTGCCTCCGTCACTGAGATTTCATTGAAGCTACAATAGATGCAAAAGGATAGGTAGAAAAAATCAACTTCACTTTTTTGGACCGCAGAATAACAAGATCTAGTCTGATGTATTTTTTCCATGTGGAACGTGATTCAATGCATGGTTGTCTGCTGCGAACAAGTTTGCTCAGGTGGTTATTACATTTTGAATAATCAATAAATGTTTTTTATACCAATTGTCATAACAAAACACAGGCTGTTGTGTTGTAATTTAATCACGGCTGTGTACCTTTGGTATGTGAAGGCTTCTGATTTCTTCTTTTTTGGAGTTTCACACACAGTGGGTCACCTTGCGGATCTGCCTGCCTCTTGTGAGGTTCAGTCCTGGCTGCCAGGAGGGCTGCAGGGTCCATTTTGTAAGGAATCTCAGTGCTGAATATGCAACAGCACCACATGGAATAAGAGAGAAGTGTCCAAAAAGTGCAGGTATTGATATTTAATTTAGTATAGCATCCATTTCATTTCTACTCCAAGTAGTTCTTACTTTGGAATTTTTTATTTGGTTTGAAGTACACTGAGCACAGACCCTATGTCAAAGCTCTTCCAGGTCTCTCTCCAGGTTTCCCTCCCACCTCTTACCTGCCTGGGTGGATAACCAGTAATCCAGAACATTATTAGATACAAGAGCACGGTCAACTGAAGCTACTGAAAGGCAGAAGTTGGCAGCATCAGATACGACTGTGGGGACACTAACTCCTTCCCCCTCTAATCCTCCTGTTCTAGGCTCCTGGAATACAAGTAAAGCAAAAAGCCTTCCGTCAAAATATAGGGGAGGGGGGAAACAACCCGTTCCCTAGGTGTACACCCTCCAGAACTGAAGTCTCTTCTACCAAGAGATGCTGCCTAACCCCAACACTGAGCTAGAATTACACTGCATCACGCAGCACGTAAAGATCCCTGCTTCCCGTTAAGCTGGGGCAGACAGGAGCCTTTATCCCACAGCAGTGCTCTCTGCTGCGTGGGGCAAGACAGGAGGCACAGCCTAGTATCTTCATTGGAAGGCGGTGTGGGGCTGCCCTTCAGCCACAGGTAGGTCCTGTAGAGTTTTTTAAAGTCTTTTCTGAAGGGTCTGCATTGCCTCCTTCACTCTAAAGCAGCGAGTTCCTCCAGGAGCCGCTCTTTCTCCTGCTGCAGCTCCTGCACCCGCTGCTTGTTCTGCTCCAGCCTGTCCTCCAGCCACTGCAGGAGGGGCCCGCTGATGGCGGACATCTGGCTGCAGAGGTTCTTTGTGAACACTGCAAAGAGCAAGAACACGTGTCAGTGCACACGCAGGACTGTGTGCTACAACAAGCACAAGGGGGTATGGTCTAGGGAACAGAAAGAGCATGAGGATTCACCCAAGCTCGCTGGCAAGAGCTAAGAGGCCGTATGCTTCCTGTACGTTACGTGCAGGAGGAGATACAAGCACGCATGGATCAGACACACTACTTGAAGACTGACCACAACTACATACACAGACCCCTTGCTGTTCTAACAGGAGAAAAAAAAAAAAAACAACCCGAAGTTTATTGCAATTTTAACTACTATTTGAGGGTCCTTAAGGAATCCACACGGATAGAATGACATTTATAAACCCCAGGATTTAAGTTACTTTACAACCCTCGGTATTTTGCTTCGAAGTATTACACGGTCTAGCAGAGGAAAAGCAATGCAACAGGGAATCCTCTTAGTTACACAGCATCTGTGATTGAAACTGAGCTGCCCAGCAAATAAAAAACAAGAAGTTGGTGCTCTTGGGGTTATTTCCAGCTGCTCTTTATAGCAAAGGCAGCGCTGAGCGCACAAGGGCTGTTACACAACCGTGGCCTACCATCCCCCGAAAGCAGCGCCATCCAACCGCTGCTCAAGGCTCCGGTGTCCCAGCTCCCAGAAGAGCACCCTGTACTTGAATAAAGAAGGGACGAATCCTTACCTGAGCCATTGTGAATCTTGGTCACGGAGTCTAGGTGGGTGAGGCTAAAAGAACAAACGAAGCAAATGAGTGACAACAGCAGCGAATGGCTTACCAGGCAAATCCAGGCTGTAGAACTAGCTACCTACAGCTGACAGCACAGGTACTTCTGAGCCTCATTGTTTGGTAGAAGCCCCGTCCGTTCACAAGGCTAACGGACCTTACTGCACAGAAATAACACTCTGTGGGGAGCACCAGAGGCAGGAGAAAGAAAAAAACCTGACATTTAATCTCATTTCTGACCTCTCAGCACTCTCACCCTGGTTAAACACAAGTTACTCACACACAGCCACATCAGTGAAGCACCACCGCTCGCTCACACGCGCTTTAGCGCTCTCACTGCATCAGAGGAGCCGTTCCCTTAGCTCACGTGCAAGTCACATGCAGGAGTACAAGGTCAAGCGCACCTGAACGCCGTAACATGAAAGTGTTCCCTCAGCTCTCCTACAGAGGCACACAAGGTGCTGAGGCTTCTCATTTCTGTACCCCTGCTGAGGCACCTGAGGTACGGCAATAGCAGAACGCGTCAGCGAAGAGCCTCGCAGGGGGCTGCAGCCCCGTGTTCTCACCTGTGAATCCTCCTGTAGGCGTCTTGCTCCTCCTGACACAGGATCTTGGGCAGCTCGACAGCTGACTCCAGACACACCTTCCCAATGGTTTCATGCGGGACAACGTGAATAGGAATCTCAATCCTTTCGTATCTAAAAGGGCATCAGACACCATTAACTGCAAAGCGGCAGAGAAGGAATAATAACGATAACAATAATAATAATAAAAAGCCTTTACAAACCTACAGTGGCTGTCTAGCTCATGGGCTCACTGCAGGTTTCCTTCTGAGAACGTGCCAGAATTGACAGGCAAAGGGAAGCCTTTATAGCCACACTCTTACTTCAAATTCTAATGATAAACATACTACAGCAGCTAGAGGGCCGCTACGCTGCACAGCACGCGTACCGTTGGCAGAGGCCTGACCCCACACAAGCTTGGAGCTTTGAATTCTAGAGCTGAAAGCGAAAGGCTGGGCCTTCACACGACAGAGTACAGCACAAACTCATACGCAAACTACAATGTTCTACATCAGACTTTAAGTTAAATTACTAAATTATCTCAGCTAAATCAATCGAATTCAGATTCTCTTCAAGCAGCCTGCATTAGCAGAGAGGAGGAGACCTTGTTCAGGCATCTCTGTACCTATTTGTTGCTCTCCGTGAACCCAGAAACCACTTATTTGAGACAATCCAGAAAGGAAAAATGAAATGAAATCCAAACTAAACATAATATTGCTCTGTTGTACTCACTCTGAGCTCTTCTGGGCCTGAATGGACTGGAAACAGGTGTAGAGAATCCTGCCTGTCTAAGAGAGGCAGCAGGAAGTCAGACTGCGAGTACCGAAACATCACTTAGGACCCCCAAATCCTTCAGGGAGCAGAACATGCTTTCACACAGCATTTAACAGTTCGCAGAAGTATACACTTCACGCTTGGATTGGTCTGCTGGAACCGCTCGCAAGCGCTGACAGACCCATTAAGTATGAAAAAAAAAATACCTTAGACCAGAGCTACTAGGAAAGCCTGGCCAAGACACGGCGATCAGCTCATCCCGTGCTGCAGCAGCGTCTCGTGAGGCTGCACTAAGCTGCTCCTGCTGGCCTGAAGGGCACTCGCACATCTCAGTGCGCACACGCACTGCGGCCATCTGATGCGGCCCCAGAGCCCTGACACCAGCACAGCTGCTGGCTAGAGAGCCGCCCCCTGGATCAGCACACGGTAATTAACGACACGTCCCTTTGTCATCAGGATCACGATCCAAACGCCGCCACTCAGCCCCGCTTTGAGTGTGCTCCAAGCAGAGCTCGGCCCTTGCTGCAGGCTGCGTCCAAGGGCAAGCGCGGGATTTCAGCTTTGCCCTGGGGCCGACGTTTCTCCTGAGCGCTTGGAGGGTTTATCGCCATTTTTAGGTTGCCTACCTTTGTGTTTTTGTCTTCAATGAAGCAGGAGAAGATGAGCCCTACAAAGCCCTGGTCCATCATCTGATACATGGCTTGTGTGCGGACATCTACAGACAAAGAAATAAGAGCATGAGAACTGCACCGGTCACCTGAAGGACTGGAAAAAGACTTTCCAGCTTCTGAAGGGTGACCCTGCAATTTGTAACAGTCCCGTGCTTTATCTCGAAGTACTTACTCCAGGATATTAAGTTAAAATGTTGATCCCGTTTAAAACATACTTAAATGCAAGTCTTAAAAACACAAGATGAGTTAATGAAACAAGAAAGGATCACAGCATCAGCCCGGTGCTGCAGATCAGCCATATAACCGCAGCGTCCACCAGGTGTAAGATACATGCTTCTTTCCAAAAAGCGTTAGTTTTTGCGTTAACACTTGGAGATGTCAAGAACCACTACAGCCGGACTAGGATTCCCACAGCTTTTTGCTATTCCCCAACCCCAGCTCCAGCTCTGCTGTCTGGAAGAACAGCGGCACCAGCACCAGCTTCTCCGGGGCTCGGGAAGCTCGAGTACCAGAGCTCAACCCCCGTGCTCTGGACATTTTGGAAACCAAACATCGGTAATTGGGATGATCAGCTCTTAAAGCCCACTATTGAGAAAGATAATTAGCCAGCTGTGAGCTTTCACACAGAACCGAGACCGAGACCGCTCTTACCGACGTGCGAGGGCCAGACGGTGATGTGAGGGTGGGAGTGGTACCAGCCCACCACTCTCATGGGGCGCCCCGTCATCTCAGCCAACCTGTGTGTGCGTCAAGGTGCTTTCCAAAGCAACAGAGCGAAGGGAAGAAAAACCTTGTACACGAAAACCAGCAAGCGCAGGGCACAGCTTAAAAGCTTCTCACGGGCCGACCTAACGTCAGATCCCCGCAGAGGGGCGACGAGGTGCAAGAAACCGATGGAAGCCTCTTCCCCCAGCACTACCAGGACATCGCCGTCGCAGAAGCAAAGCAAAATTTGTCTGCACGTGGCAGCGAGGGACGGGTCAGAAAGCTGCCCAAGATGGCGCAGGGACGCAGCCCTCCAGCGCACCACCCGGGCGCAGAGCCTCGTGAGCTCTCCGTCCCTACTACAGGCTCCTCGCCGGGCAGAGCCCACCCCACGGCCCCGCTCCCCCTGTGACCGAGAGAGGAGACGCAGGCGGCCGCGGCGCGGCCCGGCCCGGCCCAGGCAGGGGGCAGCAGCCGCGGGCAGCCCCGAGGGGTCCCCAGCAGCGGCGGGCGGGGCCGGGCTCGCCGCCATCCAAGGATATCTCCGCCTCGGTGGAGGCGGCCGAGAGCTGCTCGGGCGAGATCTCGACGCGGTCCTTCCTCTTGTCGGAGCGCCGCAGGATGATGACGGAGTGCACGTGCACGACGCGGCCGGCGTCCACCTGCGGGCGGGGGGGAGGGGGGGGGGCACGGCGCTGGCTGCCCGCTCCGTTGCCTCGCCCCGCGCCCCGTTACCCCGCGCCCCTTATCCCCGCCCCGCCCCGCGGTACCTGCCCGATGCAGAGCCCCATCACCTCCTCCTTCTCGGTGCTCAGCGCGTGGTTCAGGCACACCAGGAACGCGTCGGCCTCCAGGTGCACCGCCTGCACCGCCATCTTGTCTCCTCACCCCTCCCCCCCCCGCGCCGGAAGTAGCCGGCGCGGAGCCAATCGCAGCGCGGCTCGCCGGCTCCGCCGGCCAATCGGCGCGGGCGGTTTCCGGGCGGTGCGCCGCGGCGGAGGTTCCGTGTCGCCCGCGCGGGCGAAGCCCCGGGGTTCCGAGCTGCCGCCGCCGCCGCCCGCGCCGGGGCCGGGCGGGGCGGGGCGGGGCGGGGCCGGCGGGCGGCGGGGGGGGGGGGGGCGGGGGGGGCGGGGCCGGCCTGGCTGGGCGCTCACGGCGCGGGCTGTCAGCGGCAAGGGCTGCAGGTAGGTCACGGGCGGTCGCCGCGGGGCGGGCTGCGCACACCCCTCACACCCCCGGCCGCGGTCCCGCTGTTTTCCCGTCCGGCCGGGCGGGACCGGGACCGGGACCGGGACGGGGACCGGGACCCCGCCGTGCCCCCCCCACCCCCCCGCCGTGCCCCGGCCCCCCCCCGCCCTGCCCTGAGCGCCGCGCAGCCCGCACGGGCCCTCAGCCGCCGCTGCCCCGCGGGCGGGCCGGGAGCCGGCTGCTGGGGGCGCGTGGTGGGGACAGCGCCGCGGGCAGGGCAGGGGCCGAGCCCCGAAGAGCCCAAAGCGGCCGAGCCCCCAGGAGCCCAAACCCCAAGAGCCCAAACCCCACAGGTCCAAACCCCAAAAGCCCAAACCCCACAAGTCCAAGCCCTAAAGCGTCCGAACCCCAAAAGTCCAGCCCCCCAGGAGTCCAAACCCCCAAGAGTCCAAGCCCTGAAGCGTCCAAGCCCCAAAGCCCCAAAAGTCCAAGCCCTCAAGAGTCCAAGCCTCCAAGAGTCCAGACCCCGCGAGTCCAAACCCCAAAGTGTCCAAACCCCACAAAGAAGTTCCAGCTCAAGCCAGCACGCCCTTAGCCCAGCACGCAGCTCGTCCGATCCCTGTCATGTACACAGGCTGTTTTTTGGGGAAGGATCAGCTCCCGCTTAGCTCCCCAGGAGCCGTGCACGCGGGGCCGAACTGGCCGGCTTTGGTCTGGAGCCGTGTAGCCACGTTAGCACAGCTCTGTGCCCCGTGCGCTGAGCTTCAGCATCGCTTCTTCCCTTGGTGCCTACATGGCAGCTCAACTCCTCTACCAGTCCGACCCCGTCCCCCTCTAAAACAGAACAGGAGGGTGGTCAGCACGCCGAGCCCCAGCTCTGGGGATGGTCCGAGCTGCAGCTGGAGCAATTTCTTTCGTTGTTTTGCTAAAATAATTTAATGTACCCACTTTAAAAGCAAATAAATTATCTTCGTCACAAGGTTCAGTCCTCTTGCTGGCCATCTTCACATTTGTTCATATGTTGTGTGGCTCAGAAAGCCACCCACGTCCCAGAACAGCACTAAACTTCAAGGCCCAATACCGAGATGGACAGAATGCCTGCAAGTCTTGTGGATGTCCGTGGGGCTGGGCTTTAAATCTGCCCAGCCCCAAACCTCAAACTGCTCAGTCTTATCCAATTACGTTGATGGCAACACTGAAATCAGCGTCAAAGGATGACACTGCAATCCTGCAAATTTAAGATGATTGGTTTTTTTTGGATGGGTTTTTTGGGGTATAGATAACGAATCGAGCAATATAAGGAACAGTTTTTACAACTTGTTTTAAATGTAAGTAAGCTTACTTCTTTCAACTCTGTCTTCCTTCAGGCTCTTTTATTGCTTTCTGATAAAATCAGCAAAAAGTAGGAATCGTGTAAGTTTTTCCCGTCTTGACGTTTTAGGTACAAATGTCTAAGCGCATACTTTTTCAAAGCTCCTGTTCCTTTCGTATGTTTGAGTTCCAAAGACAGACCTGTCGTACTTCAAACCCAATTGACGGTTTTGCCTGACCTCGAGATTTTGTTTGGGGCTCTAACTGGGCGCCCTCGTAACAGTCTTAGAGACTGGAGAAAAGCGAGGCCAGACCGAGCCTGTGAACTCTGGCAAGTGAACTCAGAGCTGTGGAGCTCGGAGGAAGTTTGGGTCAAATTACTGGGGCAAAGACTGAAAAGACGATGTTGTTAACTGCTGCCCATTCTGCACGGTGTCCTCTGCATGAGACCTTGTTCTGTCGGCCCCGTACCTCTCATTGCCACCACGCTCATACACAGGAAACACAAACATACATGCGGTGCTTTAGTCCTCCTGCCTGAAGTTCAGCAAGGCTGAACCAGGTTAGTATTTGGATAGGAGACCTTCCGGGAGAGCTTACTTGCTGTAGGAAGCAGTGGTGTTCACTTACGGAGCAATATTTTTCCAAAACTGAATCAATATTGAGCTGACAACATCTTCTTGTCCTGGGGATGATGAGCTGTAGAAATTCCAACTTTGAGTGGGGTATGAAAGCAAGTTCGTGAGCATTTTTGGTCATGATGGAGCTTTTGGCATTTTACCACAGAGTAGGAGAGTGTCCTGGCCAAATTCCAGCCTGGGTAATTACATTCTGCTGACTGAAAGTGAGCAGTGGCGATTGCTGCACTTCACTGTTGGGCAAAGTGATTTCCACACGTGGGCTTAAATTTGTAAAGCGACTTAGGGTGAAGCAGAACGAATAGGACTTACAGAGATGTCACTTCAACCCTCACAGCTCATTGCTGAAGGCCTCGTGAGGCTTGTCAGTCTGCTGTCACATTCCTTTAAATGCTGGCTGCTGGGGCATTGCCTGGAATGGCTGTAACACACCACGGGATGGTCTTCAGAGCTTTCTGTAACACACACACACATTGCCGCACGTCAAGCAAGGAAACAAACAGAATGGGAGAAAAAGAAATAATAAAAGAACGTTCAAAGCTTTCCTTGGTGTAAATTGCAATACTGTGAGAGTGCTGTTCAGGCTGATCCGTGGTTGGTGTTTTGTGTTCAAAAACGCTCAGTGGTCCTTTGGTTGGGAAAGGCAGGGAACTGCTGCTGTAAGGTAGAGGAGGCAACGTGGACGTGTGTTTCCTGTTGTATTTGTACCCCAATGTATAACAATATTTTTCTCTCCCTGACCTTCCCTGCTTTATTTTGTACCCAGATTTTCTTGCTTCTGTCCGAAATATGCCTTATAACTCCACAAGTTTTCGGAAGATCACTGTGTTTCACTGGGATAGGAGTATTGCATCTGCTTCATAGCAGGAAGATGTTACATGTATCGCACCTTAATTCTGTTCTACTTTAAACCTAGATAAAGGATGAAGACTGTCTGTACCGTTTTGATTACCTCTTCTAGGGTTCAAAGAGAGAATCATTTTCCCTGACCTCCATTTGCTAATGGCTCAGCTTGCTCTAACTGGCATACAGACAAACTTGCCGTTAACCAAACATTCTGGTAGGAAGAACCGCCTCCATGTCCAAAATTCCTTTGCCCCTGCTGCTATCGTTGGCTCTCAGTAAGCACCCAAAGTCTGAACTACGCAGAGTAACAAGAGCTGTTCACGAGAAGCCTGTGTATGAATGGACAATGCTGCTACCCTCTTAAGAGATGAGACGAAGGACCCTGCACAATGACAGCTCTGCAAGATCCAAATATGAGAGTCAAGCGTACGGAGTCTCGTGCTTTGTCTCCGGAGTGATCCTCGTTCTTGTTAAGCTAATTTCACCCGTTGCCACAAGTTTTGCTTTTGGGATTTAGACCATCATTAGCCACGGAACTCCTGCGTAAATCACCTTTTTTCTTCTTTTCATCTTTCTCTTTTTTTTTTTTCCCCTATTTTACACGAAGACTGTTAATAGGACTGTTAGTGGAATAAGCAAAGCCAATATTCACAGGGTTTAACCGTGTACCTATAGCACCTTTTGCCCCAGAATGCCTTACAGACGCCATATAGCGCGCACGTCCCAGCGTACAACTTGCCGTGCAACCTCCTCTCACGTAGGCATCACCTTAGTTCCCCAGGCTGCCTTCTAGGGACCCTTCAGCACATAGCATCCCACCCAGTAAGTCAGACGCCGCCCCGAGGTGCCTTTCAGGTCTGAGAGCTTTCTCCGCGAACGTGCTCAGAGCTAACGAGCCCGCGCGCGCGCCGATGCCGCACACCTGACGGAGCGCCGAGGAGCGGCCGAGGGCATGGCAGAAGGAGGGCACGCGGGCGCTCCTCCCGTCCGCCTGTGGGTGCGCCGCGTAGGTGTTTACTGCGATGAGCACCGCAAAACGTGGCTCGTGGCTGCGGAAGAGGCAAGTGTGCTTTGGGCTTCGCCGTGGTTGTGGCTTTGATGTTGCAGGTGCCTCTGCTGCATTGCCAGTAACTGCCTCCTCTCTTTGTTGCTCTCCCCCAGGAGGAAGGTATGCTGAGGGCTCGGATCCAAAGAGTTCAGGTTCCCCTGGGTGAGGCGCTGCGACCCAGCCAGCTCCCCCCATCCCGGCTGCCTCATATGTGGCAGCTGTCCCAGGGTGAGCAGTACAGGGATAGTAACTCTCGCGTTTGGGAGATAGAGCACCATCTCATGGTAAGGATGGTGGCGACAATAGACCATAGTCATTCCTGTTTGTGAAGTCATTTGAGATCCTTGAGGGACGGCAAAGGACTGTTGTTTTATTGAAGTCCGTTAGCTCAGCCCCGGTAACTGTAGACGTATTGAACTTTTCCTTGTCGCTTACAGCTCGGTGGTGTTGAAGAACTGCTGCTTAAACTCGTGCCTGGTGATTAATCTGGTACGTGGAGACATTACCCCTGCTTTGTACTGTGCTCTGTTTATTCCCAGTCATTCTTTAATACCAATTTTTGTCTTTCAGGAGCAGTCGCTCTAGGAAGATGTCCTTGTATGTTTTGTACAATAAATGATTCTCTCTCCACTGAAATGCAGCCACCCCTGGGGTGGAGGCACTTAAACAACACACAGCAACATCACACAAGAGTTAGGACAGGCAGTGAAGAGGAGTATCGTGTCCAATTGAAACATCAGGGGGAGTTCTAGGTAGGCAGAATGGAATTGCCCTAAGTGGAGTTTGGCCAGGATGCTGGAAGTAATGTCCTAGCGGTACTGCCAAGTGCTGTGGGATGGTGAATGACCAGAGGTTTGAAAGGCAGCACCTCCCTAGCTCTGGGCAGGGGCAAGAGCTGAACTGCGGCTCTGGGGGAGCGCAAGTCCCACCACCACTTTCAGCCACAGCGATGCTTTCCCTTAGAGGTCTCTCATCCAACTGCTGCTCCCACCAGCTTCGGCTTCTCTTTCTATTTCTCACGAGAGATCGTGGTTACAGGTGTCACAGCTGCAGAAAGTCCAATCGATTGTGTGAAATCCTGCTTTTCGGGGATGTGATTGAGGTTGATTGTGGTTTCTTTTGGGTGGAATTCCGAGAGGATTTCTCCTGCAACAAAAAAGCCCCCTTCATTGTTGTTGTTTTTACAGTACATACATAACTATATTGTTTTCTTGTATTTTTTTTCCCTAAACTCCTCCTCCAGATGCAGTTATATGAGTAACACCAACCTCCTGGACGTGTAGAGCTCACAGAGAGGGCTTTTACACAAGTACATGTTTTAGCATAAGGTTTAGAGGCATAGAACCGTGAAAAAAGACAGGTGTGTTCATTTCAGTCGTGGCTGGAATCTTTGTGCTTCCAGGTGGAGCAGGACACATTCTGACCAGAGAAAAGGAAAAGGCCTCCAAGCACAGCACTGTAAAACCTCCCTGTGCTCGCTGCCTACATCCTTTAGCCAGACACAGAGCTGTCACGTATGGAGGCCGCCAACGAGTTGCCCCTGGGAGAGGTGTGCTGTGAACGTTGTGCGTTCACTGGCAGGCTGGGGAACCCCTGTCTGTGTTGGCAGGCATCTGCAAGCAGCAGTAGGTGCTTTCTGAACTGTCTGTGGTAGGGAGGGAAATTGGGAACTCTTTAAAGCCCTGGCTTTAAGACAGTGTCTTTCCCTCCCACCCCCCAAACATTATTTCTACAGTAACGTTTTCCTATCATTTTAGTTCTCTGAACATGTCCCAGAAGGATCCCTGCCAGAAACAAGCCTGTGAAATACAGAAATGCTTGCAAGGTACCAAGTGTCATTTTGTCGTTTTGGTGTCTTGAGTTTTGGTGGAACTTGATTCTTTTAACCTAACCCTGCTCTCCTTTCACCTTGAGGAGGAAGCAAGCAAGCACATTAGTGTGACCTGATTGCAAAGCAAACCAAATTACAATGTCTGGTTTTAAGAGAGTTCCTTCGTGCTTGGTTGCAAGTGACGAGACACCATTAGTACAAAACGGAGCGTTTGTAACAGCAAAGTGTTTATTTCTGACGGAGTGTTCTCCTTGCCAGTAGTGAGAGCCTGTGTGTAGTCTTGGGACCGAGCTGTAGGCGGGGAGAGCTAGACATTATAATAAGCTCTCTTGCAGAGTGGGTAGTGAGGCAGTGGGTGGATTGCAGAAGACTGCAGAGCGTTCAGCTCGAGGCGTATCTTAAGAGCAGGTCAGACAGATGTCTGGCAGAAAGGGATGTGGTGTATGTGATCTGGCCTCAAGGTAGGAGATGGACCGGTGTCCTCTGGAGACCTTTCACAGCTGTTTTGTAATGGCTTAGCCAAATATTTGTAGGGAAGGGGGAGATTATGTGACAATGTGCTTTGGGAGCCTGAGTTGGGGAGAGCAGCTTTGTTAGTTGCGGAGAAAAATACTTCTCCAAAAAATTTGGTTGCTTCTTGGAAAACAACTTGCCCCGTAGAATGAATAAGAGAAAACATTCCCGTGTGCCAAGGCAGCTCCGCCACGTGGGAAAGAGTTCTTCCTAACTCACCTGGCAGAGCCCTTAGCGCGCGCTGAGCCTCTCTCAGGAACTCACTGCGGTAGCCCAGGGCAGACAGGCAAGAAGCTAGCGGTGCCACAGCTCAAGCAGCCAAGCCAGTTCCACGACAACTCATTTCTGCCTTTAGTTTGTTTGCAGACTGCAAGCGGGTTAGCTGAAATACAGAGAGTTGGGTAGGAGACCTGTGGGGAAGCAGAGGGATGGCTTTGCAGCCTGCTTCAAACACGGAGATCGCAACCAGTGCGGGTGCCACAACAGCCCCTGCTGGCTGGGGGAAAGGCCGAGGGGGAAAGCATCTGGGAGAAAGTAGGGAAAAGCAAGTCAGCCAGGTAGATGTCTGTTTTTCCCAGGATTGTTTTTTGGAAGCTGTGTTCAGCTCAAAGCAAGGGCTCAAATAATCCCCTCCCTGTGTGAATACATTGCCTGATTCGCTCTTACTGTCCTGATAGTTTGAAGCGTTCTGGTGGGAAGAGCTGCCTTCTCTCCCCATAGTAACTGCACTTAAAAGCTCATGTTTAACAGTGTTGTGGTCCCAGCTATGACAATGTTACTTTCATAACAGTCGTGGAGGTTACTCCAAGCATTTTACCTGCGTAGGTTTGTGTACAGATTTGATCTGACCGGTTAAGTGTTAGCAGAGAAGCTTCTAGACGCTGCTACGCGCACGCCCCCATCCTCCACTTCTTTAGCTAACGTTCTGGAGTGCTGTTGTTGTGCGTGCATTTCCCTGCTGTGATATTGTCTGAGCTGCACAGATGAAGCAGCTGAGTTGACAGACAGCGAAGCAATTTTTCCTGCAAGAATTAATTTAATAGAGGATGTACACAGAACATTAGCTGACTAATACCCACAGTGTATGCCGTGCGGAGGATGAGGGCAGGAGCAGGAGCACTGGGAGATGCTGGCTTTTCCAAGCCTGCTGTTTTGCAGTGGGTCATTGTTTCAAAAGATCTTGCCTGCTTCCTCTGTGAGACTGAATGCCCACTGTAAATCTTTTTCGTGTTTTGCTGTCCGTTGTATAACTAACCATTGTGCTTTACAGGAATGCATCCCTGACGGATAGCAGGGCGTGCCTGAACGTAGCAGGAGTGCTAGAAACAAACCTGCACAGGCACAGGAACAGTTAGGAGAGCCCTCGGAGCACTCATCATAGGAACGTTACGGCAGAGAGAGATTAGCTTTCCTTTCCAAGGCCCTGCCACACCTAGGTTGCCAGCTTCTTCCTCTTGAACCCAAGGGAGAGCAGCAGGGGCTTTGAGCAGGTGGATGGAGCTGCAGGTATCCTTCCCAAACCACCTGAATCCATTAGTCTTAGTTTCCTAGGGCCTGGCAGAAGCCCTGCTGGGCCTGAGCCCCAGCTGCTGCAGGTAGTTGATGAGGGCCAGTCACTGATGAGGCTGGGCGCTGAGACCAAAGCACCTCCGCTGTAAGTTCAGAGCAATCTGGAGGTGACACTGGCCGGCCAGGCCTGCAAAGGGCTCACGTTTGGGATCCCTGGGCAGGCTCAAGCCTTTTGTCGTACAAAGCAGTAACATCACTGTAGCCTTTTCCTCAGGGCCGACCTCTGTGCTTGTATTACACGTCCCTCACCAACCCGGCTAGGGAATTCTGAGCCCCGAGCTCAGCGTGGGCTGCTTTGCCCCTTAAAAGAGCCCAGAAAGAGGCATCCACTGCAGCCAGCGCTACATGTGTCTCACTGCGGGCTGCTGCCGCTTCTTTTAGTCCTCCAAAATCAGCAGTGGGGTTGAGTGCGGCCGTGCAGCGTCTGTGCTGCTCGCCTGTGTGGCAGAGGCGGGTGTCTCTGCGCCCCTCAGGCCGGCCGGCAGGCGCTGGGCCGCACGAGCCACCCGCGGCCTGCTCACGTAGCCCAGGGCTCCCCTCCCGAGCCGGCCCCACGAAGCACAGCGTCACACCGCCACGCCGCCGAGGATAGCGGCGTCAGGCAAGGGGCTAGGGCTGGACAAGGCACCTGAGCCGCCGGCACAGCGGGAACCTCGCTGAGCCTGAAACAAAGGCGATACGGAGGAGGCGCGGGGATGGGCCCAGCTGGTGCTTGCGTGAAGGTGGCTATGTACACCCAGTCACCCCGCGCCAGGGCTAGCAGCCCGTTTAGCCCGGTGTCCCCTCTCTGCCAGTGTCCGAGAGCAGGCGCCTAGGAAGGAAAGGGACAGGGAGAGGACAGGTCCCAGCGACGTGGCTGAGGGGCTGCCCGAGCTGCAGGGGGGACCCTTGTGTGGAAGGGGGCCACGTCGCTGCCTCCCTGTCCCCGGCAGCCGGCTGGCTTACGCTCCTGCTAGCACGCAGGCTGCGGGGCTCCCTGCTAACCGCATCCTGCCCCTGGCAGCCCGCAGGAGGAGGGCTGCAGCCACACGCCCCACCCCTTCCTTTTGCCAACCCTACAGGGATGACGGGCCCACTCGTCCCCATTTATACCAGCTCCTCTTGGGGTGCCCTTAGACGTTGTAAACCTTGTCACGACAAGGCAGCAGCGTGGAAGAACAGGGATCACACGATCCAGCTTGAAAGCACACAGGCTGAAGAAAGTAGGGAGCAAAGGGCAGCCTTAGGGAAGCCTCATTCCTACTGGAGTGGCGAGGTAGCTCCAAACCTGGGGGACGGAAAGTGCTCCGTCCAGACCCGCAAGGCTGCGTTAGCATTGCGTTAGACAGCTGACACTAAGGAGAGACTTTTTTGTAGAGCAGGGAAGTGACAAAATGCCTGTCAGCAGTTCTTGCCTGTCAGAGCAGCACACTGCCCAGCATCCAAAGGCTAGACACAGCCCCTCGGGGTCAGCACCAGTTCCCCTGTGTAGACTCTGTGTCTCCTTTTTATTTTCCAGCGAACAACTACGTGGAGTCTAAGTGTGCAGCTGTGCTTCAGGAGATGCGGAAGTGCTGCGCCCGGTACCCCAAGGGCCGCTCCATCTGTTGTTCAGGTTTTGAGAGAGAAGAAAGAGAGAGAGAAAAGCTTAAGACTACTTCAGAAGGAATTCCTCCACCACCTCAGTAACACAATGCAGCTCCAGCAGGTGCGAGAGCACGGACTCACCTGCAGAGCCCATGTGTGTTTTTTTCAAGCCTTCTCTAGACTTTCAGGAAAGCCAGAAGGCTCCTAGAACACACCATCCCGTGCACCAAAAAGTATAACGCAGTACCAAGAGATGGCCTGGTTAACAGACTGTATTTTCTGTACCAAAACATCATCTACATTGTCTTCGCATTGCAACTGTGTCTGTGAAAAATCGGTTTGATGTTTTTAGAATGCTCACCTTACTCTAACCCATCCTTGCTCTCAAAATGGAGGGCTGGAACCAAGTTACTCTGGCTTCTAGAGTGGGAGGTACAGGAAATGTGCTCATAAGAGTGAGTTTAAGCGTGACACATAAAAAAGTCCATCTTGACACCGCAGAGGTATTGCTGCCATCATGCAGTAGTTCCAGACAACATTCACCTGTCCAGTGGTTCAAGCTCAAGAACGGGAATCAGGTCCGGGGTTCGTTCCTAGGTTTTGCATAGCTCATGAGTGACTACACGTCACTTTGCCTAAGTGCCTCACTTTCCCACTGGACAGAGTTTTGATTACTATATTTGAATTGCCTACACGCTGCTATTTGCATGACAATAAAGATGTTACAGGAACATTATTTCAGGGATTGCTACAGGAATAGGATTTTTTTAAAAAAAGCAATATTCATTTGGGAAATCTGACTGTTGATATAAAATTTATAAATTTCTGTATAATTGAAGACCTTTAAGCAATATGTTATAAATCCAGCGTAATTCAGTACGCTGGTACCCAGGGGCCTATCACAAAGCCCTGGGCTAGATCCAAGAACCGACTTAGGTGCCACTTACTGAACAAGCAGTTGTAGGCACCCACTTTCGGTACAGCATTTCAGACTCACACACAAACCGTCTGTGTCTGGACCCCAGGGAGAGATGGCTTTTCAGAAGCTCTCACCTGTGCAGCAGAATTTCCTGTGACCTGTAGGAAGAGCTTGGTAGACAGGTTCCTGCATCACCCTTTAGAGCTGCCTACGTCTCTCCGTCCACTGTAGCAGGAGTCCAGGCACCTCAGTGGGTGCCACGTCCAGGGCACCCACATACCAGACTTTGAACCCACTAGGCCACTAACTCTGTCATTAGATCTAGCCGTAAGGACTTCTGTGCTGTGATCAAGTACAATTAATTATGAAATACAGCTTCTATAAACAGACCACTGTAGTCTAGGCACAATAGATGAGTGTATTGAAGCCTAGAAGAGCAAACCATCTGTATTCACTGCTCTGAAATACCATAATACAAAATAAATGACTGGAACAAATTGCAGTCTCAGTGTGGTTGTTTATTGAGAACCCAGCATAGCTGTAAGCCGGGCAGCTTGGCTGCTGTTCACTGTCCAGAGCTACATGTGACATTATCATGTTTAAATAGAAGCTGCTTGGTATTTTCACAGCCTGGGCTAGGAATAATTCAGAGCTAGCCTTACTGGACAACAAAACAGAGGGGTGGCGGGGTGGCTAATGCTCTTGAAAAGCAGTAGAAAATCATGACAATGATGTGAAGCAGCTCAAACACTTAACAAGTAGCTCATTTTTCCCTCTTGCCCGATCTGAGCAAGAGAAAGAAAATGACTAATACATGATCAAAAAAATATTTAGGCTTCTGTTGCACCTACCAAAATCTTTGTATCCACGCCCATTTCTATTCAGGTAGAGCAAACTCCATGAGCAAGAAACCTCTGAGGCCAGGCTGGCAGCAGAATCACCTCCTGCCCCGGAGGCATCCCAGCTTCTGGGAGCGTGGGCAATGGGTGCCAGGATCACCAGGGAGAGGGATTTGTTAAGGCAGCTCACCCTCTGCCAGGGCCACCTGCAGAGGAGGGGAGGCTGGTCGTCCTGTGCCACCAGACCGACTGCAACTGCACCCACAAATAAAATGCAACACATAGGGCGAGGCGAAGACACAACACACTGGTTCCCGAGAAGCCAACAGACCTCACACAGAAATTAGAGCAAAACTGTTTAATAAAATATCACTTCAACAAGCATTTACATACAATATATAAAAAGACTTTAAAAGCCTAGTGTGTTTTAAACCTTCCCATACTGGTACAGATGCCAGAAGTTGTTGAAACGAGACCAAAAGGAGCAAGTGTGTTGGGGAGTGTGGGGGGGCACACCTCATCTTTGGCACCTGCAGCAATGAAAATGCATTCCCACAGAGCATCAAACCTTCCAGTGTGGGCACACAGCGTCAAACAGTGCCAGCCGTGAGCCCGACACTGGCACAGCACAAAGATTTGCCAGATGCTGATGTCCTTGTCCACTCCCTGCCTGTGCTCACACCAAACTCAACATGGATTTGTCTCAACCACTCGCTTCCTGCAGGAACTGAGACGTTTTGGCTCCCTCTCCGGGCCATTCCTCTCCATAGCAGCAAGTCGAGACCCTGTGGAGCAGAATCCAGTGCACCCCTCCCTGCAAAGGGCAGAAAGCGACTTATCTGAGCTTGAAAAACAGCCCTAAGGTCTGCTCATGATTTACTTTGAACTTTGCCGTTGGGAAAGATTTGTGATGCACCTCGGTAGAAGCTGGGTTATGCAGCACACCAGGCAGAGGGGAAGCAATGCTGTTTCCCTACAGGAACGAGAGGTACTCTGCAATACAAACGTATTAATTCAGCCACATCCAGCTGTGCAGGGTTACTAAAAAAAGAAAATGCTTTTGTCACTCCACTCCCAAACACCAATTTATCAAGGACCTATTTGCTGCATCGCATCACTCCTGCAGCCCTTGATGGCTTTCCTAAAAGTCATCGTTAAAAGGATGTGAGCCCAGCTGCTCCTTTATTCTCCCTGGTAGGACAGGAGCAAGGACACCAACTTAAGTTTCCTGATTACCTGCAGCCTCTCTTCATCTCCAGAAGGTGAGAAAACCTCAGCTAAATCGAAGTGTTGCCATGCTGACACTTCAATCAGAAGCGAAACAAAACGAACAAGTGCCTTGTGCTCAGCCCAAAACCTCTGGTGGCAGAACCCCCAGCTCCAGCCCTTCAGCAGCTCTTTGAGGAAGAATCCCCACTGTACCCACACCGAGAGCCAACAATCTGTGTTCAGAACGGCATCACACGACACGGGAGATGGGGTGCAGCTGCTGACCGCTGTGTCCTGGGCACCCACGTGCATCACCATTCTCTACCATGTTCCCCATGAAAGGTGGGCTTCACATCAACGTTCTGGGCAAGAACACCTGCGTGTACCTGCTGGAGGACATCACCCTACACCATGCAAGTCCCCACACTCTGGAAAGTGCTAATGCCAACCAAGCACAGCCAATGCAGAACACCTCTAAGATATTTTTTTTTTTTTTTTAACTTTTTTTTTTTTTTCATTTTTCTTGTAGGTTAGAGTTCTGCTCTGCACACAACTGCACCGGGCCAGACCTCCCACGAACACCTGAGCTCTGCATCTGGGCTGCCTCATCACCTGCAGAAGAAGGGCTACAGCCGTTGGAAATAAGCAAGGGGATTAAGCAAGCAGGTTGTTTTTTTTTTTTTTTTGTGGAAATGGTAAAGTCAAAGAAGAAACAAAACCAAGGCGAAGAGCTTGGAAATGATCTACTCCTACAAGGGCACACCCATTTTTTCCCCACCCTTTTTGTTATTTACAGTACCCTGTTTTTGTATGCAGAGTGACAGATAAGCAGGCAGGCTGAGCTGCTCCGCATAGCATCTTCGTAACCACAGCCTCAGGTTGGGGGAGAAACAAACGGGAGTTGTTGCCAAATGCATTCAAAGGATTCTGCGAGTCCCGGAAGCTGCTGCAGGAAGGCAGCTGGCCCCCCGACCACGGCAGCCACCAGGGTGCAGACAGATGCTGGAAGCACTGAAGAGTCCAGCTGCTTAAAGAGATCAGGGAGCTGGAGTTTGCACCCTGCAGCAACAGGGAGGGGACTGTGCTCAAAGTAGTTCTAATCAGGTTTCACCTTCTCTCTCCTCCCCAGACACACCACAATGGAGCTGGCCACAGGGATCCTGGACCAGCACAACGTCCCCTGAACACTTGCCATCTACAATCCCGTCCCACGTGGTTACGTCTGTAAGAGCACCACCAACTCCAAGGTGGCCAGAGAAGGCCACGGCAGGCTTACAAAGACCACTCTGAGCCCCAAGGTGCTTTGCAGAGAGCGGCACAGCTGAAACGCCGCCCACGGCAGGCAGGCTGACACGGACAGGGCGAGCACCCCGCGAGCCTGCTCACCACGAGAGCGCCTCAGCACAAGGCTGACAGCCAGCAAGCGAGAAAGGAGCTCTACTTTCAGAACACAGGACACGGAGAGAGTCTGGAGCCACCCGTGGCGCTCAGTTTCCATCTGCAGTGCCAGAGCTGCACTTCCAGTAAGGGCTATAAATAACAGCAGGCGAGGAGCCAAACAGCCACCCACGTGCAGGGCAGGGGGAGGGCAGAACCCCCACCGCCACACACAGCATGAACGTGCTCCTTACCCACACAGCCCAAGCTGCCCCCGACACCTCTGCAGCCACTCCAGGACACGCAGGAACATCTGCATTTCACACCCAGCTCTGCACAGAGGGAGGCACAGGCTTTCCAGGTACCGGAGCGAAGAAAGTGCAAGCTAAATAGCAGTCAACAGCTGGCAGCTGTTGTACACATGTACTGGCAGACAAATGCACAGGTCCTGGACACCTGAAAAGAAGCACGTTTAAGAGATTTCTCTGCCACCACATGTTTATGAGGCTGCAAGTCATCTGAGAACTTGGGACTGGGTGTATTTGGAGGGGAAAGAAATCACAATGATGCATTGGAAGTCAAAAACTTTCAGGCCAGTCCCAGCACCCAGACAGCCCAGACAGGTAAAAGCTGGAAGTCTGGAGCAGCGTTGTAAGAAATAAGGGCTGGAACCTGTGAGCAGGGGGCTGAGCCTGTTGGAAACATCCACTGACTTTTACGTTAAAGGGAACGGGAAGGAGAGGAGGGCAAGGGAGGCTGGGCACGAAGGGAGAGTCAACTGTAGTTCCTAGGAAGCCATTCCAAGCAGAAATCCTCCAGCAAACCCTCCAGTCAGGATAACGTTCTTCTTCAGAAATATGATCACCTAAGCATGGGAGAGAAGAGCCAAGAGTGTTCTCCAACAGCAGCAGCCACTCACCCACCCTCCCCATAGTAAGGCACCTCTCGGGCTGTTCTTTTAGGTGGGCAACACTGGGAGAGCGGCCACTGCTCAGCACCAGCTCAGCATCCTCCCTAACGGCCTCCTCCCTGCTGTATCTGTGGCACCTGAACTGTGAAACAATCCCAGTGCAGCCCGGATCCTCTGGTGGGTGCTGTGCAGCTGAGCCTGACAGAAGGGCTGCTGATGGCACATGTGAGTCAGATCATGCTATGGCAGAGCCCGGAATAACCAGGCCGCTGTGCCGCCAGACCTGCTTAGCTCTCCTTCTCAGCCTGCAGAGATGCTTCTCGAGCTCCCCACAATCCCGGCACATTTTCTTCCAACCCCAAGGACTTTGCCACAACAAATGGTGAGTAGGCGTCACGCCTAGAAGACGCCCTGTCTGCCTCAAATTCATGTAGGTAGCTTTGCCATCTCACTAGTTTTGCTTTTACACAAGCGCTCCCTCCTTGTATTTGCATGGTGGAGGATCCACAGGAGCCCAGAATTCAATGCTGTTTCCTGCCGTGCCTCCAGGAGGGCACCTGCTCACACCCTGGAAGAACTGGCTCACCTCATCCACTCTGCTTTTCACTTCTGGAGACATTTTGTTACCGCTGCTGTGAAACTTCAGCTGCTGCTTGGCTTTGTTCACATCCCGTTCTACTAGCTTCCAGTCCACTTTGATGTATCCTGTGTGGTTTGCGATCTGGAACGTCGAGGGGTAGAAAGAAAGCTCCTGGAGTGAAATCCTGGCTAAACAGAATCCCGTGCCCACCCACCCCTTCCCTGACCAACGCCGCCCCCCACACCCTGGACCAGCAGGCTGAGAGATGAGCACACAAGCTCAGAAACTGGACAAAGCACCATCCCTGTGGTTACATCTGTCCTGCAACATCTGCCTCCCGCAGTAATCCTCTAACAGAAGGGCACACACACTGCAGCTTAGCCTGTGTCAGCCTCCCTAGTGTAAAGCTGCCCCCCCTTCCCCCTCACAACTGCCATGTACATCGCTGGGACGCTCCGCAGCTCTCCTGCTGCTGCGGGTGGACGCTGCTATTAATAGCCTGTTCCTCCCTGAGTATTTCATCTGGTCAGGATGATTCAACGGGGTGAAACTCTCCCTGCTCAGAGCGAGCCTCTGGCTTTCAGCAGAACGAGTGGAACCAGAAGAGTGAGAACGAGTCATACGAGATAGGGCGCCTTGGGAGCAAACCACCAAAGGCTGCTGCGTGAGGTCTGAGCGCTTTCTGCCTCCTGCAGGATACACAGACTCGATTTCAGCATCTGAGAGGTTCCCCTCAGTTTCTGAGTTCTTAGAAACCAGAAGAAATGGCCGGAGGAAATGGCCTAACTACAGCAGCCAGCTCTGACCAGCCCCTCCTGCAGCAGCAGTGCAGATCGCCGCGGCCGAAGCTTGCTTCCACTTCACTCAGGTGCCTCTGCAGCAACGGCACCCGCGTGCCTTGGCCTGGCCTTTGTTAGCCAGCCCCAAGCAGACAGCACCTTTCAGCGATCCTGAAGCTTATGCTCCTGCTTTGCTGCTACTAAAGCAGGGAGGAAGTTTATTCAGGGATTTGAATTGGCCCTGCAAGACGTCAGCAGCAACCCCCCCCAAAACTTTAACAAGTCTTTGCAGACCGACAGACTTGGTCAGCCCTGGCTATTAAGAGCTGAGAAGCACCCCTGAGGTGATCTAGGGTGTTTCTACGATGTTCTAATGTAACTCCACAAGCAGCATTTGAGCACGTCTCCAGTTCTAACATGCTTTATTTACGCTGCCTGTGGACATGGGGCATCGACCTGTGCCAGGGAACATACGCCCATGGCATCCGCAGGCACACGGGGCCTCTGGCAGAGCAGGGAGCTGACCCCACACGTCCCAACAAGTAAGGAGCACTAAGACAGCCCTTCCTCCCCACCAACAGCGTTCTCCCAAAGCCTGGCCCGCTCTTCGTACACACCTGAAGCAGGAAGAAGCCACCTCCCACTGCTGTTGCTGCCAGCTTTCCAACTTTCTGGAAGATGAAGCCAGTGCACCTGCAAATCAACCAGGATCCAGTGAGGAGAACGCGACACCAAACACGCCCATCACGCATCCTACAGACCGGCCTGCCTTCGGTGCTGATTGCTTGAGGCTTGGAGACAGGCCGGCTGACAGCAGAAGGCCACACGCAAGCAGAGAAAAAGAAGGAGAATTTGTGCCTGGCCAGATGTGACACTTTGCAGCTCTTTACTTCTCATTACGGCATGTCAGGCTTTCACAGCTTTGATCCTTATCTCTTCAGCATCGTGTTCTCCCAAAAGCACAGTCGGAAACACGTGGTTTAACCAAAATCAGCACGTGATTTCGGTGGGATACCTTTTTTTTTTTTTTTTTTTTATCGTCATCTCCAGAAGGAGATTCGGCGGCACACCTGCCGTTCCCCCACGAAGGAGCGCGGGCGGCAGGTCACAGGGCTAGCTTCCTCGCGGCCCAAACAAGCAGCGCTTCGTCCTTCTCGTTCCTGCTGTAGGCAGACACGAGCGCCCCGAGGCCGTGCCGCTCCCCTGGCAGGGCTGACGCTTTATCGGCACGAAGGACACCACGGCAGCCCCCAGCGCCCCAGCGAGCACCGGCCCCTGCTCGGCCCCGCGGCTGCAAACGGCCCGGAGCTGGAGCTGGAGCTGGGGCCGGCCCCGGGAGGGCTCCCCCCCCCCCCCCGGCCCGCCCGCCGCCCCCCCCCGGTGCCGCTCACCAGCCGGTGACGCCGCCGATGACCAGCTGCGTGGCCACGTTGTACTTCTCCGCGCTCGACCCCGAGCTGGGCGCGAACACCCTGCGCCACCACGGCCGGCTCTTGGCGTACTCGGACAGCTCCAGCACGGTGAACGCGTCCTCCGGCCGGCCTGCGGGCACCCAACACACCGCACGCCATCACGGGCCGGGCCGGGCCGGGCCGGGCCGGGCCCGACCCTCGCCCCCCCCCCGCCCCCGGCCCCGCCGTCGCCGTGGCAACGCGCCCGCCCCGCGCCCCGCCGCCCACCTCCGCCCGCCGCAGCCATGTTCCCGCTCCGCCTGCCACTGCGCCTGCGCGCCGCCCCGCCCCCGGCGCGGCCCCGCCCCTCCGGAGGCGCTGGGGGCTGAGAGGGGCCCTGGGGCTCCGGGGCTCCGCGGCGTGAGGTGCTGCGGGCGGCGGTGCCCAGCCCCGGGCAGCCGCCCAGCGCCCATGTGGGTGGGATGCCAGCAGGGCTTTCGCTCTTAATGACCACGTGGAGAAGGAAACGGCGCTCTCTGAACGTTTATTTGCTCCCTGCCAAGCGTAACCCCGCTGCGTTTGCTCTGCTGAGCACCAAAGCACCGTGGCGTCAGTCAGGGTCTCCCCTCACCAAGCCCCCCACCGCCCCCGTCGTGCCGTCCCCACCGAGGGCAGCTCCCGCGGGCGCAGCGTGGTGACGGCCCGTTGGTGACCCAGTAATCAGATGTAGCTGTTAGCGGGACGGTCAGACAGATCCTACACCGACTACTGGGCGGCCAACAGCACCGTGTCTCCGCTGGGTCTCCGGCCTCGGCTCCGGGCAGGGCTGGCGGCGAGCGGAGCGGCTTCCCCTGGGAAAACAAGATGTGGTGGCCGGGTCCCGGCACGGCTGGGACGTGGTGGGCTCCCAGCCCTGGCACCGGGCGGGGTTGTCCTTGTGCCTTCCCCCTGCCTGGTGCCAGCTGGGTCAGCCCCACACGCGGGGTCCCAGGGCACCCGCAGCTCCAGCAGCATGGCCCCGTCCTTCCCGGCACACGTGCACCATCCTGCGGGCGCTCGGCTTCCTCCCGCGGCAGGGCAGGGGCTGTGCTGCCGGGGGCTGCCGTGTTCCTGCTCGGTACGGAGGGTGTTAAGGGGCTGGGGGGCAGCTGCAGAGCCCAGCACTGGCACCTGAGCACCCCGCGGCCATCGGGGCTCCCCGCAAGTTACCAGCCCCGTTTGGCTCAGGGGGTGCAAGACCAAAAAGCCTTTCTCCATCTCAAATGCTTCCCATCCCTCCCAGTGACCACCTCCCAGCCAGCGTGGCCGGTGACCCCCTGCTCGCCAGCCCACGTGGGCTCTGCAGCAGCACCCAGCAAACCCATCTGCTCCCAGCAATTCCCCCCAAAATGCTCAGACCCACTGAGAGAGGCACTGTACCTGGCCGTCTCCACCAGATGCCAGGGTTCCCCGCCGAAAGCACATGTCCCCAGCACACAGGGACATGGGGAGCTCCCAGGCTGCTACCCCGGTGGCTCGGGGTGACATCCAGGTGCCTTCAGCCTTGTGGTCCCAGTTCACACGCTCTGCCGAGGCTGTGATGGAGCCTCTGCTTTTAGTACGGCAAGAAGCAACGCCTGAATTCCCCTTCCCCTGGCTGGGACATCCGCGCTGGTGTCACGCAGACGCACAGGGACAGCCCCGGCACCGCGGCCGGCCGGGGCACGCTGCAGCTCGCAGATAGGAAATTTGCAGCTCAGCCCTGTCAAAGCAAGAGCGCGGGGATTTTCAGCGGGGTTTCTCTTTCTGCCCATGCCTCTCTCTCTCTTCTCATTTTCTGGAAATGAAACCAATCATGGGCTCCAGCTTTTCGTGCCACTCGATTGCTTTGGGTGGGGGCTACAGCCCTTCTCCTTTGCTCCCCCCAGATGCTAGGGGAACTTTTCAGCTCTGCCCCAGCCTCCCTGACTTCCACACCGCAGAGGAAGGGGCTTTGTTATCCCTCCAGCCAGCAGCTGGGATCTCTGGTTGCAGACGGGAGCTGAGCAGCCTGGGCACAGCAGAGCATTGTGCCGAGCCGCAGCGAGCCCCGGCCGCCTCTCAGTCCATTCCTCCTGCGGAGAAGTGCTGGCTTCAGGCAGTAGATGGGTGCTGCCAGCCCGGAGCGCAGCAAATGGCACCGAAGTGGCCGCCTGGGCGATGCAGACATTCTCCTTCCCACTCGCCACTGTAGTCCAGGTGACCAAGTCCTGTTGCTCCCTGCATCAGTTTCTCCATCTGTAAAAGGCAAATAACAATCGCTGGATGCACAACAATCTGCTCATTCAGCTCTTGTGTGTTTTCTACCTCTTTGGCCAGCACCGTGCCCTGGTCCATCTCGCCTGACAACCCCTCCATCTCGCGGGGCTGCTCCCTCTGCCGTTGCTGCCCGGCCAGCAGACACCCTGCCAGCCCCAAGAGATGGGGCTGGTGCTGGGGACACCCGTGGGTGCTGGGTGCGGTGGCATCCCCTGGCTCAGGGCAGCATCCCAGCGATGGGGGCCAGCAGGGCAGGGGGTTCAGGATCTGCAGGAGCTCGCCACAGCTCCGTGCATCGGCTTCTTCTCTGTGAGAATCGAGAGAGGATTTTTCTGGGACAGTGCTTCCCTTACCCAGCCATCCCCGTGGAGCGACACTAAATTCCTGTTGTTAAATTTAGCCCTTTTTGTGGCTCGCCAGGAGCTGTGCTGGTGCGGGGATGCCCAAGTTGAGCAACGCTGAGCACTGGGGGACGGGGAGGAAGGGCAGCGCCGGGCCCTTCCCCGTGCCCTGAGCACAGCAGTTGTGGGGCAGAGCCACGTCCCGGGGCGGAGGGGACGCGTGCCTGAATCTCAGCAGCCCTGGGGGTTTGGGGCTTATTTCAGGAGCCTCCTGTTTTGGCAGCTGGGTTGTGGCAGCTGGGCTGAGCCAGGCATCAAAAACCGGACAACCCAGAGGGAACGTGAACCCTTCTCCAGGCTGACCCAGCAGCAACAAGCTGCACAGCAATTGCTCTGAGCTTAATTTAATCAGCCAAGGGTAATTAGGTGACTTATGAAGGACTTGTGTGCCAGGAGACTGCTCTGGTTTTCCCTGGGCTGCTCTGAAACGAGGAGCTGAGCTCCTTCAGCAGCATCCCTGCGAAGGCAGCGGCATCAGGAGCACCCTCCAGCCATGACCCCCCCAGTTTGCAGCCCCCCGGCTCCCCCAGGCGCAGCCCCAGGGGTGCCTGTAGCCGGGAGCGCGGCCGTTGCGCTCCCGCAGCCTGAGTCATTCAGAGACACCTCCAGCGTGAGAAACGAGAGAGAAAGGAGAAACGCTGCGCTGACCCACTTATGCAGGGAAGGGAGAGGGGAGGACAGCTGGCTGCTTTTTCAGACCTGCTCCACGGTGGCATTTCTGCTCTGGGGCCATGCTGAGGGTGCTCAGAGCTGGATTTGCTGCCGTTTCTGCCCCCGGCACCGCTGGGCTGCTGCTGCGTGGGCTCCCACAGCCGCAGGTCGGGTGCTCTGGGCGCTGCACGGGGCTCTGGCCCCTCGTTTGGGGGGGACCCTGCGAGCCCATGCGGCGTTGACCAGCCCTGGGCATGTCCGTGGAAGAGGGGGGACGCGTCTCGCCAGCCCTCGGGCAGGCAGGTCCTGGCAGGACGTGGGCAGCAGCGGGAGATGCTGCGGCCTGAATGCAGTGGTACAAGGGGCCGTGCCCCGTCCCTCTGCCAGCTCGCCACCGCCGGTGGCACGGCCATGTCCCAGTGCCCTCTGCCCACGTGAGTGCTGGGAAGGGTGCGCACCCGGGGGCGGCCGCTGCTTCTGAGCCACGCTGTATTCCCGAGAAGCCACCGTGAGTCACTCTTGCTCTCTCTCTCGCGCACACACACATGCACATAAAAAGTCCCAGGAGAGATTAGACACTGTTCACTTTGTTCTGAGTCATTCTTACCCGCCCCAGCCCGGTGTCGAGCTGAGAAGCGCACGCTGCAGGGAAACAACCCGTGTTTTCTGCTTGCACGTGGGTCCTTGGCTCGCACCAGGCAGGTTTCTCCAGGGCTTTCGGGGGCAGCAGCCTGTCCCGGCTTCCCCATCCCATCTGCACTGACAGATCTGTCTGCTGGGGAGGTTTGGGCATGGCTGGATGTGCCCAAGCTGTGCCTCGGGTGGGATGGGGATGCCGATGCCTCCTTTGAAAGTGCAGCCAGCACCTGGCCCAGCCCAGCCTCGTGCGTGGTGCTGACGCGTGGCAATGGCATTTGTGTGGCTCCGCGGAGCTCTCGGAAATGCCAAGGCTGCCGGCGGCGGGGCCGCTCCTTGCGTCGGCCAGCTGGTTCCTAGCAGCTCCTTGACTCGTGCCCCTCAGTCACTCGCAGCGAATAAACGGCCTGTTTGCTCTCAGACAAACCCTTCTGGGGCTTTGTCTGCAGACCACGTAAGACGCCCGTCAGCAGTGGAGCTGCTGATGCTGCCCCGTTGGCCGGGGCCACGTGTGCTCCTGCTGGGGCACAGCGGCTCTGGCTTAGCGAGCTGAGCTGGGGGTGCTGCGCTCCCTGCAGGCACCCGGCTGTCCCCAGCCTTGTGCTGCTCTCGCTGCCTGCACAAAGCTGCCCACTCTGTGCAGCGAGCACCAGGACCTGGGCAACCTCACCATGCGCCCTCCAGTCTCCCACCTGGACACCCCTCCCCACAGCTGTCAATATCTTGATATTATCATTTTTTTTATCTGCGCCCTTGGGTTAGACCCCGTCTCTCCCATTTACCCCTAAGTCCCTGGGACAGGAACCTGGAAGCTACCTCCTGGTAGCTGGAAATGGTTAAACCCAGCAATTCACCAGCACCTGCCTGTGTCAAAAACTTTAATTTCTGGCTGCGTCTGGGCTCTTGGCACCGCAGCCCCCAAGGGAAGCTTTGCTCTACTCCCCTCTGTGATCCCGGGATGTTGCTGTCCCCCGTGCCCGGAGTGTCCCTTCCTGTCCCTGACCCCAAACCGCACTCTGCCGTCTTCGTGGTAGCTTTGTCTGCATGGGGACATTTTCCCCGTCTGCCTGTTTCTGGAAGAAACACCTTTCCCAGCCTTTCCGGGTGAGCGCAGTCCGGCGACACCGGGAGATTCCCAAGCGGGCTGACTGGAATAAAGTCACGTCCGTGCGGCGGGGGAAGCGCTGCCAGAAGCACAGCTGGATCTGCCGTCTGCTCCGGACCCGAGGGTGACCCTTTCCCCTCCAGCTCTGAACAATGCCCTCGACGTGTCACTGCACGGAGCAGCGTGGCAGCTGCCCCGTGCCAGCAGGGCCCCCCGCGCTGTTGTGTCCCCGTCAGCAGCCGTGGGATGGCTGCGTGCAGGCGGTGACCATGGCTCGGACAGATGGATCGGAAGGCTTTGTCACGGGAAGCGACAGCGGTGGCCTCTCCCCGCTCTAAAACACGGCCGGGGGCCAGGTGCAAAGCACCCAGGGCATCCCCGCCTGTGACACACCGCTTGTTTTGTCCCACAACATTGGCCGGGCTGTTGCTCATCTTCCTTGCGGAGAAAAGGAGTCCCAGGCTGGGCAGGGAGCCAGCCACTGGCTTGTGAGCTTGAGGAATCGTGTTCCTCGCTGGCGTTTCAGCTCTCGGGGAGCGCTTCCCACCCCAGCCACATCAGCCAGCCCCTGGTGAGCGCAGGAAGCAGCGGGCAGCCCCTCACTGGCAGGGGTTTTACAGCGGTCCCAGGGAGAGTCCCCCCGCCTTGGGTGCTCCCCACCTGCCGCCAGAGCCCCGGGGGTGGTTTTCCCCTTGGGCTGGGGCTGGTGTAGAGAGTGGGTGGGAAGAGATAGGGTGTCCCCAGTGAGGCGGTGAGGGATGGCCCTGCTCCGAGGGTGAGGATGGGGAGGTGTCCCCGCACCCATGGCCACGGGGTGCGCTGGCACGGTGGGGCTGGGGTGCTGGAGGTCTTTCCCAGGTGATGCAGGGCAGCAGGGATGCATTCTCCTGACCTCACCCACGTGAATTCACCCCACCCAGGGCACAGCTCCCAGCTCCCTTCCCATCCCTGAGCACTCCCCATCAGTCTCCCCCACCCCGTGCCAAGAATTCACATCCAGGATCCCAAAACACCCTTCCCTCCATCACCCCTACTTCTGTGCCCGGGGCACCAGCCTGTGCCAAGACCCATCACACGGACACGTCTGCACGTGCTGGGGCAGTCCCCGAAGGGGTCACCGCTGCCCTTGCACTCCTGTTGCCCTCCCGCATGATTTATGGGGTCCTTCCCACCTCGCTCGTCCCGCGGACGCCGGGACGGCGCAGGGCGTTCCTCCTCATCTTCCTGCCGTCGTGAGCAGAACCGCGTGCAGGCGTGTGTGTGCATGAGCACGCGTGTGCGTGTTTGGGAGGAATTTCCTGGACTTGTAAAGAGAAAATGAAAACAAAACAAGCGAGTTTAAAAACAGGGGGAACGTTGCAAAAACGTTGCAGTGCATCTTCTCCGAGCTGTTCTGCGGCACCCTGGGAGGGACCATAGAAGACGAGGGGGTGAGGAGCTGCTGGGAAGGGGCATCCCAAGGTGTCTCCTGACCACTTCCCTCCCACATGGCTCGAAGCAAGGTTGTGTGACTGAATCCTCGCTGCTGGGGTGCAGATGCCTGGGGAACAGGGAGACAGCCCCGTTTGCATGTGCATCCCTCACCTGTGCAGCCGCCAGCCACTCTGCCAGCTCCCAGTGCCGGGGGGCACAGCACCTCTCCTGCTCCTTAGCAATAAGCCACCTTATCCAATTCAGCCTTCCTGAACTGTCATTTAAGATTTTGCCCTAAATTGCCATTTTCTCACACTGCAGGAGCCTGCAGGTAAAGGAGGCAGCTGCTGGTCCCTGGGGGCTGCCCGGGGCAGGAGCAGCAGCTCCAGCCCCACAATGAGCCCAGGCTGACCTGTGGGGGATACGGAGGCTCCCAAGACTGGGTGCTGGCCCGAAACCTGCTTCCTTCTCTGCCCTCAGTGGTGAGAGGGAAGGTGGGACCAGGCAGGGACCGCACCTAACTTTCCCTTCCTCTGCAACCCTCCCTTTCCTCACCTCACTGCCAGACACAGGCCAGGACACAGAGCCAGCTGGGTCCTGCAGCCGAGCTTAATGCCGCGTTTGCCCTCCCTTTCCCTTTGTTTTTTCCTCTCCTCCTGTCACTGCCACCCTGGAGGAAGAGAGGGAGAGGCCGTCGCTCACACGCTCCTCTCTGCATTAACCCGCTTGAGTGATTCCTCCCCTGATGCCTTTGGGAAACTCTCCAGCGCTCTGACGGAGGCCGCGGGTGCTGGCTTTAAATCACCTTCTCCTGTGGATTACGACAGCTGGCTGAGAAGATAAAAGCTTTTCTCTCCTCTCCCCTTCCTTTTCACTTTTCCTCCTAAAGCCGCAGCGGTTCCCAGCCGCAGGCGCTATGCTGGCGGGAGCCCTGCGCTGCCTCGTGCTCCTCTGCCTGGTTGAGGAGAGCATCAGCAAAGTCCGGAGGTACTACATCGGGGCCGTGGAGACCGCCTGGGACTACACACACAGCGACCTGCTCTCCGTGCTGCAAACACCTGCGGGGTAAAGCTTTTTCTGTTGCAATTCCAGCGCACTTAGGGCTGCTCTCCCACCCCACGTACGTGATGCTGGGTCTGGGGGGCACGTAGGGCAGCAAACAGAGCATGCTAAGTGCAACCCTGATAATGCACAGGTGGGGTAAATCTAGAGGGAGAGCAGCAGACCTGTGCTGCTTTATTTTAACACCATTTGTTGGTGATCCTTTAAAGTCTGTGCGGGGAGCCCGGGGCTGGTTCTCCAGCCAGTGCTTTCTCCATGGGGAGCTTGAGGCAGAGGGGGAGCCCCATGTCTCCCTGCCTGGGGAGCTGTGCTCCTGCTGCACCCCTAGGAAAACTTAACTTTCAGCTGTTTATACCTTTGCTTGCATTATATTTATATCTTCGCCTGCGTTATGTTGCTGGGGCCGGACTTTTCCCTTTAGGGAATGAATGTAACTTTTAGTGTCTGAGCAAAAAATGGTGTTGGTAGGCAGCAAGAGGAGGGAGGAAAGCATGCTGGCTTCGCCTGAATGCTTTGGAGAGGGAAGGAAAAGTGGCTGTTGCATTGCTTGGGCACGGGGATGAGACGTGAAGCTGTTTGTGGATGGGCTGCTCTGAGCCCAGCGCGGGGAGCAGAGCTGGATGGCTGTGTCCCTGTGGATCTAGCTGTACCCCTCTGTGTCACCCTGCTGCTGCCTCCTCTGCGGGTGGAGGGGGAGTCTGCTACCTGTACCCTCTCATCTGTCCCAGGCTGTTTCACCAGCATCCCTGTGTAGCCAGAAACCGCTTCTAGGACACAAGTCTCACTCCACCAGCATGCCTAAAAGACGAGACATTTTTCTCTCTGCCTTCCCCCCCAACCCCAGCCACCCAGCATGCTGTCCCACTGCAAGTCTCCCTCTGCTCAGCCACGTTACCATGGGCAGCCCCTTGTGGGACCACCCTGTGGGCACCAGGCAGGTGGCCTGAGGCTGTTTGCCCCTTCCTACCAGGGCAGAAGACAACCTCAGCCCTCTCGGAGGGCACCGGCCTGCCCATGGGCGCAGCTCCCGGGGGAGCCGTGGCCGGGAGCGGGGCTGGCTGGGCAGCGTGGTTCCCAGCAGGGTGACAGAGGGGCCTTGTTCCCGCAGCCTCAGCCCTGCTCCTCCCGCTTGGGGAGGACGCAGGAAAACAGCCAAGCTGCGGAGAAAGGGCACGCAGAGGTGAGCCAAGTGCCTCCGAGCCGTGCCTGGGGCACCTCCTGCTCCACCGGTTCTCCCTCATGGCACCAGCACCCCGTGGCAGCCCCACAGACACCGCTGGGCAGCCCCAGGGGTGCACCTCTGAAAGCCCTGCATGAGCCCCGGGGCTGCTCTGGCACGTTCCCCATGATTTCAGTTTCTCCCCCTCTCCCCAGACACGACCTGCAGTGTGTCCCGCAACAGCCCCGGGGGTCTCGGCTCAGGCTCGGCGCTGGCGGCCACGTAGCCCCGAGCTGTCTGAGTGCTCCGGTGGCGTGGGGTGTTGGCCTTGGCCGTCTCCTGGCTCTGGGAGATGAACAGATATTGCGGCTAACAATGCTGATCGGCCGCGCCAGGAACTTTGCTCCTCGGGGTAGGAAGTCGGTAGGGACCCTGCGTGCAGGGGAGCTGCCAGCAGCTCTTGGACCAGACGTCCCTCAGCCCTGCGATGGCTCCGTCACTCTGCCTGGGCCCCACGCTAAGCCCCCATGTCCCCACACCTCCTGCCAGCCAGCCCCACGTGTCGAGAGGGGCTGGGTTTTGTGCCAGCAGAATCCCCCGGCTCCAGAGGGCTTCTCCCTTGTTTGCTGCAAAGTTAGCAGGACTGGACCCTGGTGTCTCAGATATGTCTCCAAGCTGGGCTTGCTGCGAGTTAGAGATTAAGGACTCCAGCCCTGCTCTGCCCACAGTTCTCTGGCCCTGGGGTGAGCAAACCAAGGTCTCCTGACGGCAGCCAGCAGCCTGGGGGCGAGTGTATCGTGCTTTCCTCAACTTCTTAGTCACGCTGGCTCCTTCCTCTTCCCCTCGAGGAAGACTCAGGCAGAGAACTGCTGCCTGGGTTTATTTAGTCAGAGCAGGAGAGCAGCCCTTGCTGTTTCTTCAGGGGGAAAAAAATACCACCTGGCTCCTGCTCCAAACAAAGCAAGGCTGGAGGCGGTCTGTCTGGTTACTGGAAATGGTCTCAGTCCTGGGGCTGGGGCTGATAAGCGGGCCTCTAAAATCCCTGGAGAAATTAATGGCTTTGTTATCCTGATAAACGTGCTGGATCCCTTATGGAAAATGAATTAACTAAGCTGCTTACAGATCAAAAATGGCCAGCGGAGATAAGTGGGGTGTGAAATACGTTCAAGCCTCCTTTATCCTCCCGCTTCAAGGAGTGTTTTTTTTAGGGACTGGCTGTAAATCCCAGTTCAGCCAGAAAAGAAACGAATGTGGAGACATTGTTTGGGCTGCAGTGCAGACGGGAACGCACTGCCGTGCCGCCTGGCACAGGTTTTCCAGAGGGAGCAGGGGAGGAAGAAGAGGTTATGGGTGATGTCTGCCACACTTGCGGGTGCTGGGGACGGGGCGGGCAGCGCAGAGCAGCCGTGTGTGGCACCGTGCTGCCTGCTGCTGTCTTCTTCCATCGTGACTAATGCCATGGCATTAATCACGGCCACGTCAGCATCCGTGAGCCGAGAAAAACCTTTCCAAACACACCTGGTGTCTGTCAGCAAACAGAGGATGCGAGGGTGAGCGATCCCGGGCTGGCGCGGCGTGCTGGTGGGGAGAGGAGGAAGAGGATGGCTGCAGCCCATCTGTGCAATCAGCCTTGGCTTTTCCTTCCTCTTACAGCGTGTCAGGGCTGCCGGGACCTCAGCCCCCCGCACCCGGTGCCCTTCCACATTACAGGAAGGCGGTGTTTGTGGAGTTCCCCGATGCCTCCTTCACACAGCCCAAGTCCAAGCCGGCGTGGATGGGTAAGAACCATGTAGAGAGCAGTGAGCCCAGTGGCCAAACCCATCCTGGGCGGATGCTGGTGAAGGCCAGCTGCTTCTCAACCAGGAGTGGGAAATATGTAAAACCTGGGCAGAGCTGCCGGGGGTGCAGGGAGCCTTGCTGGTGCTGGAGCACTTGATACTGCCATGCTACATGAGGGACCAACTGTGCAGGTGGAAAGCCAGCCCCTCAGGGCCCGTGGGTGGGTGTGAGCGGCTGTGCCAGCCCCACTGCTGACCGCCCAGCTGCCTGACCTCGCTGCCTTCCCCCTCCAGGTCTCCTGGGCCCCACCATCCGAGCAGAAGTGTATGACACAGTGGTCATCACCTTCAAGAACCTGGCCTCCCGCCCGTACAACCTCCACGCCATCGGGGTGTCCTACTGGAAGGCGTCAGAGGGTGAGTCGGGCCATGGCCACACGCTGCGAGTCCTCGTGCTGCACCTCCTGCTCCCAGGAGGAGGCACGTCCCTCCCCGACCTTGGTGTCGGCTCTGCTTGCTGCCCTGAGCCCAGCCATCTCCTGCAGAAGTCGGGCTCGCCAGGGGGCTTGGGGTGGGGAGGAGGCATTTCTGTATCCACCGTGTGCTGGGGATAAAGCTTCAGTGAAATCAGGCTGTTCCTCTGGCTGCAGGTGCAGGGTACGAGGATGAAACCAGCCAGCTAGAGAAGGAGGGCGACAGGGTGGATCCGGGGAAGACGCACACCTACATCTGGGAAATCCAGCAAAACCAGGGCCCCACAGACGGTGACTCACCATGCCTGACCCACTCCTACTCCTCCAACATCGACAGCGTGAAGGACACCAACTCCGGTTTGATTGGAGCCCTGCTCGTGTGCCGGCCTGGTAAGAGCAACCCAGGATGGGGACAGGTCAGGTGCAGTCATGAGCTGAGAGGCAGAGGAATCAGAGACACCTTCCAGAGGCTGAGCATGGCAGTGGGGTCAGTGAGCTGGCCCTTTCCCCAAGGAGTTCCTTCCCAGTGTGGGAGGCAAACACCCCTGGATTTCCCTAGAAGGGAGAGAACTTGGTTAATTTTTGCCTTTGCAAAATTTCAGACTACAGATGAAATCTTTTGCCTTGTAGCTGAACCTTATCTACTGATAAGGTGAATTTCTGTGGAAGCATACGTGTCTTTCCTTCAAAGCTTCACTAAGCTACAATCATTCAGTGTTTGCCAGGGCACTTTGCCAAACAGGATTTTGTTGGAAGACATAAAGGAAAGTTTTTTATGAGCAAGGGCAGAGACAGGACACAAGGGCACTGCTTCACCCACAGTACCTGTGCATTCTTTCTTCCTTTGGTGGACGTGGAGATGAGGAAATCTTGACTGTTAACCATCTCTGGGGTGCACGGCGTCAAGAAGTGAACCTGGGGCAGAACTGGTCTCCCCTGGCTGAGCCATCTCCTGGAGGTGGTTGTCCAGACCCCGGTGTAGTCACCGGAGAGGAATGGGCACCTGTGGGTGCGACTCACCCGGGGCTCTGTCTGCAGGCCCCGATGACTCGCCGCGAACTATTTCTCTGCTGACAAGCAAAGTCTAGACGAGGAGTGCAGACAATGGTGCTGATGAGGGGGCTGGATGAAATGGGCTCTTCCAGGTGACTAAGTGAATCCCGAGAGCCTGCGAGGGAGAGGCAGGGCAGGCTGCCCCTTCGGTGCATGCTGGGGCAGCTGCTCTCAGCCACAGGGTTTTAGGGATGAAAGGCTGGGAACAGGGCTGTGACAGTCATTGACCTCGTGAGACGTGGCAAAACCAATCCACAGCCTGGCCTTGATTTGTGGAGGGCAGAAAGGGACTTCCCTGGGAAGATGGGCATGGCACTTGCTGATCTTAAAATGCCCCGTTCCGTGGCCTCTTGCAGGGACCCTGGTGAGCGATGGGACCCAGGACACGCAGCAAGACCTTGTGATGCTGTTCGCAGTGTTTGATGAAGGTAACTGCCCCACCTGAGCTGACCACCTTGGTGTCAGACCCTGAATTCAGCCCAGTCTGGGGCGCATGCTTTGGCCACGGTGTGGGCACAGCCGCTCAGCTCCCTCTGAGGGGTTCAAGCCCTGCACAGCCCCTGGCCCATGTGCTCCTGGTACTGCACTGCAGCTCCTGCCTCCATGCCCCAGATGCAGGGAGCTTGCAACCCCCAGCTCCCACCCCTCTGCCCTTCACACGGGCTGAAGCCGGGGGGAGAAATGCCTTGTCACGTGCAACAGTCACCACCACGTTCACGTGGAGTGGACAGGTCTCCGAGGATTTCCAAAAAGCACTGAGCAACTGACCTCCCTGGGTTTTGGCTTTCACACTGCATCCTCCTCTCTCCACAGGGAGAAGCTGGTACTCTGAGCCCGACCCTCCGGCAGCTCCTCAGCCCCTGCCCCACACCAGGGAGGAGCTGCACACCATCAACGGCTACGTCAACGGCTCGCTGCCCGGTGAGCACCGGTCTGTTGGGGCGGGCATGGAGGTGGTGGGAGGCAAGAGGGGTCTAGCTGTGTCTGCAAACCTTTCTCCAATAAAAGGCAAAAGCAAAAGTCCCCTGAATTCCCTGGCCTGGTGGATCCATGGAGCTGAGCAGACCTGCTCCATGCACAGCAGGTTTCCCCTCATGAAGGTCCTCACCTACACCAGCACCCCCCATGTGGCTGTGGGACCTGGCCCGAGATGTGTCTGATGGACAGGTTCTGGTGGAGAGGTGACAACGGAGAGCTGAGACCCTCGGCATGGAGCCTGCCCCCTGTCTCCTCCCTGGCCTTAAGGATCTATTCCGGTCACTTTTAGCACTCAGTGCTAAAAACAAGTGCTTGGCTCTGTACTTGACTTTGTTTGGCTTCAGTTTCCAGGAACTTGTTATTCCCTTCCCCACTAGATTGCAGAGCCCTTTGTCACACAGTGATTTCTCCCCAGGAAAATATTTTTACAACGCAGTCAAGTTTTCTCCCATTTCCTAAGCACACTGAACTCTTTGAAACTCTCCAACGAAGGAATTTTCTCCGGCCTTTAAATAATCCTGGTGACCTCTCTCTGCCCTTCCTGGGGTATTTCAGCTCCTGCTGAAGACGTGCTGCAGCCCTGCCCCAGATGCAGTGTTTGAGCGTGAGGCTTGCCAGCACCGTGATCAGACAAACGCTTCCCCTTCCCAGCTCCCTGTTCCTGTTTTATAGAGCCAGGGAGTGCATCTGCTCGTCTTGCCACTGCATCACGCCATGAGCTCCCGTCAGCACGCTTCTCTCAGCCTTTTCCAAAGCCCTTGCAGGGGCTGGTCCGCTGTTCTGTAAGCCTGGCTTTATTTCAGCCGGGTGATGCGACCTGCCCCTCTGTTGTGCTCAGACAGCCCACATTTACGTGTGACTTCTCCTGCTGAAGCTTGTAGGGCAGGGGACTGTGCTCTGCACACATTGGGCTCTGTGTCCGTGACACCAGGAGCAGGGACACGGGATGGACACGGAGGTGTCCTGACTCCCGGGTGCTTTCCTTCCCTCCCGGCAGGTCTCACGCTGTGCCTCAAGAAGCAGGTCCACTGGCACGTGATAGGCTTGGGCACTGGGCCAGAAGTGCACTCCGTCTTCTTTGAGGGACACACGTTTCTGGTGAGGGGCCACCGTCTCAGCAGCCTAGAAATCTCCCCTGCCACGTATCTCACAGCTCAGACCATGCCAGGAACAGCCGGTCAGTTTCGGTTGTTCTGCCAGATACCGTCCCACCAGCAAGGTAACCTGACCCTTCAGGAGCCCAGGGAAAAAGAAGTTCAGGGGATGCCCTGGGCTCTGTGTGGTGCTGCATCTCCAAGGCCATTCCTGCTTAATCGTGCTATATCCATGTGCAAATCGGCCCGTGACCGGGATGGCATGTGTTGGCCTGCGTGGTGGCACATTTGGTGGGGATAGCAGTGGAGAGGTCATCTTCCAGCAGAGCCTGGGGGGGCAAGCACCTGTGCAGGTAAGTCAGCATGGCCCTTCCTGCCCCTTGTCCGAACCCAGCCGGCATGGAGGCCCTTGTGAAGGTGGAGCATTGCCCGGAGGAGCGCCTGCTGAAGATGGGGCAGCTGTCAGATGAGCCAGAGGAGGTGGAGGACCATGAGGAAGAAGAAGGAGAAGAAGAGGAAGCTTACCATGTGATCCAAGTGCGCTCTTTTGCCAAGAAGGACCCTGTGACCTGGACCCATTACATCGCGGCTGAGGAAATGGACTGGGACTACGCCCCTGTGAAGCCGGCATCTCTGGATAGGTGAGAGCGAGCTCCCGAGGCCACAGCATTGCTCCCTCAGGCAGCTCTGCCAGGTCTTCCCCTGCTCCCCAGGAATTTATTTTCCTTCTGCCCAGCCTGGACAGCTTTGTCCCAGCTAAGGACGCTGGACAAGGATGGGTCTGGGGGGCTGTGGGAAGGCAGGAACTGATGTTTATCAATTTTTACCAAATGCCACCATCGGTGGCTGTCTGAGGCAGCTCCGTCGTGCAGGTCTGCAGGGTCAGCCCCTGCAGGCAGCAACCCCTGGTGCGCCTTCCTGCCCCAGGGCTGGGAGACGTGCCCGCAGCCGGAGGTGTGGGTGGCCGTCCCTGCAGAAGGACTTGCTCTAGAGGGCACACTCCGTTAGTCTCTGTGCTTTAGTCAGCACCACACAGCAGTGACGCCTGTCACCTGCCCCAGTGCCACTCTGCTGATGCGGGGTGTGTGGGCTGGGGCTGTCTCAGCAGCAGGGTCACTGGGTTCTGCCCTAGGTGGACATCCCGGCCCCCAGAGCCACCTGCAGCCCCTCGTGGGGTAAGGGAGGGCTGGCAGAGAGCAGCCAGAGGGGGTGTCCTCTCCAGCTCAGGCCTGGCTCCTGCTAAGGAGCTGGGATACTGAGAACAGACAGCTGCTCTGCTGCGTTATTTCCACACAACACTCATGGCCCTGACACGGGACCGCCCGCCAAGCTCTCAGCTCCCCCAGTCACCACTTCCCTCCAGGACAGGGCAGCGTGAGCCCAAGGCTGCCCATGTGCAGCCTAGCTGAGGAGTTTCCCCATCAAAGAAGCACTGGTTGCTGCTCCAGGGTGCTGAGGTGTCCTGCAGGGATGAGAATATCTTTTTATTTTGCCTCTGTACAGCAGTTGGCTGGGCCATCCCTGGGCTGCCAGGGATGCATGTGGATGCCATCCTGCATGTGGCCATTTGCTCTTTCTTGCCTGCAGAAACACCACGAGCCTGTTCCTGGAGGCTGGCCCTCAGCGGATTGGTTCAAAGTATAAGAAAGTGATGTTTGTGGAATATGAGGATGCAGCCTTCAAGAAGCGCAAGGTGTCGTTCCAAGCAGATAAGGGAATTCTGGGACCTGTCCTGAAGGGGGAGGTTGGAGATCAGTTTAAGGTGAGAGAGTGATTGTTTTCCACACAGAGACTGGAAGGGGAAAGCTTAAAAGCTTGATGCTATTCCTCCTAATAGCTCTTGGTTCTTGGCTGTGGTCTGACATAGGTCCTTGGGGAGATCTATCATGTCTGATAATGTCCAAAGTTCAACAGAAAGGGAGATGCTATTGAAAGGCAAAGCTAAAACTCTTGCTGAGTTCAGCATGAATGCTCATAATTTTGCTCAGCCCCCTTCGCTGTAGTCATCTTAGGACTTGTTTGAGTTAATCCATGACCCATGGCATCTAGCACCTTCTTCTGAGGCAGAAGTGCCTTCTCGTTCTCCACTCCTCTCCATCTGAGTGTTCTTACCACACAGTACTGGGGGCTGCTGCTTGGGTCTCCTCACATGCCCTGTTGCCCGCTCGACTTGTTTGCTGCTGGGAGGAATGGGATCTTTCCAGGAGCTTCATATTTCCGCTCCCTGCCTGGGGTTCCCTGTGTGTCTGTGCACATGGAGCTGAGGGTAACGCCTGTGGTGAAGCTCCGACAGAGCTATTTGGGGATGTAAATGAAAGGCTTCACACAGTTAAGTGGGGAGCACTTTGAAGCTGTTGACTGCTGTGCACACTCAGTGTCTTGGCCCTCTGGGGCCTCCTGGATTGACAGAGCTCTTCTGTCTCGTATGGAAAGGTAGACTAAAGATAGCAACCTGCTCTTTCATAAATCTGACATTTTTGCGCCCTCCCAAAATGTACCCAAAGTGGGCACCTCCCGGAAAGATGGTCAACATAGTCTGGTGGAGAAACAAGCAGTCATTTCTTCTTTGCTGCCTCTCTCTTTGTGGTCCTGGATGTGTCCGGGTTCCTCCCTTTCAGACGTGGACAGTGCCAATACCACAGCCCAGCACTTTCCCCCTGCATGGACACCCTGAGGGCAGCCATGAGGGCTCACAACAGTCTGGCAGTGCTAAATGTCCTGTTGGCTGTCCTTGTTTCAGATTGTGTTCAGGAATCTGGCAAGCCGACCGTACAACATCTACCCTCACGGCCTCACCAGCGTAAGGCCGTACCACGCTATGAAGTCCTCTCAAGGTAAGGCCGTGGGCAGGCCATGGGTGTTTAGGATGTCAGGTGGCCAGTGCCATTTTCCTGGGCCAGGAGAGCTTCCCCCAGCCTGTGGTAAGACTAGCTGCCCAACTCATCCATCCGAGCACTTGAGACCCATGGCTCCTGGAGACGATTCTTGGTTCATGTCCCCATTGGTGCCATGTAACTGTGTCTAAAGAAGGCTTGGGTAATGGCTGGAAGAAGGGACTTTGTCACCCGAGGAGCTGGGATGGGTTTGGTTCACCCTGGAGGTCTCCACTTTCTGACATGGCTGCAGTGAGCAGTACCTATCGCACCCATCCCTGGTGAACGCTGCCAGGAGCACCTCGTGCCGAGCTCAGGTCCAATTGCAGGGTCTGGAGCAAAGTGGCAGAAGTGGGATGGCAGCTGCTAAGGAGCTCAGAGCTGGTCCGGGTCTGTGACATGTTATTATCACAATTCAGGTTTTCTTTCAGGAGTGTCGAAAGAGCAAAGTGGCCCACCAGCCCTTTTTGGTACCAAAACTACCAGTTTGGGTAGTTTTCTATGTGGCTCCTGCTATCAGGAAACCTCCTTTCGGAACTCTTTTATAAAGCGGGATGACCCCTTGCAGGAGCAGTCCTGACCTAACAGATGTGCCCTTGGGCTGTGTGTTGGCAGTTAAGGACGTGAAGGACATACCTATTGCCCCTGGCCAGTCCTTCACCTACAGCTGGAGGGTCACGACAGAGGATGGGCCAACGCAAGCGGATCCTCGCTGCCTCACCCGCTTCTACTACAGCTCCGTCAACCCGGCACGGGACACAGCCTCAGGCCTGATTGGGCCCCTCCTGATCTGCTTCAAGAAGTCCATGGACCAGAGAGGAAATCAGGTGGGTCCTTCAGGTGTGGCAGAGAAAGCATCACGTTCCCTTGGCAAGGAGATGCTTTGCCACCTTAACTGCCAGGCTGAAAGGCTGGAATAACTGTGGTGGGCGAAATATTTGGGTAAAACCAAATTTGGTTGTCTAGTTGTCTTCAACCCTGCCATCAGTCCCACCCCCCTGTCTTCTTCCTTGCATGCTCCCTTCCCTCCAAGACTGGACCCTACCTTATGTGCAAAGCAGTAAACCGCTCCCCATGCACCCAGGCTAAGGGCTGGCAGCCACCCTGCACCCTGGGTGCTGCTCTGGCCAGGCCAGCAACATGCCCTTCCCTCTCTGCCTCCCAGATAATGTCGGATGAGACAAGGCTGGTGCTGTTTTCGGTCTTCGATGAGAACCGCAGCTGGTACCTGGAGGAGAACATCAGGCGGTTCTGCACCGACGCAGCCCACGTGGATACCCAGGACCCCCAGTTTTATGCCTCCAATGTGATGCACAGTAAGTGCCCAGCGGGAGGCTCCCCACAAAGCCCACACAGACACTGGCTGGTCCCTGCCCCAGGGAATGGGCAGCAGCTCGGCAGCCCCTGGGGAGCCAGGTCCTGATGAAATGTCTCATACCCTGCTCTCTTCCAGCTATTAATGGCTTTGTCTTTGACAACCTGCATCTGAACCTCTGCCTGCATGAAGTTGTGTACTGGTATGTCCTGAGCGTTGGGGCCCAGACAGACTTCCTCTCCGTCTTCTTCTCTGGAAACACATTCAAGCGCAACATGGTCTTTGAGGACGTGCTTACCCTTTTCCCATTTTCTGGAGAAACTGTCTTCATGAGCGTGGAAAAGCCAGGTTAGTAGCATGGGCTATTCCATAGACCACGGGCTGGGCATCACAGCAGGGCGAAGTGAGCATCTCCAGGCAGGGGCAATGCTGCGGTCTGATACCAGATCACATTTTGGCAACCCCAAAAGCAAAGGGATGCTCAGCCTCTTGGAGCAGCAAAATGAACAGTGGTGATTACATCTCCCCAAAGCTTAACTCAAAGAAATGGTTTAAATTACTATATCTTACTTCACGATTAGGGTGCATTAATGTCAAACGCATCCTGCCAAGCCAGTAAGCTGGCTGCAGTGATGTGGTGGCAGTGGCAATGCTGTCCCTGCTGTGGTTCCAGCGCTGCTCATGGCATCACATTTACCCACACACCTCTGCAAGGACAGGCGCACCGGATGCACAGAAGTCTTAGGAAGGGTTTGGTTTTTATTTCCTCCTACTCAGCTTTTTTTTTTTTTTTCCCTTAGTATTTGCAAAAGCAGAGCCATTACCCATTTCCTCACTAACGGAGGAAACACAGAATTTGGCCGACACTGATACGCTGGTCATGGGTATCCATGAGTATTTCTGGGTATCCAGATACCCAGGAAGCTTTCTAAATTCCAGCCAAACATTGCATCCCTCTGAGCTCTGCTTTCCGCCTGCTGATCTGAGGAAGGCAAGCAGTCGGCCGGCAGCAGATGACAGCTCTCTCCAGCGTCAGAGCTGGGTTATTACACACTTATTTGGCAGAGAGCAAGTGCGTTGGCTGGGGATGTGAGCAAGAGGCAGCCTTTTCATTTCTTTCTCCTCGAGTGGGAGAGACGTGACGGCTACGTCTGGGCTGGGGGAGAGGTGTATCTGCCAGCACCAGCACGTCTTTGGGGGTGGATAATGGTGATTGCTCTGCTGCTGGCGATAATACTGGAGGTGTTGTGGTTTCTCAGTACATTAACTCCTCTCACCAAGCGGCTGGTGGGGCCTCACGGGTGCATGCAGCTCGCTGAGCTCTGGCAGGAAGCACCAGCCCTGCTGGTGGTGCTTGTCAGGATCACCTCTGATGTTACCAGCAACCCTGATGTCTTGTGAGCCTGGCTGTAAGATGCTCTAGGGATTCTGGAAATGTTGAAATTACTAGCGTGATCTAGAGGCTGTCTGAAAATACAGGTTACACTAGCAAGGGAGTGGCGTGGGGATGGCAGTTCTGATTTCCCACTGCGGTGTGCTGATGGTGTCCTCTTGTCTTCTCCCGAGACAGGCACTTGGACACTGGGGTGCCTGAATCCTGATTTCAGAGACCGAGGGATGCATGCCAAGTTCACAGTCTCTCAGTGCCAGCATGAGGAATACCCTGATGAGGAAGATTATGCGGCTTATGAAGAAGATACCTTTGACCCCCAACCAAGGGGCTTCTCTAAGAGGAGGAGATGGCGCAGACCATGTGTGAGTGAGCAGCTGAACAATGTCACCTCTTCCAAAAATGAGACGGGGAAGCCAAGATTGTGCTTGACAGAACCCAGCCACGGGGCCCTCCCGAGCAATGGCAGTATTTCTGGTCCCTCTTCCAATGGCACATCAACATTTTCGGGTAACCCACATCCAGCTGATATTTCCCCACCTCTGCCGGAGACAAACTATGATCTAGTGTCCTACGAATCCTTCTTAGAAGACGAAGAAGAATTGTCAAAATACATCAGCCAGGACCAAGGGGCTCTCCCCTCTGGGGAACGCTTGGCAAGCAGCAGTGGAGAGGTCCATGGTGCTGCTAGCTCCGAAGCAGGTCAGAAACAGCTGCACCAAGCTACATCGGCTCCAGATGATATGGTGGGAAATAAGGTGACAAATATCTTAGAAGTACAGGAGCCAGTAAAAGAGATAATGGTCCAGTCTGGCGGTACGTTAGAGATCCTGGAAGCAGAGCCTCAGAAGACAACAGCTCACACAGCGGGCCTGCGGGACTCAGCTGCCTTTGCTGCTGGTGAAGGTTCTCCTCAAGGGACCTGGAGCTCATTTCACCAGAACGACCTGGAGCACAGTCTGGGACTTCAAGACACATCTTCACAGAGTGCTGATGAAATGCCCTTAAATCTCCATGAGTCAAGGGAGACAATCAATATGGAGCTGGCTTTAAGCACTGACCCAAACTCCTCCCTCACACTGGCCAGTTCTTCAGCACCCTCAGACAAGCCAGGGGACAGCAGAACTTCCCGCACTGGGTCTCAGAGACACACTGGAGAAGGCAGTCATTCCTCAAAGGAGTTAGATGCTAGGCTGGAAAAAAGACCTCACAAAGTGCTTTCACAAGGCTTTAATGAATCTTTTGAAGGGGAAAATGTTTCTTTCCCAGACCTGGGACCCCGAAGGCCTGTAGAAGAGCAAATCCTTACAGATGTGAGTAACTCCTTGCCTGCAAAAAGTGGCACAGAAGAAGCCAGTGAACTTGCCAAAGGCACAAGCCTTCTCGAAGCCACCTTTGCACACAGCAATGACCTTGAGCCTTCCAGCTACCTGACGACAGAAGAGAGGGATGAGTTAATCCTGGAGGCAGTGTTTCAGGGTGCTATGGCCACTAAGGAACTGCCAGAGACAGACAGACTTGTCATTTCTGAACCTAACCTTGTGGCCAATGACACAAGGCAGCACCCAAATGATTTCTCAAACAGCCCTGAGCAGTTTCAGGGACCTGGAGCTCCAGCCCTGAGCACGGGCAGCCCCGACTGGAGGCCCCGACAAGCCAGGTCACTGCAGGGCAGAGGCTTGGTGTGGGGTCTGGGCCTTCCAGGCACCACTTCTCCTGGCAGCAGGGTGTCCCCCTCTGCAGATAACAGAGCAGAGCAGGATCTGGCCAGCCAGACCCCTGAGCCAGCAGTGGGAAAGAGAGGGTGCAGGCCTCATTCCCCTTTTTGCAGCACTCGCTTCAAGAAGAGGTCCCTGGAATCACACGGTTCTGGGGCTGAGGTGATGGTGACCCAGCCAAGCCTGGAAGAAACGGGGAACTTGACTGAAGGGAGGCAGCGCCCAGGCAGGGGTGATCCACAGGCTGTGCCTGCAGACGGAGCTGAGGAGAGGCATGCTGAGGGGGGGCCAGCCCCGAGCAGCAGCGGAGGGGCTCAGCGCAGTGGCAGCTCCCTCCCCACACAGGCAGTGCCAGCAGCTGGCAGCTCAGGACCGCAGGATGGTGCCGTGGCCGCAGACCTGGCCTCAAACTGGGACCCAGTCTCAGCAGTGGCAGCGGGGCACACTGGGGGCTTGCAGAGCCCAGCTCTGGCCGAGCTGCAGCCAGGCAGAGGGGCTGCTTGGGGGGCTCCATGGGGCGAGCAGGCTCAGGGGAGAAGCCAGATGGAGGAGGAGACAAATGCCGTGGAGCAGCCGGGTCTGGAGAGGGCCTGGTTCAGTCCCCGGCCGCAGCAGCTGGAGGCCAATGCCACAAAGGGCTCTGTGCCTGAGATCACCTCTGGGCAAAGCCCAGAGGAAATCCCTGTGAAACTGGCCTCCGAGGAGAACTATTCCCTGCCTCTGAGCGGCCCTGAGCTCAGGCACAGCACTACTGAGAAGCCAGCCCAACATGTGCAAGTGAGTCCGGATGAACGGCAGGTGCTCAGGGGGGAAGATGTCCTTGGAGAAACCGGGAAACGGGGAGAGCCTGAGGAGGACGGGGAAAGCAGCAGCATGGCAGGGGAGAGGACCCATGCCCCAGGACATGGGGAGAACCAGGCTCTGAACAACTTGAGGCCAGAGGCTGACAAACTGGACTATGATGACTATGGTGAAACAGAGCAGGCCATGGAGGATTTTGACATTTATGAAGAAGCGGAGCACGATCCACGCTCCTTCCAGGGGCGGATACGACAGTACTTCATTGCAGCAGTGGAGGTGATGTGGGAATATGGGAACCAGAGACCCCAGCACTTCCTAAAAGCCATGTAAGTGTTGCTGCCCCTCACGTGTTGCCCTGGCATAGTGTGGCATGGCTCCATGCGCGGCTGGCACTTTGGGACAGGCAGGATCACAGGTCTGTGACTGTGTGGCCTAGCCAGGCACTCTGTGCCAAGCAGCCCGGGGGAAGGATGATCCCAGCACTGCACCTCCGCCCAGGGAGCTCGGTACCTCCAGGGTCTTTGAGCATCCTTGCAAGTGCATAAGGGATGCTCTAGGCTCTGCATCACCCAGCTTGTGGTGCAGATCTGCCCCCTCGCTCCCCAGATAGCTCAGTGTAGGTGCCCGTGGCTGTGCCCTTGGGCCCCACAGCAGCCCTGCTCCTGCTGCTGTCTGTAAGGGGCAGTCTCACCCGTGCTGCTTCACCGCCCTCATCCCCGCAGGGACCCCTGGAGTGGCAGGAGGAAGCCTTTCCGACAGTACCGCAAGGTGGTTTTCCGAGAGTACTTGGACAGTTCCTTCACTCAGCCACTGATACGGGGAGAACTGGACGAACACTTGGGCATCCTTGGGCCGTACATCAGGGCAGAAGTTGAAGATGTGATCATGGTGAGTTGAAAGTCCCTGTTTCCTATAACTCCTGACATCCTGCCCCTCCTTGCTGGCTCTGCTCAGCCCGAGCGAACACTGAGCTGTGCCTGCAGGCTCTGGAGTGCCTGTGGGGGCACTCAGCACTGCTTCCACCCCCTTCCTACCCTCCCTTTGCTTCTCCTCCACTCCAACACAGGTCAAGTTCAAGAACATGGCCTCGCGGCCCTTCTCCTTCCACTCCACGCTGCAAGGCTACGAGGAGCTGCAGGGCACGGTGTCAGGCGAGGAGGCGGTGCAGCCCGGCGAGCTGCGGGACTACTCCTGGAAAATCCTGCCCCAGATGGCACCCACCACACAGGAGTTCGACTGCAAGGCCTGGGCTTACTTTTCCAACGTGGACCTGGTGGGTGGCAGCCTGGGAAAGTGGTGAACCGTGGGTGGCATGGCCCTGGCTGTGTGGTCAACGCTTTTCCTGTGGTGCTGTGCTTAGAGCAGCCGATGGCGGTGTAGTTCTCAGGTGTCTAATACAGCGATGAACGCGTGCTGCTGATTTGTCTTCTCTTGGCTTCCCCCCTTTTCCCAGTTCTACATTTTTGTGAGACTTGTAGGGAATTTGCATTCTGGAGCCCTGTAAGCCTCTGCCAAATCTGGTTGAATTTGGCCCCTAGGTTGCGATGCTAGTGGAGCACAGCTGGACAGAGGGACACCACTTCCCTTGAAAGCATGTACAAGCACTTGCTGTGCAGCCTTCCTTAGCTGGGGACAGCGGGATTCCCAGTGTGTCCCTCCCACCCCACTCGTGCCATGCCCTGTGTATGGGTGGCAGCCAGGCCAGGGATGCAGGCAGGGCCACCACTTTCCTTGCTGCTGTGATGTTTGCAAGCATCAACGCTATGTCCTACTCCAACTTGTTTCCTGGCTCCCCGGCAGGAGAAGGACCTGCACTCGGGCCTCATCGGACCACTCATCATCTGCCGCCAAAACGTGGTGAACCCTGTTTCCAGACGGCAGCTGGCTGTGCAGGAGTTCTCCCTGCTCTTCACCATCTTTGACGAGACCAAGAGCTGGTACTTCCTGGAGAACATGAAGAGAAACTGCCGCCCGCCTTGCCACATCCAGCCGGACAACCCTGACTTTAGGAGAAACCATTCCTTCCATGGTGAGATCTTTGCCCTTGCCTTTTCCATCCCACAGTCTATACTGGGATGGGAAAACTCGGGGGCCTTAAGGCACCCCGTGATCCAGCTGCTTCTGACCACTGCCTTCCCCAGCCATCAATGGCTATGTGAGGGACACGCTGCCCGGGCTGGTGATGGCTCAGCAGCAGCGGGTCCGATGGCACCTCCTGAACATGGGCAGCACCGAGGACATCCACTCCGTCCACTTTCATGGGCAGATGTTCAGCGTCAGGACTAGCCAGGAGTACCACATGGGAGTCTACAACCTTTACCCTGGTGAGATACAGCACGAGCACTGTGCACAGCCCAGCTGCGTGGCTTCATGTCCATGCCTGTTAGGGTGTGCCAAGCCTGTGGGGGATAGCAAGTATGGGGAACAGGTCTGGAAGAGTCAGGCTGTGTGTCTGCACAGTGCCTGGCACCACAGCAGCCTGTTATGGCTGGTAACTCCCCTCTGATCTCCATTCCTGGCCAGGTGTCTTTGGGACAGTGGAGATGTGGCCCTCGCATGCTGGGATCTGGCAGGTGGAGTGCAAAGTGGGGGAGCACCAGCAAGCCGGGATGAGTGCCCTCTTCCTCGTGTACAACCTGGGTGAGTGACCAGAGCGGCAGGGCTGGGTGCTGCTGTACAGCATGCTTTGAGCTCCCTGTCCCCCAGGGCTCTCAGCTTTCTCCATGGGTTGTCTAAGTGAGGTCCTCTGGGTCTCACTGAAGTCCTGACTTCAGCCCTTGCCGCCTTACTCATCTCTAGCAGAGCCCGGGATGCAGTGAAGGTTGGGGACCAGCTTCATTGGGCTGCAAATCTTGGCCCCCAGGGCATGTTTCCCAAAACTGAGGGTCCCTAGACCCCCTGTAAAACGCACTGACCCCACTGACTGAAGCCCATGCTGTCAGGAGGGTGATGTGCCCAGTGCCCGACCCCATGTCAAGAGGTAAACTGAGGCACAGAGCGCAACGCTGCCTGATGGCAGGTTGTGCTGATGAAAGCATCCCTGAGAGCAACTGCCAAATACGCACAGGAAATCTGTCTCTGTTTCCCCCAGAACAACACATTTCTCCCTCACCGTAAATAGCGCTGGGGGAAGTGGTTTGTGAGGCTGGGTGTTTTATCACACCGTGACAGCCCCTCTCCTCTTCCTAAAGGAGCAGTAAATGTCAGCCAGAAAGTGTTTCCATAAGTTAAATCTGCTTAAGATTTCATATTTGCATTTTCCCCCAGAAGCATTTGCCATGCAGCAGTGATGCCAAGAAGTGACAAGTAGCTAATAGTAAGAGTTATTGTACAAGGCAAACAGCCCTGTGCTCAGCAGACCAGAAGAGAGACGTGGACAGACAGGGGTGCCAGGCAGGTTTCCCTTTAGCGACGTGATATTTGTTTTTAAATGGTGCTGCCTGGCAACAAAAAGGCCCGGGAGCAAGACACGGGTGTAAGGAAGAGCCACTTGTCAGCATTGCTGGGAGATAGGGACGTGGGGATGGGAGGTCAGGGGCCTGGGGACTGGGGAGCACAGCACCAGCTTGGCCGGAGGTTGGTGATGGGTACTTTGCTTTGGACATTGAGATCAGGAGCAAGAACTTACTGGACCCTGAAAATTCAGGGGTGGATGCAGAGACGCATGAGATTTCCCACTTGGTGTGAGATAAATGAGTCTGGGGGCTCCTGGAGGCTTGAGAACACTTTCCTGAGCCTGGAGGCAGCTCCCCAGGTTGGGAGAGACTCAAAAACCTCTCTGTCTAACCAACTCTGCCTGTTTTTCTCTGTTTTTCTCCTTCCCCTCTCTTCCTGTTGGGCTGCAGATTGCCAAAATGCCCTGGGGCTGGCCTCAGGCCACATTGCGGACTCCCAGATCACGGCGTCGGGGCAGTACGGTGAGTAGGGGGCGCTGCTGGCGCTGGGGCAGGTTCAGCCAGCACAGCCCAATCATGTGCCCTGGACAAGACTTGGCTAGAGCAGGTCCCCTCCATCCATGCCTACGCTGGGGTCCCACCTGGGACCTGGGGGTGCCCTCCCATCGTGTCAGGGCTCTGCCACCCTGCATGTGGCCACCGACCCCCTGGGAGATCGGTGTTGCTCAGGCCCTACCCTGGGGGTGGACATGGCACTGCCTTGTGCTCCTCATACCTGTGCACTCTCCTCACAGGGCAGTGGGCCCCTTACCTGGCCAGGCTGGACAACACCGGCTCCATCAACGCTTGGAGCACTGCCCACGGCAATGCCTGGATCCAGGTGAGAGGGGCCCCGAGGCTGGGGACACTGCAAGGGCACGCCAGTGGCTGGTGTACCAGGCAGAAGGACACACAGGCACGACCGTCGGAGATTAACCCCATTGTTTTGTTTCCAGGTGGACCTTTTGCATCTCATGATCATTCACGGCATAAAAACCCAAGGGGCTCGACAAAAGCTCTCCAGTCTCTACGTCTCCCAGTTTGTTGTCTTCTACAGCCTCGACGGGCAAAGGTGGAGGCAATACAAGGGGAACGCCACCAGCACCCAGATGGTGAGGAGGGGAGTGGCTTCCCAGGATGGGGCCTCTTGGGGTGATGAGGGCTGGGGAGCTCGGTACCCAAGATAGATATCTCCTGGGCCCCCAGATATTTAGTTAGGACAGGAAGAGTGATCCTTCACCACCAGGATGACTGAACTGCAGCTCATAGATCTGCAAGCACTGTGTTCATCTCTTTCACTTTAAATTGTTATTTATTTCCACAGTCCCGTGTGGCTGTGAGATCAACACTAAGATTATGTTGCATTTTATATAGAGGTAGGCAAAAGATTTTCCCTGAATATCTCTTTTGACCCCAAAGGCAAATTTGGCTTTCTAAAAACAGTGTGCAGATGCAGACGGTTTGGTGGATCTCTGTTTATCAGAAAACCCACAACCTAAATACACATAGGCTGGTCATTCCAGTGAGTGAAGAAAAGTACCCAGAAAAGCCTCCATCAAGTATACCAGCTGTGGCCAAAACTCTTCCCAAGTTCAAAAGTCCCAGGACTGATTTTTTTATTATTATTATTTTTGTTTGGTAAAAATATAAAAAGTTTATTTGTATGGACCCCAAGTTTCTCCCAGTCCTCTTTCTCAGTGGTTTGCCCTGGCTTGCCCCGTTCACATTCCCTTGGTCTGAGTCACATCTCAAAATACTTCCCTGAGCTGTTGTCCTCTTGTAAGGATGGTGATAAGATACAGAAGTGCCAGACTGAAATGATCTTGTCCATGCTAATCCTTGTCCTGCCTAGCTCTCTTTCCACCAGTATGACAGCCCCTTTTTTTTTACCCTTTCCCTGCAGCTGTTCTTTGCAAACGTGGATGGAACCGCAGTGAAAGAAAATCGCTTCAACCCCCCCATCATAGCCCGGTACATCCGCATCAACCCCACGCACTACAGCATCCGGACCACGCTGCGCATGGAGCTCCTCGGCTGCGACCTGAACAGTACGTCCCGCCTCGGGGCACCGGGTGCTGAGGCTGGGGCCGGATCCAGTGGGGTGCTGAGTGCTCCAGCTCCGTGTGTTTGATGATTCCTCGTGTTTCGGGGCTGCCCTAACAGTTGTGGAGGGGGAAGGAGATGGCATTAAGGTGTTGGGGGAATGAAGGTGGAAAACCTCATTACGGTTTAAGAGGCAGCAGCACCAGAAGGAGAACGCAGGGCTCTCACTGGTGCTCTGTCCTGAACCACTGGAAACCTCAGGCAGCAGTGAGAAAAGAAGGTGGAGGAGTGCAGGTGTAGTTCGGCTCCCCCCAGCCAGAGCCACGCTGCAGACAGGGGCACCGAGCAGTGCAGGGCCCACGATGCTGCAGCGAGGCACGGGAGATGCCGTGCCCAGGGAAGTGCACAGAGGGCAGCTGGAGGAGGGAGCAGCCAGGAGGCATCTCCACGATGGGCCCACTCCCCTCTCTGACAAGCATTGCTTCTCTCTTCCAGGCTGCTCCATGCCCCTAGGAATGGAGAGCAGAGGGATCCCCGACCAGCGCATCTCCGCGTCCTCCTACAGCACCAACGTCTTCTCCAGCTGGTCACCCTCCCAGGCCCGCCTCAACCTCCAGGGGAGGACCAACGCGTGGAGACCAAAGGTAGCCCACGCAGGGAGACCCCAGGCAGGCAGCCGGGGGGATGCCAGCAGGCAGGCTGGCTGCTCGCTGCGTCTGCTGGCCAAGGCGTGATGAATAGTGGTTCAACCGCATGCGCCCTGCAGGCTGCCAGCATGCAGGCGGGGGATTTGCCCCCAGCAGCTCCAACCAGACACCTGATGGGGCGGGTGAAGCCTGGGATGATGTGCAGCTTGACTTCAGCTACAATGAGCATGTCTACTCATCGCTGCCGGCGGTGCTGCTGAGGGGTAACGGGAGTCTGTCTGTCTTCCCCCAGAGCAACAGCCCCAACGAGTGGTTGCAGGTGGACTTTGAAGCAACCAAGAAGGTGACTGCAATCATAACCCAAGGTGCCAAGGCTGTGTTCACCCACATGTTCGTGAAGGAGTTTGCTGTCTCCAGCAGCCAGAACGGCGTGCACTGGAGCCCGGTCCTGCAGGACGGCAAGGAGAAGGTAGGCAGAGCTGCCCCGCAGCCATCCTGCAGCAGCCCTGGGGCAGCAAGCTCAGCCCTTTGCAGCAAACATACTCACAGCATTTTTGCAACAGCAGTGAGCCGAGCTGTGCTTGTCTTCATCCTAAAGAGTTCCCAAGAGCTGCTTGTCCATGTTGATCCTGTCTCCAAGTCACGGGCTCACTGCACCAGAGCCCAGCAGAGCAGACAGCAGCACCCCAGATTTCTCTCTCCTTTCCAGATTTTCAAGGCAAACCAAGACCACACCGGCACAGTGATGAATGCGCTGGAGCCACCCCTCTTTGTCCGCTACGTGAGGATACACCCCCGCCAGTGGCACAACCACATCGCCCTGCGGATAGAGTTCCTTGGCTGTGACACTCAGCAGGAGTACTGATGGCTGCAGGGCCAGGCACGGGCAGTGCCAGCCCATGGACCCACGTCCAGCTGGACACTGAACTCTCATGGAGCTGGCCCCGCAGGGCTGTGCTCGCTCCGTGTGTCCAGGAGGTGCTGGTGGCATCAACAGAGGTTCTTCTGCTCCAGGAGCCCTGGCCATGCTGGTGGCTCCTGCTGATGGGGCGGATGGTTTGTCATCAGTCTACCTGCCCCTCATCTACCACATGCCATGTAGTCAGGCATAATGCTGAAGAATTAAACAGTAATTTTCCAGTATCTCTGCACTTTCTCCTTTTCTCCAACCTTAGAGTCCCCAGGGGCTCAGTCAGCATTACCAGCAGCTAGTAATTAATTAGCCCCAGAGATCCTTCCTCAGCTTTGTTTTCCACAAGCACAGCCCTGCAGGAGGCAGTGGCTGAGATAAGGGCTGGGGGCGGAGGCCCTGCTCCCCTCCCCAGCGCACATTTCACAACCAGTGGGGATTTCGGATCTTGCCTGGAGGCAGCGCTTGCACAACCTGACTCAGCACTGGGCTTTGGTCCTCCAGTTCCCTTAATCTCCTTCCCATAATGTGCTTGCTGTCATGGCCCGATGCCACCGTGGGGCTTTTCAGGGCTGCCTCCAGCAACACCCTCCTTGTTGCTCCCTGCAGCAGCTCTGTTGGTGCAGTGACTCTGTGGGGCCTTGGACTGCTTCTGCCTCACGCCCAGCAGTGGGGACCTTCCGGAACGATGGCCACCTCAGAAAGGCCTGGGGTGCTGCGGGCAGGTGGGGGCCATGGCTGCCGGGGGGCGCGCCTCTCCTCTGTGGGGGCAGTGGCATCGTCACCACCGGCACGGCAGAGCCTGCGCCCGCCTGCACCCTGTGCTGTGAGTCCCTGGGTAGGGAGGGGGTCTTGGCTGTCCCACAACACCCTGGCTGCTGGTGTGGGGCACAGTCTCTCCTGCAGGCCAGAAAGGTTGTCAGTGGGGAAGTGTTTTGGTACCTGAGCCTGTTTAGGTGCCGCTGATTCGGTCTGAAACCACAACAAGGCTCCTGATGCTTTTGGAGAACCAGGACGTCCTCGTGGCAAAACAAAACGGAGCTTGAGGTCGGCCTTCCCCACAGGCAACCCTTCCTCCAGGCTGCCCAGCTCCTGGCAGCTGCGAGCAGGGTGCAGGAGAGGCAACGGTTTCCCGACCGCTCAGCCAGGCTCGGTGGGAGCAGGAAAGCCAAGTGCAGAGTGTCCCAGCCATGGGCACCCTCCTGCCCACCCTCGGTCACACCAGGCAGGGGACAGTGGTGCACACAGACACTCCCCGCCACGGCCTGTGCCAGGAGGAAGTAGGGACACGTGCTGCAGCTCAGCCCAGCGGCGTGACCCATCCAGGAACCCACACCCAGCAGAGATCAGAAGCTGATGTCTTGAATGAAGCAGGGCTGAAAACCTCATGCGACCGCCTGGCTCCGCATTGCTGTACAAGGAACCTTTGCTGTGGCCCTGGCAGTGATTACATTACAGCCCCAGGCAGGAGATGCAATTACCCTTTGGCTTAATTGCATTCTGACAATAATCAGGCACAGATGTGAGCAGACGCTGCCTGGCGTGAGCCGGCCTTGAGACAGGAGCTGGGACCATAAGTTTCTCAACAGGGAGCACCCCAGCCTGGGGCAGGGCTGTGCCACAGCCACCCTGCCAGCGCAGTGGCTGCAAGCTCACAGACCTGGTGCAAGGTCTCACCTTCAGCATAGGAGCCCAGAACCTGCCACCTCGGGCACTTCTCAGGGCAGCCTTCTTCCCAGGAAAACTACATCTCTCCTGAGAGACCCCAGCTCAGCCCAAACGTGGCAGGGTCACGGTTCCTGCCTGTACCAGTGCATGCTCAGGCTCATCCTGCCTCCAAGAGCAAGCTGCTCTGTCGTGGCACCGTTGTCCGGTGACACGGGATTAGATCAGAGGGAAAGCTGCCTGCACCAGGGCCCTCTCTGGACCATTTTCAAAGAGGCGACTGCTGAAATCGCAGTGGGCAACCAAACAGCCTTTGCCAGCATCCCTGAGCAGTTCCAGGCTGCTCTCCAGGCACCCAGCAAGCAGCGAAGGGGCTGTGCTGAGCAGGAGCCCTGTGTCAGGGCCTGCCAAGCTCTGGCATCCATTACTGGAAGCGTCTCTTGACATTTATCTTGTGGGGAATGGAGACCAGACGCCGTTTCCTCCTGGCATGACACAGCTCTGAGATGCACCGCAGCCTCCCCCGAGACACAGACGTTTCTGTGCAGGGGAAGGGCTAGAAATCCCTTTCTAGTGCGGCCCAAGCAGAAATTATTTCTCCACTGCCTCAGTTTCCCTGTGTGTAAGCAGGAGGGAGTGAACAGTACCTGCCTTTTCTGTCTGTCAGCTGCCTCCTGTCACACTTCTCCCTCCCACTACGTTTTCCAAGACTGGCTGCAAGGCTTCGGTTCACTCTCCGTATTTCCTGCCTCCCACCCTGTGTTGTTACCAACCAGCTTCACAGGCTGCGGGTGCAAGAGCCTGGAGCCAGTGTGCTGCCTGGAGGGCAGTGGCCTCACTCTGCTCACACCAGCGCATGCTGCGGCCCTGCCCCACCATCCCATGACATTCATTCTTCCCCCAGCCCAGACGAGGGTTGCTCTGGCTGAGATCTCCTCCTAAGTGCCCTGCAGATCCCTCCTGGATAGGGGGAGGATGGTCCCAGCAGCGTCCTCTGGCCTCCTGGGCACATCTGTCAGTGCTGCATGCCATCAGGCACCTGGGGACTTTGCTAGGCCCCCAACCTAGTTCATTATTTTCTCACTGTACTCTGATTTTACAGGCTTCCCAGGGAGCTCTGCAGACGAAGACTGGGCCCCAGGGCCCGCCTGAAAATCATCGCGCAGCTGCAAGAGGCCATGGCCCTGCGCGCTATCCTCCTCCTGCTCCTTGTGCTGACTGCCCTGATCTCCCAACATTTCTCCAAGGCCAAGGCCACCTCCTCCCAGGTGGGCAGGGTGAGGCTGAGGAGGAGGCTGGTGGCAGACCAGGGGAGATACTTGGATCATGAGGGGAAAGCCTCTCATCACACACGGGAGAGGGAAGGCTCCAACCAGTTGATCCAACGTAAGTACGTGGCGGGTATTCAAAACACGCTCAAATCCAAAACCACTCCAACCCAGGAAGAAAAGGCGATGGTATTTCTAGTGTTTCTCTGCTCTCCTCCTCACGTTCACCAGGACATGCCTCTTCTGCAGGTGCCCGCCGGTCCTGGCTGGCAGACTACCTGGGAGATGTGTGGTCTCACCTCTACCAGAACATCCCACGGGCAGTCCTGTACGTCTTCCCCGTCACCCTGCTGATCCTGCTCCTCCTCTGCTGCCTCACGTACGTGTGCACGTCGCCCACCCTCTGGTGTCCCCTTGTCTAGGGCAGGTTCTCAAGGGCCTGTGCTTGCTGGGTCGCAGCTCTGAAATGCCCGCTGTCACCAGCACGAGGTGGCAGTGGGCAGGTGCACCTCTGGCCACCTGTATAAGCTGGCCAGCCACCTTCTCCCTGTGTTTCTTAGGGTAGCTTTGGACTGAGGTGAGCCGGGGAACTCAGAGAAGCAGTGCAGAAAGGTGTGGAGCCTTCATGGAGCGCAGCTCAAAGAAACCCCCAAACTGCAGGAACCCAGAGGTGGTGTGGAAAGGCCAGGAGCAGAACCACCTTCTTGTTTCAGCTTATTATAAAGAAGGAAAGATTCTCCCAGAATGATGCTCCCATCCCGAAATAAAGTTCAGACTTCACCCGAGGCTCCACCCGTAACCAGAACACAAGCCTGACAACGGCCCCATCCCATGGGACCACCAGGGACGGGGCCTGCAAGAGGAGAGCAGCACCCTGACGGCTCCGGGCACCCAGCAGCCGCCACCAGCCCTGCTGCGGTCTGTGAATCCAGCGCCCCCCCAGCCCCACGCGTGGCACCCTGCCTCCCACGCGCGAAACCTAAACCACCCCTCCCCAGGGCTCCTCTGCGGGTGGCCCCCGGGGAGCCCCAGCCCCAGGGGGTCCCGCTGGACCCGGGCTTGAGGCAGAACCGCGGAGGGCCGGGCGCTGCTCGGGGCTCCCCCCTCTCCCGGCCTGCCCCCGGGGCTCCGCCCGGCGCGGCCCCGCCAGCCCGGCCTCCCCTCCCCTCCCCTCCCCTCCCCTCCCCGCCCCGGCACGAGCGGAGCGTGCGGGCAGCCCGCGGCGGTGCTGGAGGCCGGCTGGTGCGGCGGGGCCGGGGCCGGGGCCGGGGCCGGGCCGCTCTGCTGGAGCCAGCGGAACCGGCTGCGGCTGCTGGCGGCGCGGCGGGGCGGCGGCATGACGCTCAAGTCGGGCCGCGGCGGAGGCGGCGGCGGCGGCGGCGGCGGCGGCGGGAGCATGAGGACGGCGCTCTCCGACCTCTACCTGGAGCACCTGCTGCAGAACCGGGCCAAGCCCGAGGTGAGCCCCTGCTAAACCCCGGCACGGCTCGGCACGGCCCCTGCCCTGGCACGGTCCCGCAGCGGTACCGGGTGGCGGCCCCGCGGCTGCCCGGCGGGCTCTGGGGCACACCCGGCCCCGCCGCACCGCCCGCTGTGCCGCGAGGGCTCCCTGCCCGGCCGTGCCGTTTGGGGTAGCCCGGGTGCAGGCGGGGAGAAGGTCAGCGGTCTGTGCCCAGCAGCTGCTGCTTTTCTCCCGGCAGAGCTTCTCGCCAACCCCCCCCCCGAGTCCTGGCACGAGTGTGTCTGGGGCTGGGGCTTCCTTGCAGGGAGGAAATTTCCCCCCGGGTGCTGCCCTCGGCCCAGCCTGGCGGACACTGGAGCATCATCCACTAGAGGCTTGTCGGGTCTGGCCCCCGCCGGTGGTTTGTACGTTTTTTTATGGCTCAACCCTGGCAGAGTGCTTCCAAAACAAAAAAAGCCTTTGGATCGGGCAGCTGCTGCGAGGAGCTCTCCCATCCCACCGCTTGCCTGGCTGCATGCGGAGCGGGGATAAATCACCAAAGGCAGCGCGGCGTGGAAAATGTAGGAGCTGGCCTGCAGCTCCCTGGTGTCACTGTGGTTTGATGTCGGCAGAGATAAAGAGAGAGATGACAAACTGGGGTTTGCATGGGGCCTTTTGAGAGGTGCTCTGTAGGGCTAGCACCCAACTGGTTTATGTGTCCTGAGCTTGCCCGTCGGTTGTGTGCTCGTCCCTGCAGCATGAGCAGGCATGGACAGCACTGGCCATGCCCACAGTGGCTCTCTGCGGAGTGGCAGGGACATCGCAGCAGCTCTCCGGAGAGGTTCTGGGTCCTGCTTCCCAGCCCAAATCAGACAGAGCAGCTGAGGTTCCTCTTCCCTGCTGCCCCTGGCAGAACCTCGCTCTGGGAAGCGCCGCGCCGCACTCCTCCCATGGTGGCAGGGCGCGCAAAGCCTCACAAGTGGAAGCAGAGTCATTGCTAGAAAACAAGCAGAAGTGAGGCAGACCGCTGCCCTCTCCCCTTTGGCCCCACCACGTGCCTTCCTGGCTTTCCCTTATCTCCTCACTGGCAAATACAGATTTGCCAAGGAGGTGTGGGCATTACTGCCAGCAGTGCTCCTGGCTTGCAGGGTGACCTTGGACGTGCCACCTTATCGGCCGTGACTCAGTTCCCCGCCTGTAAAATGGGCAAATCTGAGCCCTGGGAGGCCGGTGGTGAGGAGAAGGGCACTTTTTCGAGCTGGGGTGTGGAGGGGGTGGCGTGCCGTCCCCAGGGAGCGTCTCGTGGCACCAAACCAGTGCCAGCTCCAGCGCAGGCCAGGGCTGCGGTCCCCACTTCTGAAATGGCCACGGGCGAAACTGGTAGTTGAGAGCAGAGCAAAACAACTGGGTTTGACCAAAATGACGTGGATAGGGTTGTTTTCAGCTCTTTAATCTTAAACCTATTTTGTGCTGTTCCAGTCCATAGCGGCCGCAGGGAAAAAGCCATTTTGAAGGTGGGGAATGGAGCGGCTGGGCCACCTCACAGGATCTGCTCCATCGGTGTCATGGTGTTACTGGCTGTCCTTGGAGGTGACAGGCTTCGCAAACACATCTGGAAGGCTGCATCAGCCTTTCCTTGAGGGAAAATGATGCCTCATCAAAACCGACTGGGCTCCCTAGGAAATCTAAACCTATTCAATCTCAGTTCCCAGTGAGCTGGAGTCAGCGCGAGGGCACACAGAGCTGGCGGCATGCACTGGTCCCCCAGCCACTTGTGTCCCTTGTCCATCCTACTTCTCTGTTCCCCTTCCTCCTGTGACCTGGTGGCATAGCTGTGCCTATTTCTGGTTTCAGCAGTGTAATCCTGTTTGGTTTAAATCCTTTTTTTTTTTTTTTTTTTTTAAACTTGGATCATATTGCTGGAAGAGGTCTTGAGTGAGGTTGCTCATGTGATTGTAGACCTGAGCAGGGAGTAGCCTCGGGCAGGAGGCAGGATGAATTACTTCTAAATGGCCACATGACCACTGCTACCCAGTCTGTGTGGCCTGAAAGCAACAGCCATGCTTTTTTTTTTTTTCCTGCTAGTTTGCTTTTGTTTTTACATATTGATTTTTTTTTTTTTTTTTTTTAAGCTGTACTGAGACCCCAGTGCACACAACTGCTGCATGGCGGTGATGCTCAAGGGCAGGAAGAGAGGCTGCTGGGCCAGGACATCTCTGCACCAAGCAGGGGAGCAGATGTCCCTGCAGAAAGGTCCAGGCAGCACCTGGACATGCAGGAGATGGGCTGGGGAGGGCTGCGGGCAGGGCGATGCCCAGGCTTGCTGTGGGGACAATGGGGCAGGACGTTTGGATGGCTCTGAAGCCATGCTGGGTGTGCCAGCTGGCACGGCCCCGTCCTTGCTCATTCCCTGGCACTGACAGATGCTGGCAGGGAAGGAGCCGGCCGTGCCTGCAGTCGGGATGCTCTTCCCCACCCCATGGCGAGAGCGTGTTTCAGGGCTCCCTCTGCTCTGTGCTCACAGGATGGGGTTGAGCCACCCCAGGGCAAGGACACACCTCTGCCAGCCTCCCCATGCACGCCCACAGGGATTACGACCAGATGAGGGGTGATGGTTACTGGAGGGAGCTGGGGTTCTGCTGCTCGCCATGGCTGGTGGAGTGTGTCTCCCCGCTGTGCCGGGAGGGCAATCCCAGGGGATCCTGGCGCTGGGCTTCCTCTGCCCTCCTGCATCTGGCTGAGCTGCTGTGCTTTGGGGGCCCGCTTGGCAAAGCCAGCAGCACCCGACCTGTCTCCATGTGCTCGCCACGTGCTCTTCCAAGGCCACCCGATATCGAAGTCCCTTGGTGAGGACAGCAAGGAGAGCCCAGGAACCAGACCACCAAGCGTGCCCTTTGCACCAGGGTGCCGCTTCCCCAAGTGCTGCTTCAGCCGCCTGTAAACGAGCTGCCCGGTTAATGTTTGATTTCCCCGGTGGCGTGCAGCCCAGCGCAGCAGCAGGAGCCACCCCGGTGGGCGTTGCTGACCGTGGGGCAGGGTGCCAGGCCCCGGGGTCCTCCACCGCTGTGCGGTTCAGCCCTGAACCTCCTCGCCCTGGCTGCAGAAGCAGCCGAGCCCCGGGGCTGTGCGGAGCTGTTGGTGGCCGCGGGGCCGGCTGCTGGCAGCATGCAGGCACAGATGTTTCCTGCGGAGCCGTGCGTACGTAGCGGGAGCTGGCCCCCTGCCAGCACCGCTCCAGAGCCTCCAGAGGTCACGGGCCAAGCTGGCCAGGAGCGTGACGGCTGCTGGGAGGGTTCAGGGAAGGCGACACGGCCAGACGGCTCGCATGCACCGAGCGGGAGCTGTGCGTCTCCTGCATCCAGTTCCCTGCTGCTCAGCACTGGAGCTGGCACGTGCTGTCCCCAGCTCCCCGTCACGAGCTTGGCATTTCCCCATCCCCAAGCACCGACCGCTTGGTGCAGTTGCCTTGGGGCTGCCGGGGTCCCCAGAGGACCCTGCTGGGTTCAGAGCTGCCATCGAGTGACTGGAGCCCTCCTGAGGCACTGCAGCGAGTCTGTGGTGACCGGGCTCGCTCTCCAGGAGTCACCGGGGTGACACTGGTGCTGTGTCAGCGTCGAGGCCTGGGTGTTTTCTCCAGCTCTCAGCAAAAAGCAAAGGTCAGGGCCAGGAGGCTCAGCTGGCTGGGATGGTGGGGACGGGAACTCCCAGCCCTGGAGCAGACTGTGCCGTGTCCTGGGTCACCGGGCTTTGCTGAGCCTGGGGGTTTGAAGCCGGGGATTGCGTGGTGTAATGCTTTCCCGAGGCATGAATGAGATAAACGTGATCTGTGCTGACTCAGATCACCTCACAGGCACTTTGGCCTCAGGCAGGGCTGAAGAAGTTCACTCTCTTCTTCCTCCTCTTCCTCCCACCCGCTCGCTCAGCAGAGCCGGGACGGCCGGTGGGGAGCCAAGGGCACCACCAGCACTGCGGGGCCAGTCCTGGGAGGCGGCAGCTCACTTTGCAGTGTCCCCGCCGCGTGGCAGGGCGGGTCTGGGGGTCCCTGTCTGGGACCCCTGCCCCAGCGCCCGCTGCAGACAAAGAACAGATTTCCCCAGGGCTGAAATCCTCTTCCCAGTGCCGACGGCCCCAGCTGGCCTGTAGCTGGGTGCTGGAGGGGAACAGGGAGCTTCTGGCTGGCTTGGGAGCGCTTTGCCTTCGGTGCCTGGATGGGGATGTGGCTCTGCAGCGTGTTGGTTGCCCGTTGACCTAGATGAGGAAAGGCTGAGCTTGCGAACTGAGCGAGAGCAGAGTCTGGCCCCAGTTCTGCCCCTGTTCCTCAGGGGTGAGTCCCAAACCGCTCCGTGAAGCTGCCCTGGGCTTTATGCTCTGCTACAAGCCAGCTTTGGGCCAAGCGCTGGTGCCACACATCAGTAGTGTGCGGGACCTGCTGCTGCAGAAGACAATCAGCTGTGGACTCTTGGCTTCTGTACCCACAGCTTTTCCAAAGTTTTCTTACCTCCTGTGTCACCCAAGCTGGAAAACTGCTGATCTTGATCTTCAAGGGTGAAGCTGTTTCGCTCTTTCTTTCCTTGCTCTTACTGACCTCTCCGCCGGCTCACGGGTCTCGCCTCCCTGCTGCACCCAGGAACATTACCACGGGAGTAGCTCAGCCCCACGCAGGGGGAGCCCCTAAACCCCGGTCTCTGTTTTGCCCCGACAGGCCGTCACCCAGGCCCCGAACGCCATGACTGAGGACATTTACACCAACGGCTCGGCGACTCTGGGCAGTCCCTCCCACAGCAACGGCCGCGAGGTGCGGAAGATACGCCTGGTGCAGTTCGAGAAGGTGACAGAGGAGCCCATGGTGAGCGCTGCCAAGATCCCAAAGCCCGGTGGCACCGAGCGGGGTGGTGGGGCAGGCAGAGCCGTGCCGTTGGCCTGGCCGTGGGGGAAGCAGGAGATTGTTCGGCCACAAGAAGAGGGTGCTGGATTCTGCCTCCTGCCCGGGACCTGCGGGCGATGCCTTTGCCAAGAGGAGCTGATGTTGCTGGGAGCGCGGGAGCTCTCCCCTCCGGAGAGCAGATACGGATTTTCCTGTCTTCCAGGGAATCACGCTGAAGCTGAACGACAAGCAGAGCTGCATGGTGGCCAGGATCTTCCACGGGGGCATGATTCACAGACAAGGTAACAGCAAGGGACAGCCGAGGCCCTCCTAGAGGCCATGCACCACGGGCACAACTGCAGCTGGCTTCTTTCCGTGCAGAGATAAGGCTGCCCTGCCCCAGCACTGCTGGCTTTACCCTGTGGCATGGATATCCGTGTCCTTTCCTCCACCAGGAGTATGTCAGGAACTCAGGACTCGCCCATCTCTATGCAGGGATGTTGTTAATGCACTGGAGGCTTTAGGGAGAAATGAAGGGCTGGGGGAAGGGCTCTCCCAAAATGGAACCTGAGAGCCGTCTGTCTCCCTCTCGTGATGGGGTGACTGTAACTAGAGATGGATCGTACCCCAGAGGCTGTGGGGGAAGCTCTTCCCGTTCCTAAAGTGCACGGGCAGGGCAGGCTTGCTGTGGATTGGCTCTGCAAACCAAAATTAAGTGCCAAAAGAAATTAATAGGTGCCATTTTGTGGTTTTGGGTCTTGCCAAGGGGGTGTGGAAATGAGATGTTCCGTGCTTAGAAGAGGCCCCTTTTCCAGTCTGGGGTTGAAGTGGGAAGTCTGAGCTTGCCCCTGCCAAGATAATACAGAAGCCATTCCAATAATGCTGCCGGAGCCTGATCTATAGCAGTATATCTGAGGCTGTAATCTGGCTGGATATATAAAGTTAAAACACACAAAGTCGAGAAAGCTGGTGTTCAAGGGCTTTGTAAAGAGGCTGTTGCTTGGCTTCAAGTGAGGTACTTGGGGTTGGGTTTAAATAACTCTGGAACGGGTGCTTGGACCAGTCTAAAGCAGTGAAAGACACAAAGTGGAAAGTAACCTGATAACCTTCAGCGTGGACGAAGTGTATGCGTTGGGCAGAGGGGGTGGAATTCATTCCCCTTGTGCCTCGGGGTTAGGTGACCTGTGGCTCCACAAGCACTGCCTAGGCAAACACCACGGTGCCCGGGGCACAGCTTGCACCAGGGCTCAGGAGGCTGCTGGAGCTGCCTAGCTTGGGTCTGATGGGTGCCTTTTGTCTGCTCCTGCATTTTCATGTTTCTCCCGTTGCTGGCAGGCTCCCTTCACGTGGGTGATGAGATCATAGAAATCAATGGGCAGAGCGTGAGCAACCACTCGGTTGACCAGCTGCAGAAGATGCTGGTAGGTATCTGTGTGCGGCGGGGCTGTTCCCCAGGAGTGACCCCTTTGGCCTACGGATGTGCGTGCTGGCTGAGAGTTAAACCCCTCCTAGACACCAGAGCCAACCACGCTGCTGCCCGTGGCAGTGACGTGGCAGGAGCCAGGGCTGCTGTGCCAGAGTGCCTTCATACAGCCGAATATCCAGCCTCTGTCCATAGCCTCGGTGGTCTCTGCTGCCGGGGGAGCTTGTCTTTGTCTGTTGAGAAGGGGTGAGCATGGAGGGAACAGACGGAGGGAAGCATTTCCAATATGCTGGCCAAACAGGGCGCTCCTCCCGAGCTCCTCCCGGGGACAGCTGGGCTGGAGATGGTGCAGATCTCCGTGCTCATTCTGGTGATGCTGGGCAGTGCCCACAGCCAGCTCCTTGTGGGGGTGTCGGTGGCCCCCCTTGGGTGTGGAATAAGCATGGCAAAGCTATGCTGCTACAGCTCTTAGCCCATCCCCAGCAGAGCCATTTCTGCCTGGGCTCTGGCCTCCCCACATCACAGCACAGCTGGGAGCACACAGGAGCCTTTCCTCTGTGGGCCCTCGCTCCCTGCACAGGTTGCTGCTGTCTGGCTGCCTCCAGGTCCCCCTACTCCAACTTTTTTTTCTCCCCTTCCTTTCTTCACTAGAAAGAAACCCAGGGCATGGTCTCAATAAAAGTCATTCCCAACCAGCAAAGCCGCCTCCCTGCTCTCCAGGTAAGTGCAGGGCTGTGTTGTGACATGGCTCTGGGGCTGGGTGGGACCAGAGCAAACCACCAGGGACCAACGCTGGGGAGAGACCTGGGGAAGGATAGGGGTCTGGCTGCCCCCTTACTGTAACTGAGCTGCTGGAGGGTGAAGGGAGCTGCCCTGTGCTTACATCACTGCAGATGAGTTAACCTGATGCGTATGCAGGAACATGGGCCTGGGTTTCCCCAGCCACAGACCTATTTGTGCGCAGTCTTTGGCGATGCGAAAGCAGCAGTGTGTGTGCACCAGAAAGCCCAAGAGTTTCCTGCCCGCCTTCAGGCCTTGCCGTTACAGAGCCTTGCAGCCACGTCCCCGTTACAGCTCACGGCAGTGCCTCCAGGTGCAGCACGGGGCTCTCAGCCGTGCCGTGCCGTTACTGGTGGCTGGTGCATCAGCTGCACGGAGGGCGACGCAGCTCCAGGTGCTGCCAGCACTGCTGAGCAGCTCTGCCCGTGAGCGAGTGGGAGGAAGGAAGCAGTGGGGGAGAGGAAGGCAGCTCCTGCTGCCACTGCCAGGCAGGGGGTGACACGCTGTGGCGGGGGGTGACATGCTCTGGTGGGTGCATGCCTGCGCTCAGCATGGGCACTTGGCTGGCTTTGCCTTTGGGGTCCTGCTTTGGCCGAAATGCTCAGGGTAACGGGGAGGGCTGGCTCCTCTGGGAGGATGTCTGTGCACGGTGGCTGGTACACTGACCTGCTCTCGGTGCTGGAGCTGACCCCAGCACAGCCCCTTCGTTGTGGGCAGGCGGGAGTGGGAGAGGGGCTTGGGAGAGGTGGGGGCAGGACCCCCAGCTCACGGATGGCTCTGGGACGGACTCGGGGAACCTGTGCCCCCCTCCTTCCTTTCACCAGTAGTCCCTTATGCAGAGGAGGTGAAGTTTCTGAATATGGTGGTGAGTGAAAATCAACCCATCTCTCTCTCAGCCCGTGCGGCCCTCATTCCAGCTCAACAAACCTTGCACGTGTTTGTTTATTAAGTGCTGGCCCTGTCTCCCCTTTCCTGCTGTCCACCCCCCCCGGCCTGACCGAGCCAGCTCCAATCGGCCAGGCCAGCTCAGCGCCAGGGGAGAAGTTACCTTTGAGAAAAAGGACAAACCACTGGAGGCTGGCTCTGGGCTCAGGGAAGGGCACAAGGACAAACTCCTTCCCAGCAGCAGCAGTTGTCCTCCTCTCGATGCGACCAGGCTCCCGGGACCAACAGCTCCTGAGGTGCCCAGGTCTCTGCTTGTCGCAGTCCCCTGCTGAGAGCAGAGTAACTCCTGGTTTTGTTTCACCTCCTCTGTCCCCACGATCCCCTTCAGTTCACGGCGTGACAAGCGGGGCGGTGCAGATCCCAGCACCACGATGCCCTGGGCAAAAGCAGCGCCCAGCCCGGGCTGGCCCCGCAGCCTGGCAGCTGGCCACCACGAGGCCAGCCGAGGGCCTCTCGTGGCAGTTCTGCTTGGGAGGATCCTAATGAGAAACACCGAGTGCTCGGGTCTCTCAGGGTCACCTCCAACCCCAACATACACTGCAGACTTTTGACCTTAAATACCGAGGCTCTTTCTGCTGGAGCCTGCTCGGTGCCTGAGCTTCCAGTCCCAGAAAGGGGGCTGGCAAATAATCTGCGCCGAGAGCTGGCCCTTTGCAGTCCTCGGGTAATGTCTGGAGCTGTCTGGGGGTGACAGTTGGTGGGGTCTTTCCAAAAGTGGAGGGACCTGGCTATGCCTGGCTCAGGGCACCAGGACTGTGGGAGAAGAGAGCTCCAGGCAGGTGCCTGGGCAGTGCCTGCTGTGTGTCCCTTGTGTGTTTGTGTCGATGCCCACCTTCCTGGCACTGCAGGGCGCTTTCAAAGCAAGTGTTGGTCCTGAGCAGGTGGCTGGACCCTGGAAGGATATTCCATGTTCGTTGTCTTCCTTCGTGAGAGGTCTCATGGTGCAGCTTGATCCAGGTGCTCTGCTTTCCTGGCAGCAAGGGAACCGTGTTTGTGTCCTGCTGGCCCCGTGCTTCTGGCAGGTCACAGCAGCGCTGCTGGAGGACATGCTGTGGGCAAATTGTTTTGATGAGGAATAAGGACAGCATGGTCTGCCCTACCCAGGGAGGACGATGTTCCAGACCTATCACATCTGAGGATGGGGCAGAGGCATCACCCAGTGTGGATCCCTTTGCCCAGTTGCTATGTGCTGCATTTCTGGGACACGCAAATGCCATCATGCTCAGGGAAAGCCTGCATTAGCACAGACATGAGGCTGGGCCCAGTAGTGCTGCTGTCCCTGCAGAAGGACCTCCTGCTGGGGGCACACCATGGGTAAGGGCCCTCTGCTCTCCTGGGGTTGGTGCATGGCACCCAGCGCATCCTGAGGTAACATTTGTGCTTAGCCAGAGCCTTACTTTGTTCCCTAAGCACTGCCCTTCCCTCTCCGTACCCTGCCTCGGCCTTTCCCCCACCCTACTCCTGGTCTCACTGGCCAGAGGCAAACAGCAGCAGCATTTCAGACAAGAAAGTGTTCATCCAGGCATCAAGAACAAGTGTCGGTTCTCGGTGCATGTGTGTGCTGTGCCTTCCTCCCAGGCAGAGGTGGCTGCCATCCGTCCTGTTGCTCTCTGACGGTCTGTTCTTCCTGAAGGGCCTTCCTGCAAAACAAGGCCCGTGTGAGACCCTCGTGCTGTTCCGCTGCTGGCCTTGCAAAGGTGCCTGGGGGCAGTGAGAGCCCGGGGGTGCCTGGCTGCCCACTGGCTTCAGGGGGGTGTGAGGGGGCAGTCAGTGGGGCTGGGCTGGGAGCAGGAGGGACAGATAAAGGCCATGTTCTCATGCCCTCCTGGCTCCTAGGGCTTCCCCAGCCCCCAGGCAGGGTGGCACAGAGGCCTGGGAAGAAGCAGAAATGCATTTCCAGTCACAGCTGTGATGAAAGCAATGCTGCAGGAGTAGCTGATGCTGAAGAGGCCGGGATAGTCCAGGCAGGGTCAGACAGGACACTGTGCTCATGGCCAGCTGAAGGCCCTGTGCCTGCCCTGCTTGCTCCTGGCTGGCTTCTCACCAGCACTGCCCAGGGGCTGGGCAGCCCCCACAGGGCACGCAGTGCTGCGCGGAGGCAGCAGTCCTTCAGCAGCTGCACAGTTGCTGCCAGGAGATGCAGCGTGGGGCTGGGAGCTGCATATGGCCAAGCTCAGCCGCCCGGCACAGCCATGCCAACTGCGGCCCTTTCTCTCTTCCAGATGTTCATGAGGGCGCAGTTTGACTATGATCCCAAAAAAGACAGCCTGATCCCCTGCAAGGAAGCGGGGCTGAAGTTCCAGACCGGCGACGTGATTCAGATCATCAACAAGGATGACAGCAACTGGTGGCAGGGCCGCGTGGAGGGCTCCGGCACTGAGTCAGCGGGGCTCATCCCTTCCCCAGAGCTCCAGGAGTGGTAGGTCCCTGGTCAGGGAACCCCAGTCTGGGCACGTGGCTGGGGATGGACATGGTCATGGGGCTGGGAGCCACATCCTCATCTCACGGCTGTGCCTGGGGCACAGAGCTGCTGTGCATGGCGAGTGTTGGGTACGTGCTGGCAGGAGAAGAAGGGTGAGACCCCAGGGTGGGTCTTTACCTGCCTCAGCAGTCACCCCACTGCCCTCATGTGTCTGAGGGACGATCCCAGTGCTCCTCAGGGTGGCAGCTGGGCCTCAGTGGTGTCCTCCTCTCTCGGCAGGCGTGTGGCAAGCACCACCCAGTCCAGTCAGAGTGAAGCCCCGAGCTGCAGCCCCTTTGGGAAGAAAAAGAAGTGCAAAGATAAATACCTGGCCAAGCACAGCTCAAGTAAGTGTGAGCACTGGGCTCCTGGGCCCCCAAGCTCTGCAGGCTGTCGAACGCAGGGCAAATGCTGGCCTTGCTGCTGCTCAGCCCTCGGGAAGCAGTCACAGCAAAAAGGGACCACAAAACCCCCAGGTCAGTGTCCTGTTGGGACACGGAGCGTGCCTGTCAGCTGCTTGTGTAAACCCCAAGCTAACCCGTGCTCGGCCTGCCCTGGGCCAGCAGCGGCAGTGGGCTGAGGACGTGCTGGCTCCTAGCCCGACCTGTAGCTCCGAGCAACAACAAACAGGGCCATAAATCAGCAAGATAAATAAAGCTCCCCGAGCAACAAGCTCTCTGCAGCTTCCCGCTGCCTCCTCACCCAGCTCCTGGGTCCTACTGTTCTGGGCAGAAATACTTTAGCTTCTGCAGAGACTGCTGCTCCACACCCCACGTACCCGTTGCGGTGAGGCCGGTGCTCTTTTCCCAGACCAGCCACGCTGGGGGAAGCTCACAGCCCCATCTTGATCACTCCCCTCACTTTGCCAGAGGATCTGGCTTTACTCCGACACACACAGCCCTGCTGTTGTAGTCAAGCCAGCTCTAATTACTGTCTTGTTTCTCTTCCGCTCCAGTTTTTGACCAGCTGGACGTGGTTTCCTACGAGGAGGTGGTGAGGCTGCCCGCTTTCAAGAGGAAGACACTGGTGCTCATCGGTAGGCCCTGCCCCAGCCGTCCTCCTCAGCGCGGGGGCTGCACGTGCTGGGGGCCATGGGGAGCCGGGGCTGAACGTGGGCTGCGGCAGCGCTGCCCTTCAAAGCTTGTAAGCTCTGGGGACCGTTTCCTCTGCCTGCAGCAGTCCCCAAGCAGGCTGACATCTGCATGTGGGCTGCCACCTGCACTGCAGCGCTGGGGTGGAGTGGATTCAGGAGAGTTTCTGGCTCTTAAATATCATTCTGGTCTGTGCAGCTGCACCAAAGTGAGCACCCCCGTGCCGGGGGTGCAGCTGGTAGAGCTCACAGACTTGGCAGCTCACGGCCCAGCCTGCAGGCACCCATCCTGTCCCCAGTTGGGGCTGGAGGCAAGAGCACCTAATGCAGGGAGAGCCTCCTCCAGGCTGGAGAACACCACAGACCCGCTCAGAAAGCGGGTCCTGGGAGTGTTGGCACCATCCCTTAGACGTGGAGCTGCAGAGGGGCCCTGGCTCCTCCTGAGCCCAGCTCCAGCGTCCATCCCTCCTTCCCCGCAGGAGCCAGCGGAGTGGGTCGTAGCCACATCAAGAACGCTCTGCTCAGCAACAACCCCGAGAAGTTCATGTACCCAGCTCCACGTAAGTAACCCACCAGGGTGAGGGGCATGCAGCCCTGCCTTGGCACCTGCTGTGGAACGTTTCCTCACCTCCTCCTCAAGGCAGTGGGGTCAGGACCTTCTGGCAGCAGATGAGATGGGAGGTACACAGGTCTTCTGTGCTCTTCCTTGCCCTAGCCCCATGCTCAGAAAGGGACCACAAACCCCCCAGGTCAGTTCCCCAGACCTTCTGGGGTCAGCACCTATCTGAAGCGTCGGGCATTTCCCTCTCCCCGCAGACACTACGCGGCCCCAGAAGAAGAACGAGGTGGACGGGAAGGACTACTACTTCGTCTCCACTGAGGAGATGACCCGGGACATCTCAGCCAACGAGTTCCTGGAGTTTGGAAGCTACCAGGGAAATATGTTTGGCACCAAGTTTGAAACAGTGCACAAGATCCACCAGCAGGACAAAGTCGCTATTTTGGACATTGAGCCCCAGGTAGGGAGCGGGGGGCAGGATGGGGATTGCCATGCATTGGACTACCCTTGTGCTGGGTGCAACCATCACAGCCTTCCCCAAGCAACGGCAAAAAGCTGGGGAGCATCGGGGTGGCATTTCCATTCCTGAGATGTGGGTACAGCACGTGCCTGGCTGGGACAGGGACCCTCTCCCCTGTCAGACACCAGGCGTGTGGGTGCTGCTTCACGAAGCGACGTCCAACAGCCAGCCCAGAGCAGGGTGCTCTGCAGGGACGGGGATGGCTGCCCACCGCTGCATCACAGGCACCACTGCGTCCTGGTAACCACACGCTGCTCTCTCCACAGACCCTGAAGATCGTCCGCACGGCAGAGCTCTCCCCGTTCATAGTCTTCATCGCCCCGACAGACAAGGCAGAGGAGGTGGGTGGCTCGGTGGCAGTTGCAGTTTCCCCTCCTTGGGCAGGGGGTGGTGAGGAGCCCATGGCCCCTGGGGGCAGAAACCTTGTGGCAGCCGGGGGCTCTCCTCCCTGCTCCGTAACGAGGATCATCATCTTCCTTGTGGTCCAGGGAAGCAGGGAGACTTCATCAGCCCAGACCCAAGGAACAGGAATGAGGGATTCCTGCAGCCTTAGGCTGACTCCCACATACAGACCCCAGCCAGCATTGGCCCTGCAGCACAACGAGCCACTAACACGTAGCTGGGTGCACAGCCCAGCACCGGCTCCAGCTGCAGCAGTGCTGCAGAGCTGGAACACTTCTCCTGCCATCAGCTATGCAAATTGGGCACGCAAACAGCAGCGTTTCATTCTTCAGCTCGTTGTGCTCATCCCTCCAAAATTAGGACCAAGCAGCACTGATGCTGCCGTTAACTCACCCGGTGCTGAGCGCCCCAAGGCTGGCGGCTGCGTGCCTGGTTCCCAGAGACAGAGAGCAGCTCTGCCTCCCTGCCGTGCCACTGCCTGCAGCTCCCCCAGGGCTAACCTAACCACAGGGAGATGGGGAGCGGTGGGAGAAAAGGAAAACCCGCAGAGCTGTGCTCCTCCTGACTTGCAGCCAGCCCGGAGCACCTCTCCGAGGCTGGACCAGCCCAGACCGTTAGCTGGGGGTTGTAAAGCTTACAGCAGGCTGCAGGGGGATATTTCTGTAGCATCGCACAGGCACCGGGAGGCACAGGCGTTAACGTGGGGAGTATTACACAGCCAGACCTGCATGCTGGGGGTGGCAGGGCAGGAAGGCGGCATGGCAGCCCTGCTCCCCCATCCTATGCCCCATCAGCTGCGCTGCCTCCAGGCACAGCGGCACTAATCCCTGCCGCAGTGGGCAGGGCCAGCCCTGCTGATGCAGGCACTATATATAGCCAGCTGCCGCAGCTCAGGTAACTGCTTACTCCAGGAGTAGGAGCCAGAATGTCACCTAGCAGAGCTCGTGTGACCCAGGCAAACTGCTCAGTGTTCTTCCCTCCCCCCGCTTTGATAACTGCTGAGCAGCACCCCTCTGTGCAGAAGCAGAGGGATGCAAGCATTTCAGGCTCCAGCTCAATTTCCCAGCTCGAGCTCAATTTCAGCGCTCCTGGGGTCACCCTAATGGCTGCGGGTGTGGAGGAGACGAGGGGCTGCCAACAGTGCTGGGCCAGGCTGAGCACCCTCTGCTTTTGGGGCTGCCTGCAGGCAGGGCTCTGTGAGCACCAGTGGGATGGTCCGGCCACAACGCTGCAAGTAGCCCCCTGGGACTCACGCTTACGTGCACGCGGGTCCTTTTTCACAGCACAGGCTGCGCTGGAGAAAGGCGCTCGTTGCCCAGTTAGAGTCTGGAGGAAGAGACAGCAGTGTGACGGGAAGGCTGGTAGGGTTGTCAGCCCATGCTGTTCTGGTTACAGGCCAGCGGGTAGAGATCGTCTTGCAGAGACCCTGCTTTTAAATCAGCCCCAGGCCTCAAGCTGGGTAGCTGTAGCAATGAGCAGCCCGCTGCTAGGCAAACCTTCTCATCCTGGGAAGCTGCCACAAGGCACTTTAAAGATGAATACAGGGCTAAGCAGAGCTGACCTCACTCTGGCAGGTAACCTGATGCTGCCAGCACTGCATAAATGTCTAACAAAAATCCACTGATGCTCCCGTGAGACTGCGCAACAGCTCTCCTGGCCTGATAACTGCTCTGTGCTCAAGTTGGCAACAGCTTGAGTTGTTTTGGGGATGGGACAGAGCTTGCCTGTTGGGATGGGCTGTGAAATCCCCCTCCTCCTCAGCCTTCTGAGTGTGCTCTCCTGTTTCTTGCAGTCAGAGGCATTGCAGCAACTCCGTAAGGATTCAGAGAGCATCCGGAGCCGATACGCACACTATTTTGACCTCTCAATAGTCAACAATGGAGTGGAGGAAAGCCTCAAGCTGCTGGAGGAAGCCTTTGAGCAGGCCTGCAGCTCTCCACAGTGGGTGCCCGTCTCCTGGGTTTACTGAGAGGGCTTCCAGCCCCCACCGCTTCCCATCAACCCATCCCGCAGCAGAGAAACCTCCTCCTCAGCTTCCCCTGATTCACACCCAGCACAAGTCCCTTCCTCTGCTGCTCCACGGACCCAGCCTCAATTGGTCGACACACACAGGGTCTCCAGAGTGCCACTGCCAGGGAATGCAGGTCAGAGGCTGCCCGCAGGACAGCCACCTCCCGCTGCACTGAAATGGGTGCCAAGTCAGGGGCTGCAGCAGAGCCCACAGCATCCCGACAGCTCAGAGCACAGCCCCCTGCCTCACCCAGTGAGGGAAAGCACAATCCTGCAGCACCCAGCCTGTCTTGTTCTCTGCGTCAGCCCCGAGGGAAGTGGTATAGCAGGGGCCTTCCAGGCAGGTGTCCCCTACAACTGCAGGAGCACACACTGCACCAAAGATCTTGAAAGCCTGGATGGTGTCCTTAAGGCCCTTAAGCCCACAGCTTGGGAGGCTTCTCAGACCACACCAGGGTGCTTAAGTCCAAGGGTTTCCCCTCACAAACCAGGAAAGCCAGAAAAAAGCAAGTGTGGATCTGGCAAAGGAGGCACAGAACGTGCCATCCTGAGGCAGGTCTCACGCCTGCATTCTGAGGTTTGGGTTTTCTGTTTCACCCTGTGCAACTGTAGTTGTAAAAATTCCCTGCATTAATTCCTCACTGTGCAGCTTGGATTGTTACTGGCTGGCCAGAAAAACTCAGCAACAGTTGAGCAAGTCCTACGGACCAAAGCCCAAAGGGACAGTTCAATGGGTAAATTAGATCCAGCCACAAATATCCGTTGCATGCAGTAGAAACGCAGCGTCTCTGAAGAGATCATCCAGGCATGTTTTCCAGTCCCGGGTGTCTTGCACAGTGTATGCTAACCTAAAAGCCACCTTCACAAAGGGGTTTGTTCCTTCTGAAGCTGGAGTGTACTGACACGCCAGCCCCACCATGCCCATGCCCAGGAAGCACGGTTGTGGCTCCTGGGCAAACCACAGCAATCACCTCCATGCAAGAATATTGTGTGTTCAGCAGTCAGCTAGGGGAAGGGGGCTAACAAGTCTTGTGCAATCTTTTTTTTGTTTTAAGGATGCCAAAAATAAGATCTGTTGATGTGCAATAGGGACCTTTGTTCTGATCCACTGCAGGGAAACAACGAGCAGCAATAAACGTGTGCTGAAACATCGCCATGGCTGGTGTTTTATCTCAGGCTGTGTATTGGCTCCCAGCTGGAAGTCTTCCACCCCCCTGACCCAGAGGCACTTGAGGTAAAGCAGGCCAGGACCGAAGAGGTCTCTGTCCACTGCCAGACCTCTCCAGTAGCTCAGTACAGCACAGGCAAAGGAGAAAAGAAAGCAGCTAGCTTCCAGGCACATCCCACTGGGATTTATAAGCAGAGGGTGGCCCCTACACACCTATTCAGTCCTGATGATCAAAGGCCCCTCTAGTTGGTGTCCATGTAGACTCAAGCACTTCTCTGTACCTGCAGCATGCACACGTTAACCATCTCCCCTCCCCACAGACAGGCCTAGGGATCTGAGAACACCGACCTCCTAACAGGAGCCAGATAAGCAAGAAAGTCACCCATTTAAAAATAGGGCTTTTATTTTTTTTTTATGTAAAAAAAGAATAAAAATGTGACATTTCATCTGCTCAGGTTCTGACAGTCACCAGCTGCTGGCACCATTGCCTGCGCCTCTAGCATTAGAGGGGAGAAAAGTGTCAGACAATTAAGAGAAAAGCAATGCATGAGGCTAAGACAAATGTTACAGGATCTCTGCAGGGACAGAAGCTCAGAACAAAGCAGCCTGGATCCTTCCCCATTAAAAGAGGCTAAAATCCTGGCTCAGCGCTATCCCTGTGATAGAAGAGACCTCCTGCTGCCAGTGAGCCACCCCAGACAAGGATATTAGGCCAGTTCATTATGAAACCATTCAAGCTCCACACCCAGTGCCCCCGAAGAGCTGCCTTTGGCCAAGCCTCAGCTCGCAAGCTCTCCAGTCCGGACAGCCCTTTAGAAATCCTGGGCAGCCACTTTCTTGTTACTGTTTCTGCCCCAGGGCAGCATCCCCACTGGAAGCTTCCAGAGCATATTAGGTACCAAAACAAGGGAAGGCAGCTGAGAGTGCTGCAGTCCCATTCCAACCACCAGGTTGGAGCCAGGAGGAGGTAGACACTGGCAACATTACTGGGACACTGGGTCTGGGATCAGCTGACAACTAACAGGCAGGTTCCCCATACTAAGAAGCATAAAGCAGGAAATCCATGTTCTAATCCTTTTATGATAAAGTTTAAAAAAAATGTATTGAATACCTTTGGAACATTTGTTCTCAATTATCTGAGGGCCAAGCCAAACATTAGGCCAGGTTAAAAAGAAACCAGAGCCCTTCAAATAACTGATTCAATTGTCCCCATGCCAAACCCTTTGGATGGACCATGGCTAGGCCAGCCCTCCAGCCACCAATACATTCTGCGACTGTCAGGTAACAGCTCCAACCTTGGAAGAGAAGGAAGGAAGAGGCAGGACAAGAGCGGGGGGAAAATGTTATTCATCCCTCTCATGGTGAAAACAAATACACCTAAGAGCAAGGAGCTGCAGTTTCCCTGAAGATGCCACTTCTGTTGGCATCAAGGTGTCCAGATTCACAAAGCAATCCAGTGCAGGGGCAGTCAGGTACCCCCTCCTCTGGCTACCCTTAAAACAGGATGAGGAGGGGTACATGAGCAGGGCATATCCTGGGCAAACACACCTCCTCACTCATATACACAGCAGAAAAGCAACTTGGAACTTGCTGGCCCCTCTGCCATGCAGCCAGTCCTGTTTTTTCAAGGCCTCAGAATCCTCCCTCTCTAACGATGAGGTCGCCTGCTTTGGACAGATCCAGTCGCTTACTCTGAGCTCTCTTCTACCTCCTTCTGTTTCTTCTTTTTCTTCTTCTTGGTGCTGGTTTCACTGGTCTGTGAAGAGGTTAGAGAGATCAGGAAGAAATCAGAGGCATCACCCGCTGCTCATTTCAGGAGGAGCACCTAGCACTGCGTGAAGGCTAACAAGCCACTTACAGAAACATCTTCACCTCCCCTTGCCACACACGGAGCCCCAAGCGTCCAAACACTCCGTCCCAGCTGCAGGCACAGCGCAGGCTCCCTCACCACCACACAAGCACAGGAGCACTCTTACCGAACGCCACACACCACCCTCCCACAGGGCAGTCCCCACAGGACTGAGGAAGGAACGTGCACCCACCAGCTGCCCTGGGCACAGATGGCTGCTCATCCCATGCTCTGCTCCGTCCATTCCCACCTCCCACCTCGCTCACAACCAGTCCAGTTTATGAATGTGCCTGTACTGAGGCACCTTTCTCCCCCTGTGAGGAGCCTGGTACTTTGAGGACGTGCACAGCAGGATGCCAACACATTCACCCTGGAGGTATGAGGGACAGACAGCAGCCCTTCCCTCCCCATGCTTGGACCGTACCAAGGCAGTACCCAGTTACATACCACTTCTACTTGTTCTCCCCCGCTTTCAGCTGCTTCTTTGGCTTTCTTTTCTTTCTTCTTCTTTTTCTTTTTCTTTTCGCTCAGCTCCTCTGGTGGTGGAGTGGCTGGGGATGGTGGGGTCACGGCCTCCTCACTTTCACTCTCTGACTCCCGCTTCCTCTGTTAGGAGAGCACAATGTCAGACGGGCCATCTCCCAAAAGGGCTCAAGTGACGGAAAAGCTGTTTGCAAGCCCATCACGACTGTTTTGCCTGATTCAAATTTCTCAGTTAGCAATGCTTTGAAAAGGAGGGTGAGCTACAGACTGCCAGAGATAAACGTATATGGGCTGAGGCCATAAACAGGTCACTCTACTACTAATTCACAGACCACAAAACCAGAATAAAGCGGGCATTAAGCTCCCAGAATATGAAACACTTGCCCCTGTATTACAACCAAACAAAGCAGCACACAATTCAGCACTCGATACCAACTGCCTAAAGGAACAGGCACACATCAGAAGTCTTCAACAGAGCCCAACCAACCTTACAACCAGACAGCACCAGCGATACTCACTTTTGGAGCCCTCTCCACCTCTGATACAGCTTGGGGGACCGCAGCTGCCTCTTTCTTGGACGCCTCCCTGAGAGAGAAGAGACACCAGGCTGAGGAGGACAGTCACTGTGTGGCACTGCTCTGCACAACTACAAAGCCCCTTCCCCCTTGCAAGGCATCAGGTGGAGGAGCTCAGTGTGGGGAAGACCTGCAGCCTGCACCAGTGCCAGCTGGACAGGACAATGGCAAAGCCTCCCCTCTTTCATTTAGCAGACTGACTCCCTCTAAAGCCACAGGCACAGGCTACAGAGGGATAACCGTCTGCTCAGGGCCTTCCACTCCAGCCCTGCCCACCACCAGCACGTTCCCTGTAACTGAGGAACACTGCTGCACACCAAGGGCCCAGACAGCAAATACACCTTGGCCAGGTCTGACACACCTGACAGCACAAACAGCACCCAGTGCTCGCTGCACACAGCCTGGTCTGCGTCCGTCATTCTGAAATTGAAATCGTACCCACCTGTAATCCACATACTCCTTCTTCCAGGAATCTGGTGTGCTCTCGTTGGGCTTTCCGTGCTTGTCCAGCAGACCCTTCTGGATCATCATCTTCTTTTGACTGGCCTGAAAGCAAAGCGCAAAAAGTCAGACTGCAGCTCCACAGAGGAGAAACCTTCCCTTGGGCTTCAGCCACCCATCCTAAGAGGAGATAACCCATGAACAAGCCAAGCCAAGAACTGCATCGTCACTGACTTAATGCTTCTCTAAGGATTTTCTGACAACTCAGAGAAAACATCCGCTGCACAGCAGCCTACAAGTCACAGACAGGGAGTAGTCAGAAGCCATTTCATCAGGAAATAAGGGCTAATTTGTGGGGGAACTAACAGCAAAAGCAGATGACTGCATGTAATTGGGCTTATATCCTTGACATCCTTTTTTCCCCACAGCTTAATGACCCGCAACATTTCAGGTGAACCACTCCAACTGCAGAGCACCTTGCCCAGCCCCTCCAGAGCCATCAGCATGGGGTGATAGATGAAGGTCATCTTTGCACAGAGCGCTAATGCCATCCACTTCACATCATGTGGCTCTTTAACAGAGGAGGGTTCAAGCATAGACCTGAGGTGCCTGCAGCCCCACAACCCAGCAGCTGGGCTTCCACCAACACCCCCCGCTGCTCACCTTGGGACCAAGGCCCCATTTGCGGGGATATGTGTCTCTCTCCATGATCACCCTCTTGATCTTTGCCACCACGCCATGGTCGCAGGTAGAAATGACTGCAGTGGTCATCAAGGCGATAGCTGCAGAAGCAAGCAGGGAGCTCGTGAACACTTCAAAACAACAAAACCCTGACAGCACAGATGCAGGAACCTGTTGGGTTCAGCCTGCTCTTCCTCTGGCAGCACAAAGAGGCAAATACCCCAACAATGCCATGTCACCCCAAAACCTTACTGGACACAAGTTCTGGACTAAAGCTTCAGAAAGTTGCCCTGCAAGATGAAAGAGCATCTGTGTCATGGATTTACTACACCAGGAGCACGAGACCCTCCAGTTTACTCCAGAAACTCAGTTATGAATCAGTGAACAGCGTAAGGCAACCATTTCCTGCAGCACCAGCGGCACCACTGGATGGCGAAGAACTCTCTGTAAACAGCTGCTTGGGCACTTCCACGCAACTCAAGGAACTGTGGTGTGTTTAAGGTGCAACTGAACTGCACCATTATGGGAAGGAGCACTGACTGAGCCTTACTCAGTTCTCAAAATCTTGCAGAGGCACACTAGGGGCGACTAATCCTACCAAAAAATATTAAGTCACTATTGCCAGTCCACTGAAACGACCGTGGTGCAGACAGTACAAACGAGGTGGAATGGCTTGGCTGTGTTACACCTCCAAAGTCCCTCAGTCCCATGGGACTGGACAGAGTGTGAGGCCACACAGCACCAGACAGACCGTCCCTACAGTGCGTCACCACCTGCCATCTACAGAGCTTTGATAAAGACGCCAGTTAGAACAAAGCACTGTTTCAAGTCACTTCACAGAAGCTGACAGTTGCTCAAGGCCTTCCATACTGATCCTCGGTAACTGTGATGTGCCAGGTGGCAGTGTGCAATCAGACGTCATCCCTCGTCTTAGTGGGGACAGAGTCCCCCCCAAAGAGGGGCTCTGACCCTGCCAGCACTGCTTCACTCCTGCAGGCAGCCAGCCACACACCGCAGCAGCCCCCAGTAGGACACTGGGAGACTGGAGGGTCTCTGGAGGCTGCACAGCACCCAAACCCTAGAACAGGAGTCGGGGTGTTGCAGGAGGGCAGCGCCACTGCACTCAGAGAATGGATAAACTTCATCATCACCTCACACACAGCACACCTGAGCATCACACAGCTGAAACATGGCTAACTGAGGAACTCTTGACACCTCACCAAGGACTGGCTCTGAGGAACGTATGCAGCTCATATCCGAGGCAGCAAGAGCTAACAGGAATAACAGAAGACTTCTGATAGCAACACAAGCAACAGACTACCCTGCATACAACTTGGCTCTGATGCAGCTGGTGCTTCCTAACATCCTGCTCAATGGCAGCCACCTTGCAGCCTAGCTTATTAGGATGTATTAACCCACAATTTCCATCAGGAAGTGCTATTTAAACCTTCTGTGCTTGGGGATTCATCTGTTACACGTTCACTGAAATAGATGGGCACAAGAAGAACAAGGAGCTTCATACCTAGGCAGATTGCTTCTCCTTTTGTGGTGATGACAACAATCTCCTGATTAAGTTCAATACCGTCTTCATACCTCAGGACACCAGGTAGCATGATCTTGGCTCCATAACAAATAGCATTAACCTAAAAAGGTGGGGAACAAGAGGGCTTATAAGCTACTGGAGAATAAAAACAATACAAGAAGTGCCTCTAATGCTTTGGCCTCCTGTTGCCATTACTGTTAGCAACAGCATCCCCACGTATCTGTTTCTCATTGTCTACTATATAAAACCCGGGTGCTTTTGAAAAAGCGATCAAAAGAAAGCACCCGTCACAGCCAACAACACATGAGGCAGATCTCTTAAAACCATCAGCATCCTCCTAAAGTGAGGAGGGCAGCATGTCTGACACTCGGTTCTGGGCTCTTGCATCTTACTGCTGTGACCTTGCAGCAGCCCATACAAGGTCCTACACAGCTCTCAAGCAGGGCACTGCTGTACTCCATGAGGATCCTTCTCCCCATTTATTATATTAGCTATACAAGATGGGACGACACTTCACAGTCGCTACGTCAACTGGCTCTAACCCAGGAACTCACCGCACTGTCTTTCATGACTAGCCGCTTGTGGGAAGTCAGCAGTTTCTCCAGGGGCAGGATAACCCTTCGCAGGTAGCTGTCATCCTTGTTGTTGTCATACTGCCACTGCGCATCCAGGACATCATGCATAGTCACCATGTTGTCCTGAAAAGACACAACCCCTCTGAAGTCTCCTACCAGCCACCAACTCAGAACACATAAAAGAAAACGAAGTCTAATAGCAAACAGTGTGCTGAAAGGGAGCAAAACCAGACGCCCGATTCACAAACATCAACAAACGTCACCTGGAAGAGGCAAGAACAAATGCTTTCCATTGACAGCTTGAGATCAGCCTAATCTCTGCTACTGCAAGCTTCAACCTTCCTAATGTCACGCTGCACTTGGATCTAATGGATACGCTCTGCCTACCTGGCCACACTTCAGAAGTGCTTTGGCCACACTTCAGAAGTGCTTCAAGCTTAAATACCTCAAACTTTGAGACAAAGAACATCAGTGAGCAGAAGCCTAAACTAAGCAGCTCACCACTCTGTGACATGCAGTAAGTTATCGAAGCACCTGTAAGCATCCATCACCTGGAATTCAGAAATGAATGCTAGCGATCACTCTTATAATCCTGCTTTGCAAGGAGAGAAGTTAGTCCTGGAGTTTGAGCCGGCGATGGGAACCAGCAATGACCAGGCAGAAAACACCGGGGAATTGTTCAAGACCATACAAGACTGCACTTCCCAAGCTCCCTTCCATCAGGCACGCTCCCTGCGTCCTGCCCTGACACCAAGCGGTTGTAAGCTGCTAAGCAGGTACCTCGGGCCTGAGCTCCTGGCACGTGCGCGATTTGTAGGCTGAGAAACACAGGTGGCATAAAACAAACTTCCAGTCACCGTGGTGCATTTCCCAGTCACTCGCTGTTCCAAAGCTTAATTACCAGAACAGGGACAAGGCCCTGAACTGAACTCAACACTTTGGTTACAGACTGTCTACGGCCAAGAGCTTCCATGTTTTCAGGGCTATTCACAAAACTTCTCCCAGTCAACACGCATCTGCACCTTCTTCCAGTATTATAGAAGTAAGACCGTTCCACAGAACTCTTGCCGTTCTGACAATTCCTAATTTGCTGGTTATAATTAGAGTCACAATTACCTTCTCTCCCATGATCCCAGATCGCACTCTCCGGAGCTCTTGCATCTGGCCCCCAACACCGAGCAGCAAACCAAGGTGGACGCAAAGCGTTCGGATGTACGTGCCTGCTTCACAGCTCACCCAGAAGATACCTGAAACACAAGCCAGGACAGAACGTTATTTAAATAGGTATCTAGAAACGAGTCGCATCTAGAAGCTCCGTGTTCAACCCCTCACAGAGCCATCAGCATGGGGTGATAGATGAAGGTCATCTTTGCACCGAGTGCTAATGCCATCTAGTTGACATCATTTGGCTCGTCAGTGAAGGATGCAAAACTACAACAAACAGGTGGGATTTGCTTCTCTGCACACACAAGCAATGCGGGAAGCAGTTACTGCTTGATGGTGGGAAGGATTTATAACTTAAGTTCATCTAGAACAAACAGGAAGCAGCCCATTTCAACAGAAGTTTTATCAGCTGTGAGTTGAATCAAAAGAAGGCAGAAAACCCCCATTTTACCTAATCTTCTCTCAGGATCATACTCCACCAGCTTGCTCTCATAGATGGTTCTGACTCTCAGTTGTCGCTTGACAGCAGCGATGAGGGGAGGTCGCTGGAACAGCGCGCCCGTCAGAGTTTCTATTGCCTGGAAGCAGAAGCAGGAGCAACAGCTTAGCCAGGGCCATGAGCAGAGCTAACGTATGAGCACCGCGGTGTCTCCAGCAACTAAGGCCACTTCCATGAGCAAGAATGCAGAAGATTCGTCACCATTTGGTTATGTTGTATTTAAGAAAGCTGATATGAACCACTGATGTGGTCAAAATGCTACCCCAACTGCCAGTGAGGTACAGTTGGCTTTTTCCATCAGGTGGCAGTGTGCAATCAGACGTCATCCCTCGTCTTAGTGGGGACAGAGCCCCCCCCAAAGAGGGGCTCTGACCCTGCCAGCACTGCTTCACTCCTGCAGGCAGCCAGCCACACACCGCAGCAGCCCCCAGTAGGACACTGGGAGACTGGAGGGTCTCTGGAGGCTGCACAGCACCCAAACCCTAGAACAGGAGTCGGGGTGTTGCAGGAGGGCAGCGCCACTGCACTCAGAGAATGGATAAACTTCATCATCACCTCACACACAGCACACCTGACGTCCATTCCTACCCTCTCAAATCCCACAGAAGCTGAACCCTTTGAGTGTCAAGTGCCAGCATGGCTAACAGTGTGCTGAGACTTACCCTGGCAAGCTGAGCCTCACTTTCAATTGCATTGTGCAGCCGAACAATTCCCACATACTCTTTGCCTGAAAGAACGACAAGAGCAGTCAGGAGCGGCCACTTGCATTTAATGTTGATCTCAAGGCGCACACTGCTACACAGCCACACATCTGGAGAGTCCAGGTATTTTCGCAAACGTCTCCTAAAAAGTGCACGCAACCCATTATCCAGCTGGTTGTCCTTGCAGTGAAAATAATCTGAGCTACATGTCTGTTGTTTCACCAAGCATTAGTTCACCGGAGTTGTAGGTTTGTGCCTTAAATTCAGTTAATACATGAAACCGGTCTTTCAGAAGGGTTTTCATAGACAGCACATGTCCCAGACAGAGAAACAATCAAAAAACCACCTGAGACAACACGGGTGCACCCTCACTGGCTTGGAGCAAGATGGATAAGCAATCCTTGAGTTCAAGGCACTGAAAGCCTAGGGCAGCCCTGTCAAAAGCAGGGCAGGAAGTCTCCATCTTGTCTCCAGAAGAGCTCTGCACCTTCCAAGTCACTTCAAGTGAAAATGGTCCCACGTCAATAAACATACCTGCACTCTGCTGAGATTTGACCAGCCGCGTTGCCCTCTCAATGCACACAATCAGGCACCCAGTCACCTTAGGGTCCAGTGTGCCGCTGTGCCCGGTCTTCTCTACTCGAAGGATGCGCCGGATCCACGCGACCACCTCGTGCGAAGATGGGTTGGAAGGCTTGTCAAGGTTAATAAAGCCTGACCTACGGCACAAGTTGACAGAGTTGACAGAGCTAAGTATTGGGACAAATGTAGCAGCAGCGTGAAAACCTTGATGAGGCTTGCCATTGTAGGAGAAAAGAAAAGCATTTCTAAATAAACAGCCAAGTAAGAGCTGAGCTCACAGCTGCTCCCACCGAGCACGCATCAAGCTGCTCTGCACAGTGGTCCTCTGAAAGGCAGGTCATACTCTGCACAAGCAAGTAATTCTCTTCTTTCTATAGCGTTATCAGTACTCGGCCCTTAATACAAACCGACCACTGCAAACAAGCTCCAAGCAGTCTCAAAGCCTGGCAGGCAGAAGGTTTTTTTTCCATAGGACCACTCAAAACTCCTCAGGTGTTTGCACATCCACCTGCAGAGCAGCCACAATCCCAGAACAAAGAAAACTTCGCAGAAGATGACCAGCAGGCCCTAGGTAGACGTTCATTGGTTAGCAGCAACATACAGCATCAAGCAGAAAGGTAAAAGACAAACGTAGAACAGACCACGCTTTCAAGACATTAACTGCAAAAGAAAATTAAATCATTCTAGAGCTTATTCCACTCACCTTACATACTCAGAGATCTCCCTCTTAAGGGGGTTAGCACCAGAAGGAAGGGGTGTGTAGTGTGCTGTCATCACATTTAACTTGTCAAAGTTCTACAGAACCAAACGAAAATTTATTGTAAGTAAAACGAAATTCAAGTGAGCTTGAGAAGAGTATGTGTTTGCTCTAACGCATCTCCCCAATTACTCCGTATCCGGTTCACATTTAAATTAAAAAACCTCCTCCAAACCGAAAACGACCTGCAGCTGAAACTGCAGAAATGCTTTCCTGAGAGAGAGAATCGGAAGTTCCACGTAGAAGAGATGGGAAAGGAGCCGAACGCCAACCTTTGCACTGCGGAATAAGCGCAGCGTGCCCCACAGGCTCTATACACGTAGCTTGGGGGTATACCTGGAGCACGGGCCCATCAGACCGAAAGGCAGCTAACGAGGTTTCGCGAGCGCTCGCAGGAGGCGATAAACCGACAGAGCGGGCCCCCAGGGAACGCCACCAGCCGAACTCTGCAGCGTGATTTCTGCACGCACGTGGCTCGCCTCTGCTGTGAGCACCGCACGTGCCCCTCCGCAGCACGGCGACCGCGAGGAGAGAGCCGCGCACGTCAAGAGCACGGGGGAAACGAGCCCGGAGCCGCCTCGGGTCCTTCCGTAAGCCCCTACCTTCAGCAGCAGCGGCCACTGCGACGTGTCCAGCTGGGCCACGCGGGACTCGGGCTTGATGAGGAACTCCTCGGTGTGCTGGATGTCCTGCGGGCACAGCGCGTCCCGCCGCTCAGCGGGGAGGCCCCGCACACACGTGGCCGCCCCGGGCGGCTCCCGGGGGCGGCCGCGGCCCCGTCCCCGAGCCCGGCCGGTGTCGGGAGGGGGGGGGGAACCGAGCCGCTCCCGGCGCCGCCGCCCCCAGCCCAGCCCCATCCCCCCGGGGCGGCCCCGCACTCACCGCCACGTCCTCGTCGAGCAGCGCCCGCTTCTCCTTCTTGCGCCGCTTCTTCGCGCTGCCACCTGCGGGACGGACGCGCTCAGGCGCCGCCAGCAGGCCCCGGAGGGCGCCGCGCGGCCCGGGCCCGACCCCGAACCCGCCCCCCCCCCCCCCCCCGCGGCCCCGCGGCCTCCCCCCGGGCCCCGCTAACCCTCCGTACCCCCCCCCCCCCCCGCAGCCCCCCTCCGGCCCGCACCGTCCCCGTCCGCCATGGCCGCGCCGCGTGCTGCCGCCGCCGCGCGGGGAGCCGAAAGGCCGCGCCTGCCCGACAGCCCCCGCGGCTGCGCGCCACGGAGGCCACGCCCCCTCCCGTGACCACGCCCCGCCCCGTAGCCCCGCCCCCCATGACCACGCCCCGCCCATATGACCACGCCCTCGTCCCCCGTAGCCCCGCCCCCTCCACAACCACGCCCCCTCCCGCGTAGCCACGCCCCCTCCCACAAAACCACCCCCCCCCCCCGCAGCCCCAAGAAGCGGGCACCGCACACGCGGGTGGTGCAGCCACCGCCAGCTTTAATGCAGCCCCGCGCCGCGTCCCGAGGCAGGAGGAGAGCAGCAGCAGGAGCAGGATGCGGCGTCCCGGCGGCGCTCACAGCCCCTGCCCCGCGGGGCTGAGCATGTCGTGCAGCACCAGGTGCAGCAGGTGGTTCTGCTCGGCGCTCAGCAGCGGCCACAGCTCGGCCTGCAGCGCCTGCAGCGCCGCCGCGTCCTTCTCCTGGCAGGCCAGCACGGCGGACTGCAGCAGCAGGAAGAGCTCCGCCGGCAGGTAGCTCGCCGCCGCCGGCGGCCCGCCGCCCGCCGCGCCGCCCTCCGGCGCCTCCCAGCAGTACTGCTCCAGCGTGCGGGCGTGCTCGGGCGGCAGCTTGCCGGGCGGCGGCTGCAGGAGCAGCAGCAGCAGCACCCGCGACACCTCGCAGCGCACCAGCGCGTCCAGGAAGGCGCCGCCGGGCGCGGTCCCCCCGGGCCCGACCCCGGCCCCGGCCAGCGCCTGCGCCCGCGTCAGCGCCGCCAGGGCCCCGGCGTAGTCGCGGCCCAGCAGCAGGCAGGAGGCGCGCTCGGCCAGGCAGCGCAGCGCCTCGAGCGGCAGCCGCGCCGCCGCCAGCAGCTCGGCCGCCCGCTGGAAGTGCGCGGCGGCGCGGGCGGGCCGCCCGGTGTCGCGCAGCGCCGCCGCCAGCTCCAGGCACGGCCCGGCCGCCAGCGCCGGCTGCCCGCGCTCCAGGTGCAGGCGGGCGGCGAAGGCCCCGCAGCTCTGCGCCGCCGCCAGGTGCTCGCCGAAGCCGCCGCGCAGCGCCAGGCGCTGCCGCAGGTCCCGTTCCTGGCGCAGGAAGAGCCGCGCCGCCTCGCCCAGCGCCGCCGCCTCGGCGGGGCCGTGGAAGAGGCTCTGCGCGCAGCGCGCCACCGCCAGCTGGCACCAGGCCGCGTAGGGCAGGCTCTCCTGGGCGCGCAGCTCCCGCGCCAGCGCCGCGAACTGCTCCGCCGCCTCCGCCACGTTCGGCTTCCGCAAGAACCGCCGCCGCAGCTTGGCCGACACCAGCCGGTACCGCGACAGGAAGTCCCCGTCCCCGCTGCCGCCGCCGCCGGGGCCCGGCCCGGGCCCGGAGCCGCCCGCCCCGCCGGGCCCGGAGCCGCCCGCCGCTGCCGCCAGCATCGCGCGCCGCCCGGAAGTGACGCCCCCGCGCCGCGCCCCCCCCGCCGCCGTCGCGCCGCCGGCCAATCGGCGCCCGCCTCGGGATCAGGGGGCGTGGTCTCGCCCGGAGGGGGCGTGGTCTCACGCGGGAGGGGGCGTGGTCTCTGTAGCATACCGCGCGGGGTAGGCGTGGCCATTCACACCCCCGCGTTGTCCCCGCCCCATGTGGGCGTGTCCTCGGGAGGCTCCGCCCCCTGTCGGCGCCCAGCCCCGACGGGGCGCGCAGCACGGTCCCGGTGCCCGGTGGCACCCGGCGGGACCGAGGGCAGGGGGACCCGGGGGCGCCTCGCTGCGGCTCTCCCAAGGCAGCCCCGGCCCCCAGGGCAGCCCCGCCGCCCCTTCTGCCCTCGGGGTAGAGCCCCGCGGGGCCCTCCGCACCCTCCTGCTGCCTCCCTGCCCCTGGACGTGGCGTTGCAGAGGCGTGATGGCAGCAGGCACTCGGCTTTCTGCTCGTCCTGAACAAGCTGGGAGCAGCGGCACGGGTGCCGTGACATGGGCGCTCCCTTGCACGAGTCCCGTGGGCGCGCCGGTAACAGTTCCGTCCCGAGGGCAGCACAGGTGTCACTGCCTGAAAGTGAAGTTAGAGCTCGGCGTTTCGTACCGAGGGTCGGAGTTCAGCGTGTGTGATAAACACCCCCAGGATTCTAAGAAAACCCCGCCCTGACCTATTCTCTTAGGTCACCGAACGTACCGCAAAGCTAGCAAGTGAAACCGAAATGCGATGGATAATGTAACTCATCCCTCTGCGACACTTCAGAACGAGTAATAAATTCCCCGAGGTGATGATGCTGCGGCATACCAATGATCAGCCTCCCCTGCAGGCACCCGGTCCTGGCAGCCACCAAACCACAGCGCTGTCAGCACCTCGCTGTGCTGGGGGCCAGGCTGTGCTCTGAAGGTGAACTCTGTGCTTCCTGCACCCATAACCACGCAGGGGCCGTCGCAACCCCTCCCGCAGCACTGCAGACCCCATTTCTGTTCCCCTTCCCGGCAGCCCCCTCCGCCCTGCCAGCCTCCTTTCCCTCTCTAGCTGCAGCTCGAACTCCTTTTCCCAGCCCCACGAGACGACCGGGGTCGTTCCAAATGCCCGGTCACTCCAAAGGGCTGGGCAGGAATGGAGGATGTGTTTCGTGCCTACATGAGCGCTGTGACCTGCAGGTACACGTTGCAGAGTGACTGACACCAGCGAGCTGATATTGTAGAAATGCCCTTTCAAATCCCCGGGCCCTCTCAGTTTACAGTCATTTCTCCACTCGCTGGCTGGCAGGTTGGGTTGGCTTTGTCTTCTGTAATTACTCAGCAAGGGCTGGAGGTGAGGCTGATGCAGCACAAGGCACCAAGGTGGAGAAACCTGGGGTTCAACAGCCTCTGATTTCCACTCTTTGGGCTCTGAGATTCCCACGGCTGGAACGAGCTGCCCTCCTGACACATTTCCTACTCCTGCCCGGGGTAACCACATTTGTTTCACCCCATCGGGAAGGGATGATGTTGCAGCCAGGTGTCCGAGGAGCACGGCCGCGGGGTTTGGAGCCAAGCCCCATGCACATGCTGGTAAATCACACTGCTGCTCTGGATTTAATCCTGTTTCCCAGAGCTACCAACTTGGGGTGCCGAGAAGCAAATTGATGCTGGGCTGGGAAATGGCATCGCTGCAGGAGGGTGGCTCGCCCTGGTGTCGGCCTGGCAGCGACTGCACACAAGCTTCCCGCACGCGTCCCTTCCCAAGACGTTCATGGGTGTCTCCTGTATGGTGGCTTCGGCTGCTGCTGAGGGGTCTGAATGTCAGAGGTTCCCTCATGGTGGGTCTGTGGGAGCCCCTCACGGCTGACATTTGGCTGCCTGCAGCCTCAGGACTGAGTCATCCCTCGGGACCCGCTACGTGCATTGCCCTTTGAGGCTCGCACCAAAACACGAGTTGTAGACGAAGAGATCTCGAGAGCAGGTCCCGCCGGGCAGGCACAGGGCTGAGGGGGCACATGGAGCGGTGGGGCGGCGGGGGACAGAAGTATTTGCAGGAAGACGTGCTGCTGGGGCCTGCCGTGGGGCTGGGAGCTCTGCACCGCCGCGTTTGCTCTCTCGGCCCCGGCCAGACCCTGCTGCAGCAGCTGCTGAAAGCTCACGGGAGGATTTCTCCTTTCCACTGCCATCCCCGGCCCCCTCCTCCCCTGCCCACCATGGCTATTTGCATCTGCGTGGGCGAATCTCGCGCTGCTCGCTGAGCTAAATCCAGTGAGGTGGAAACTTTTGTGGAACGACCTGCCCCGGGCACGTGGCTGGTGTTGTAGAGGTGTCAGGATGAGGGCTGGGGGACGAGCCGCCCGGACCCTCGCCTCTCAGCCCCCATGGGCTCTCCCCAGCACCCCAGCTGGGAGACTTCGTGCAGACAGTGCCGGGGCTGAAAGCCGGCATCTGGAGGCATTTATTTCAGCATCTGCCCCCAGCTCCCCACCCCGCAGGGGCAGGAGAGGAGCTTGGGGCGTCTCCCCTGCTCCTGCCTGTGTGGGTGGTGGTGCGGCGCTGTGCCCACCTCCCCTGGCACCCGGCGTCCCCACTGGTCCCGAGGGCAGTGGGTGCAGGTGCGTGGGGCCCTTTTGCGGGATGTTTTCACCCCTCCTGCACCAGAAGCCCATTTCTGTCTGTCTCCGGTGCACCTGGGCGTGTTGCAGAGCCCGCACCAGCAGGAGCCCCCCAAAACACTCCCCTCACCTCGTCCAGGGGGGGAAAACCCCGCGTGGGAGGGGCAGGGAGAGCGGGGTGACGCTTGTCACGGGTGGGAGGTGTGTCACCAGCCAAGGGCTTATAGGAGCCCCGGCGAGAGCAGGAACCTCCGTCACAGCAGCCATAGGAGCAGAGGAGCGCCAGGCGAGGTGAGTGGCTCCGTGTGGCTTCTCTTCTCTCCGTGAGGCACGGGGAAGCTTTGCTGCACCTGCGAGCACAGGGGGCAGCGGGGCACTGAGGCAGCCAGCCGTCGGGGTGGGAGAGCTGGGGCTGAGCGGGGCGGCTGCCGTGCGGCGAGCCAGGAACGACAAACGCGAGACGCTCGAGCCGAGGTGGTTTTAAAGCGCTGCGAGTCGCAGGCAGCAAACCCAGTGAGCTCTGCTGCCTCCATCCAAACCTGTCAGCTGCTGCCCCTGCTTGCTGGGGTTGTGTGGAGGGAGCAGAGAAGTGCGTTAGAAAAGTAGTGTCTGTCACTCAGCATCACGGCAAGTGGGAAGGCGAGGATGACACCGGGACATGCACGAGCTCGCAGGCACGTGAGGTGCTTCTGCGGTCAGTCCCAGCAAGGCAGGTGCTGGCAAAGGATGTCCAAGCACCCGGCACTGGGTCCCTGGGCAGCACAAGCTCAGCACAGCTCTGCTGTCCTGTGGCTGGCGTGAGAGCAGCAGTTTGGGGCTGATTTCCCAGCCTAGGAGGGGTGGTAGGGAACTCTGATCGACCCCCTTAACAATGCCAAGATACCTGTAAGCATCTTGCTGGCATGTGGCCTGAATTCATGTTTGCTGTATCCATTTTGTTGCTCGTGGGCAATCAGAGAGTGCTTTACACCACAGAGGACTGCTGGGCATTGCTGTTGGGCCCAGCACGCCGCAGGCAAGCATACAATGGTGGCCGGGCTTGGCCAGCAGCCTGGGAGAAGCTGGGACGGGAGCCACTTACTGCAGCTGGGGCAGGAGCTGGCTCTGCTTTTCCACCAGGGTTTAAGATCCCCTGTGGATGTTTCCCTACAGGCTGGGGAGAAAGCAGTGCCCGTTCCTGGCCCAGAGCCAGTGATGGACCTGTGCAGGAGCCTGCTTCTAGCTCCCCAGCCCATTTTCCTTTGCATAACAGCCTGGGAGACCATGAGGTTGTGTTTGCAGTGACCTGGGGCACCCAGGTACCGCAGGGGGCTGTAATACCCATACGTCCCGATGCCTGCAGGCTTCCAGCTCATGTCAACGCCCGTTCCCACTCCCATGCGTGTTTCATTCCAGGCCCGTGCGCTCGTGATGGACTCTCTGAGCACTGTCCTGCCCACCAGCGAGGTCACCGAGCACAGGCTGGGCAACTCCTGCTCCCAGATCCGAGATGAGTTCCTCTCCGTGACGCTCCCCGTGATGTACTCGCTGATCTTCATCGTCGGGCTGCTCAGCAACACCCTCGCGCTCTGGGTGTTCTCGTGCAGCGCGCAGCGCAGGACCTCCATCACCGTGTACATGAGGAACCTGGCGCTCTCCGACCTCTTGCTCTCCCTCTGCCTGCCCTTCCGCATCGCCTTTCAGAACAAGAGCGAGCCCCGGATCTTCTGCAATGTGGTCGGGGCCTTCTTCTACCTCAACATGTACGTCAGCATCACATTCCTCAGCCTGATCAGCCTGGACCGCTACCTGAAGATCATCCGGCCCCTCCAGAAATTCAAGATCCACACCGTGTCCTGTAGCACCGTGGCCTCTGGGTTGGTTTGGTTGGTGCACTTAGCCTTCATGATGCCTTTCTTTTTTGAGACAAGAGAAGAAGGGCCCTGTGACTATAAATGCTTCCACTTCAGGAACAAAAGCACCACGGCAGCAGCCTTTAACATGACCGCAGTAGTGATTTTCTTTATCCTGCTGCTGCTCTTCCTCTACTTTTATGGCAAGATATTTGCCAAGCTCCACAGAGTCTCCTCGGTGAAGGCTCAGCAGCTGAACAAGAAGACCAGCATGAGAGCCATCACCAAGACCTTTGTAGTCCTGATCATCTTCATTGTATGCTTCACCCCCTACCACATCGTCCGCGTCCCTTACATCCTCGCGCAAGTCGAGGCCATTTCTAGCCTGCCCTGGAAGCAGACCCTCCACCTCGCTAACGAGCTTGTGCTCTGCATCTCAGCCCTCAACAGCTGCCTTGACCCAGTCGTCTTCTTCTTCTTGTCCAGCAGTTTCCGGAGGGCTGTGCTCTGCACCTTCCAGGGCAGGCTGAAGAGAGCTCTCATGAGGAACCAGGGCAGGCTGAACCACAGCAGGTCCGTGACAGAAATATAGGCTTTACAGCAGGGCCGAGGTCCTGGGCATGGGATTTTCTCATCACGGATTTGCTCTGGCTGCTGGTGTTTATGGGACAAGTTTTGCTGGGAAGATGGAGAAAGAAACTGGAACCGCCTCATGTTTCTTCCCCTCACGCCAGCAGGGTTAGAGCTTCCATGGGGGGGAAGCAAAGAGGAAAGGATAACTGGGACCTTACTTTTTCCTACCCCAGCTCTGCTGGCATAGCTGAAGGACGTTTCCTAGGAAGAACAAAGCTGGAGATGCCAAAGGAGAAGCAGCGTTGGCCTAGGATCTCCAGCCAGCCCAGGGAAGGGCAGGGGCAGAGCCCTGGGCAGAGACAGGCTCCTTCAGTGGGAGGGAGAGGAAGGAGGGGAATAGGAACCTGCTGTGAGTCTCTATCAATACACATCATCTCCATACCAGAGAAAGCAGAAAAGGGAAGGGGAGGGGAGATGATGCAGTGCAAAAGCATTAGGAAAAGGTGAGGGAGACACTCATCAGAGCATTACTTGTGCAGAGGGTGAATGTTTTGCTCTGCGACGGAGCCCAGCGATATGCAGCGCTGGGCTTGTATGACAGGCATGCCAGGAAATGTGCAGACCCTGTAACCCCAAACCACGGCAACGATAACCGTTACTCTCCTGTTACCACAGTCTTTGAAACTCCAGCTCTGCCTCACCTCTCTGGAGATTCAGACAGGTAGCTCCAGGCTTCCCTAGCTCTGTTCCTTTGCCCATTTCACCAGCACATTCACACAGGGCTGGCAGCCTCACCTGGCCATTGCACAGCACTTGCTTGGCACTTGGACCATGCCAGGGTCATCGCTATAGGAAAGGGTCCAACGGGCAAAGGGGATGCAGCACAGAAGTGCCTGCGGCTCGTCTGAGACCCGTGAGCCCCAAAAGTGAGCTGCTGGCTCTGAGGTCCTCAGCTCCAGCACTGCTAATTTGCAGTGGCTCTGAAAAAGGAACCTGCAAGGGATACGCAAGGTTTCCTGCTTTGATTAGTCTTCAGCGTCCGTTCTCTTCCTGTAGAAGAGATACTTCTCTGTATTTTTTCCCCTTTATGTGCTCTCACCTCATTTGTTCACTTATTCTTAGGAGACTGCAGACTTGGAGCAGCAGCCTGCTCCACTCACACTCCAGGTAGCAAAGCCTGGGCCATAAAGAACCGGGAGGATTTTCATTCAGACTGTGAACTGCTTTAGTAACTGTGGAATTCAAATACTTGAATAATACTTGGGAGAATAAAATGTTTTCTTAAAGACTGAATACTCTGGTCTTTCTGGTCAAGGTGTGAGCAACCCCAAACCTCACTTTAGCTTTGTTGCTTTGTTGAAGGAGAACCTTAAGAACCAGAGGACGACACTCGCTGTCCTCTTTTGTCTCTGCTACTGAGCACAGTGCGAGCAGGAGGAAGGGATATTTTTTTCTTTAGCAGGGGTGGGGGGAAATACAGAAAGCCAAGCTCTTCCTGTGGAAAGCTGCACATAAATGTCACAAAACTGTTTTCCTTTTCCGATCAGTGCTAACAAGAGTCAAAGCAGAAATGCTGCGTGGTTCGGAAGCCTCAGCATCGCAACGCCAGCATATGTGTGTGCCACACGGCCTGCAGGAAGGCCCCCCCCAGTTTCCTGCAGGCAGTTTCCCCCGATGAAGCCCCATCCCTCGACGCCTCCCTTCAGGAGCAGCAGCACAGAGAACAGAAACCCTCGCTGAGCTCAACGCCAGCATCGCATCCCGTGCTGGGGGCAGAGGGCTGGGCGGGCTCAGCACAGGTTTCCCTCGGGGAGGAAAGAGCCGGGTGAGGGTGCAGGAGGGAGATGGGGGCCCTGGGGTCCAGGAGGCAGGAGGAAGCGTGCGGGCTGACAGCGGAGCAGGCGGAAGCCTCCGGTCTGCACTAGAGAAAGCCGCAGGGCTGGCGGTGGCTGCGCTCACTTCTGAGAAGCAGGGGCCTGCCGCCGTATCCTGTCCCCCCCTCGCTGGAGGCAGGCGGGTGGGCCTGAGGTGGGCGGCTGCTGCTCACCCCCTGCCCTTTCGGGGGGCAGCAGGCCGGGCCTGGTGCTCTCCCCCAGGACAAGGATGGGCAGCCGCAGGGATGCGGCTGGAGGGCACCAGTGCGGCCCTGACGCGGCGTGCACGGCCCTCACGGGGCTGCTCTTTGAATATGGGGCCTGAAACAGAGCTCGGGGCCGTTATGTGGGTGCACAGCGCCTGCGGCAAGGCGCGGCCCTCCTGCGGCACGAACAGAGGGGAGCGGGAATCGAACCCGCGGCCCTACGGCACGGGTAGCGGGGATTGAACCCGCGGCCGTCCGGGCCCGGCCACGCCCACGCGGTGACCACACCCACCTTAGCCACGCCCCCTCCGCCCGATCCCCAGAGGGTGGGGGCGCTGCCGCGGGGCAGGCCGGGAGCTGGGGGGGGGGATGGCCGCCATGTCGCGTTGGGTGCGCGCTGGGGGCGAGCGGCGGCGGTGACCGACCCCGGGGGGGGTGGAGCCTCGGTAAGGGTTTAGGGAATAAACGCTTACTGAGGAGCTCGTCGTTGTGCTGTGGTTAATTAGCTGCGGGCAGGTCGCACAGAGAGGCAGGCAGTGAATAGTTACCGCTTTCGGTGCGCCTGCAGGCACCGTCCTAAGGGTTGCGGTGGGTTAAGGCAGCCGGTGGTGCTCGGCGGCTGCCTGCACCCCGCTGCGGGCTGTGCGCGGCTTCCCCGCCGGGGCCGGAGCCTGACAGGCGCTCGGGTTGGCCACAGTCAGCACGGGGATGCTTAAACGTTGAGCACAGAGAGCTCCCGGTCACCGCCGAGCAGCTCTGGCCCAAGCCGCTGCCCTCGGTGCCAGCAGGGCAGAATTCTGCTGGGTGCTTATATGTGAGGCTGGGTAGGACCGGAGCCTCATTTCACCTATTGCTGCTCTGTTTCAGGTGCCCAGCTGGGGTTAGCTGCCGTGACAGCTGCTGACACCGCAGGGTGTGCGAGCAGGAGCCCTGCTCTGCTTCCCCAGGGAGCCCTCGCCCAGCTGCTGAGCCCCCGGTGCCGCCACCGGCTTCTTCCCAAAGGGCAGCCCCTCCGCTGCCGCCCAGCCCCGCCGAGCTTTTCACCCCAACGGTCCTGTGGTGGCTGCAGGGCCTGGGAAGCGCCCCTGCTTCCCACCATGGCCCTGTGCCGCACGCTGAGCCTGATGTGTCGGCGCCTTCGCCAGCTGCTGAGCACGCAGTGCGCGCTCCTGAGCAGCCTGCCCGGGCGGGACTGCAGCCTGCTGGTGGAGAAGAGAGCAGAAAAGTGGAAAAAGAGAAATGCTGGAGAGGGCTGCAGCCTGCCAGGCTCCTCCTGGGAAGAGAGGTATGGGTAGTCCGTTTGATGCACAGTTCTGAAAAGTAGCTGGTGCTGGGGAAATCACGGTCCAAAAGCAGCTCCAAAAAATCCCAGTAAGGAATAACAACAGCTTACCCAGCTGTGGGGTGAGTTTTCATGAGCTCAGTGAGCGAGAAGTTGTTGGATACTTACAATGGTTTGGGTTATATCTATTTCACCCCATATTCTCTGATTTTCTTGAAAAGGCAGCTTTGATGTGTTTTGGTATTGCTTGACTTGCTTTAGATACGAGTAGTGATGAGTTCCAAGGCTTATCTCTGAACTGCTACTGGAGGGGCTGTAATTCCCTTTGTACTGCGTGTAAACTGCATTTCACCATGGTGTATTTAATCTAGCACACCACTAAATATAACAGTAGCTGGAAACGTGAGCAGGCAGATGATGCGGGATGGATGCATCAAATGATGAGAAAAGTGTCTTGCCCTTCTAGGGGAAACCTCCAGGGAGACAGAGCTGTTCCTTGCCCCGTCCTCTGAAGGGGACTCAGGAAGACACCAGGGTTACTCAGGACATGCAGGCATTGCTGGCCAGCCTTCTGCCCCAGGCTCAGCGTGTCCTATGGTTGTGGTTCCTGGTTCCTTCTAGCAATGAGCGTTCTGCTCAGGGAGTTTGGTTGGTCACAGCCAGCTCTAGTGCAGAGCCCGTACCAGAACGCTTGTGCCCATGTCCAGCAGGCACACTATGCCATAAGGAACGTCTCGTAGCACACAGACATGAGCCTGGTTGTATCAGGAGGTGAGCAGCTCTGGGCACTAGTGCTGTGTTGTGCTTTCCAGGTTAGCAGACGCGGCAACTCCACTGTGGAGACTTCCCTACCAGGAGCAGCTGCAGGTAAGATGTGCTCACGTGGACTTTTCTCTGTTGTGTTGCCCCAGCTGTCCCTGCCATCCCCCTTGAGCGCCTAAGATCTATCCCATAGTGCTACAGCCTGTTCCAACCCTACTTACTGCTGCTTTCCTTCTTGAGTTATTCTGAAGGACAAAAGGTACTCCGTGGTTCTCCGTGGGTGGTGTATGTGATAACAAGCAGCACAGGGGATGCGTGCTCACACAGTGATGCTGTCCAGTGTAGGACAGTGGGGTAACTGGGGCTTCAGGGCCTCTGATGGTTCCTTTGGACCAAGAACTTGAGACCTGTGCTTGGTGACCACAGACACGGCTCTTCCTCTTTTTCTTCATTGCTCCGAGCAACTGCAGTGTACAGCGTGAAAAGAAAGCATGAAGAGAAAGGCAGAGTTCCTCTAGGGCTGTGTCTCAGTTACAGTATTCATTCCTGCCTCGCGTTGGCTGGGTGATGAACAGCTGCCCACTGCTGTGTGGTCCTGTGAGAGTGTTTCTGGCTTAGGACTCCTCTGCAGGTCAAGTACGAAAACCAGAGGAAGGTTTTACAGACACTGACTTCGCGTCTGCAGGAGCTGGGTGTAGATGTGCAGAAGCCTGGTGAACTCTGCTGTCCTCTCCGTCCTGTAGTCCCCTCAGTGAGTATCTTGTGGGAATCCCATCAGCTGTGAACCCCCAGCAGTCCCTCATTTGGCTCCCAAAGGCTCTTGATGGGGATTAGTTGGTTCTAGAGAATGTCCCTAGGGCAGGCTCTGTGGCCCTTGCTAGCTTCTGCTTTGCAGTCTGTGACTGCCAAAGAGTGAAACAAACCCAGTGGTTAGGAACCCTTTTTCATGTCCTAGCCCTCCCTGATAAACCTTTCATTGTTAGAGAAGATTTTCTTCTTCCCCAAGGTAAAGTTTTGGGGTCTCATGCATATACTGGGTTAATGCGCCTTCCTCATTTGTGTTTATCTTCCTGTGTTACCAACAGAGCATCCAGACTGGGTTTTGGCTTTCCTCCATTACTTTTTTTCCTGTAATACTAGGCTTTATTTTTTCTTTTCTCCCTTAGCCCATCACTAATGGCTACCGAAACAAATCTACTTTCTCTGTGAACCAAGGACCAGATGGAAACCCCAAAACTGTGGGATTGTACGTGGGAACTGGCAGAGGTCAGTGCAGGACAAGGAACTGGCTGGAGAACCATTGCAGCGTGCTGGGTCTGTGGGCAGTGCTCTGCTGGAACAGCTCCCACCTGAGCTGTGCAGCAAAGTGCCTGAATCCTGTGGGATGCCAGCAGAAACACCATTAAGTCTGGACCAACAATTTTAAAGCCTCAGTTCGTTAGCTTTTTAATAAATGCCAGTTTGTAATTTACTAAATACAGCAGTAAACAAAACAGCTGTGGTAGCAGCCCCTTGGAGATTTATCTTCTTTTTAATTATGCCGTTCCTGCATTTTCAGTATGCTCCAGAAGCCTGTGCTGACCAGGGAGAGAGTGGGTGTGCGTGCACTTCTATCGGCAGCAGAGCAATGCACGAGCACTTGGGAACGCATGAGGCAGTTTGGGTTTGTGCAGTGCATGCGTTAGCTGTGTGCTCCTTGCAAGCTGTTCAGTGCTGAGCTGGTTCTCGTTGAGAGTAGGTTTTTCTGCTCGGCATCCATAGCAAGAGGTACCGGGGTGCTCAGTGTGCTTTCCTCATAGAAAAAATAATTCCAAGGATGCATTTTACCTCTGCAAGCAGAAGTTCAAGATTTAAACTGAAGGGGCAAATACAGTCTTCTGGCAACCAGCAATTGCTTCATTGCTTTAAGCTCAAACCGTAATTCTCCAGTTAGAAACCCAGCTTGCTCTGTTCCTGCTCCCTTAGTTTAAGAGCAGTGCAGTGGCTCTCTTTGAGAGTTGCTAGAGGACATTTTAAAAAAAAACAAACAAAAAAACCAACTGGCTGAGCTCCTACCTCTTTGTTAAAGTTAGTGACAGTAATCATTGGCAAGGGAATTCTGACAGGTCCCACAGAATGCAGTTACGTGAAATATAACAGGGGCCAGTGGGGCACTTAAATACCTTTTTTCTTTTTTCTTTTCATTTTTTTTGCACAATGGGACAAGTCAGAGGAATGACTTTTCTACAGCTTATCATGTCAGATGCTACACTGGTTTACTGTACCCTGAAACAAAACAAATACCTGTCTCTCTTTCCAGCAAGAAATATTGTCTGCGTGAGAGCTGACCATGTGAAGAATGTACCCCCAAAACACAAGCAGGTAGCCCAGGTATAAAAAAAAAAAAAAAAAAAAGTCCTGTCTGTCTCTTGACTGGGGAATAGAAAGAGTGCCATAACTCGTATTTGGGAGAACATCGTATTCGTAGTTATGCTGGGTTTTCAAGCCCGTTTTGATGTTCTGAAAGTTTTCAGGCCTGACTCTGGCTGGTGGACTGATATTTTTTAAAATTTAATGTTGGAACCTCAAAACTGTCCCCAAGGTTGAAGTTAATAGTTAAGTGCTAACTAATTCCTGCAAATCTATTAAAACACACAAAAATCACAACGTTAAATGATCAAAATATCTTATTTTTCCAGAACTTGGAAAGAGCTTTTACTTGATATTTAAATGAAATAGGAAAAAACAGATGATACTGGGGGAACAGTTGTCTGTTTGGGGTGCACAGCATCATGCCAAGATGAGGGCAGTATTCCTTATTGTACTATGGGCTCCTTCTCCCCTCCTCTCAGTGCTATGAGGAGTTCATCCGTCGCTCCCCCCTGGACTCCTGCATTCTCTTCCACGAAGGTGGACACTGGCGAGAGCTCGTGGTACGCACCACCAGCCATGGCCACACCATGGCTATTGTCACCTTCCACCCCCAGAAGCTGGGCCAGGTGAGTGTGCGGAGGACAGGCCCCTAGAACAAGCTCGTTGGGTGTCTGGTCCTGCTACTGCCTGACCAGAGATGTCAGTGAAGCGCAGCCTTTCACACAGAAGACTTCAAAGCCCTGTGGCTTTGAAGCCAGCTAACGCTGGCTCACTTCACGTGCATAAAAAGCTAATGCAAGGCAGTTTTGTATTCACAGACCCCTGGACAAATCTGATACTGAGTGAGAGAAGTCAGTGTCAGGGTCCTCCAGCTGACAGGACATATGGCACAAAAGAAATGATTGTAGTACCTGTCTAAGATCCCTAAAACCCCAGTTCAGCCTTGCACGGGGTTATGATGGTGCCAGGCTGTTGGTACACTTTTCATGGGAGCTTACTGGGTGTATTGCTAGGGAAAAGTGCCTGATCAGATTACCCAAACACTCAGCGTTTCCTTTCTTTCTCTTGACAGGAGGCTCTGGCTACTCAGAAGGCATTGCTTAAGGAGTTCTTCACTTCTGGACCTGGAGCAGGGTGTGGCTTGACTTCACTTTACTTCCAAGAGAGGTATATGTCCTGACACTCGTAAAAATTGCACTGTGGTGTGGAGGAAAGGCCATGGGGAAGACTGAAAACAAAGCTTTTTCCTTTTTCTAACCCTCTCTGCTTCAAGAGAATGACAGATGTTTGGATGTCTCTTGCAGACATGATTTTAAGATAGTCACACCTTGTGTTTATTGTGAAGCATCTGAAATATTTTAATACGCTATGGTTCTACCTAATTGGAATTTAGAACCTGGGAAACTACAGGAAAAAACTAAAGTGACTTTCCCAAGACAGTAAGTCATGTTAGTAGCAAAAGTGGGAATATATTCTAGGGCTACTGCCTTATACTAAGTCATTTTAATCCTATTCTAGGTTGTGCAAGTTACAGATTCCTTACAAAGAATCAATATTCTTTCCATCAGGTTAAAATGCTCATTTGAAATAAAAGCAAACAAGCACACCAGGGATGTCAATGGCAGTCAGCTACCTCTTCGCAAACACTGCCTCCTAACAAGGTCTTTGTTTTCATATGTTCTTCCAGCACCATGACGCGCTGTTCCCACGAGCAGTCACCCTTCCAGCTCCTTTATGGAGAACCACACATCTTTGAAGATTTGCTCGGCCTGAAATTTCGCATCTCTCCGGATGCCTTTTTCCAAGTGAACACGAGTGGAGCAGAAACTCTGTACCAGGCGGTCGGGGAGCTGAGTCAGGCTGACAGAGACACCGTCCTCCTTGATGTCTGCTGTGGGACCGGTGAGCAGCGGCCGTGCAAGCCAGGCTCTGACAGGGCTGGCATTTTGCATGCTGAAAACTATCCCTACTATATAAATGCTTGTTTTTATGCATGGAAATACAGATTGTTTTTGTATCTCTGATTTCCAGGCACAATTGGTCTCTCTCTGGCTCGCCGTGTGTCCAAGGTTATTGGTATCGAGATAGTGGAGAAGGCAATAGAGGATGCTAGGTGGAATGCAGCATTTAATGGTGAGTTCAAACTCACTGTTGCGGAAAGTTTTAAACTAACTGCTGAAAAACCTGAAGCAAAAGTGAGGGAAGGGTTACTAACAACTCCGTCCACTCAGCAAAGAGTGGTACATCTTGTTAGAACTAACATCTGAGGCTGTTCTTAGTTCACATGTTTGCTTTTTACTTCACAGGAATTTCCAACTGTGAGTTTCACAGTGGAAAGGCAGAGGCTGCGTTACCACAACTGCTGTGCTCATGGGAAGATACCCGACCCCTTGTTGCTGTGGTGAACCCATCCCGAGCTGGGATCCGTAAGAATATGCCATTTATTTTAATCTTGAGAGAGTTTTGAACAAGTTGTGTGGGAACTGTTATGCTGGCTCCAAGCCTTCTGCTTAGTTTGTCTCTAGTCGCTCACGTTGTTGCTGACAGCAGGCAGAACCAGCAGTCTCAGAAGGGGTAAGAAATCCTGCAGTCAGCAAACTTGGCCACAGTGCTGCACCGCACCAGGCTCCCTGTGCACTTGGGGAGAGTCTGGCCTTGCATAAGGCAGAAAGGCCAGCTGGCCTGCTCCTTGTATGTGCTGTGCTCCAGCCCTCTACCCACATTAGTGGCCTTGGCAGGGCTTGCACCAGTGTGTACTGGGAAGTCCCAGTCTCGACCTAGTGACCAGATGCTGTCTCACAAGTGCGTGTGGAGGGTTTTTCGTGCCTCTGCCTGACTGAGTGACAATTGTTCCTCTGCTTCCTGGCAGAATTAAGGATGAGAGAGAACTTCTGCCACTGCTCTACCCTGCCAGAATCAGCTGAGGCATTAGCAGTGTGGATCGCATCCTCAGCCTACTAAGACTTTGTGTCTGAGACAGGACATGGCAAAATGCATAGATTCTCTTTTTCCCTGCAGCTCAGTGCAATTCTGTGATGCTTGCTCGACAAGAGGATTCGCTGAGGTGTAGATTGTTGGGAAAACATGATGTCTCTTGTTGCAGATTACAGGGTTGTGCGAGCCATCCGAAACTGCAAGGCCATCCAAAGGCTGCTCTACATCTCCTGCAAGCCAGAGGGCGAAGCCACGAGGAACTTTCTTGAGTGAGCACCCTTCTCTCTTCCTTTCCGCTGGCATTGGTGGCAGATACTATTGTGTTCCCTGAGGACAAGGACAAATAACTGACCTTAGCTCAAGAAAGTTTTTGTTGTGACTGAATTTCACTGGGTTACTTCTGCAGGAGGGATCCAGGTCTAGTCAGTGCATGATCAGAGGTGGTTCATGCTTCTGTTCTACCTTGGGTATACCTGCAAGCTGCACTCACTGGTTTGAGACAGCGGATATTCCTTGGGCTTTATGAGCCAGCAGGATGCTTTTGTGCTTCGTTAAGGGGTAGAAAATAATGCTGTTACAACACATCTGCATTGTGCACAACCCCTCCCCGACAAAACAGTGTGTCAGGGTGTGGGACACCGAGTCCCCTGGGTTCACTGCTGGAAGGTGGGCCCCTAGCCAGGGAGCAAAGTCTGGTATTGGGATTAGTAGTCACCTGCTTAACTAGGTGTTAACCACCTAGTTAAGAGCTTATCTGGGCAGGCCCACTTGGAGATGATAACAGGTAACTGATGAAGGCAGGTGCAAAATTGAGGATTGTTTCCTAATGGTATTAAGTGTCTTTTTAGCCTGGTTGGCTTGTGCGAATCAAAGCCTTAAGCCTGCCCACCAACCCTTCAGCTTGCCCACAGTGTTTCCAGGGCTGGTTTGTGATTCCGTATAGATGGTTCTAGATCTCAGTCAGTGTCATCTGCAGATGGATGTTAGCCAAACAAAAGATACCTCCTTAATGCATTCTCTGCGCTATTGTGCTGATGATGACAGTGGGAAGGCTTCTGTTACTGGTCTAAAGGATGCCCTTCAAACACTTTGCTTTCTACAGGCTGTGCTGTCCCCCCTGACCCAGGGAAGAAGCTGGTAGGAGAGCCGTTTGCCCCTGTGTTGGCCATACCTTTTGACCTGTTTCCTCATACTGTTCATTGTGAGCTGGTGCTGCTGTTCTCCCGCTGACAAGGAGGCAGGTATGCAAGCTCTGAGAGCTTGGGAAGCAACCTCCTAATGTCTTTAAGGCTGGAGTGGATGTAGTTATGATTTTAATTTATTTTTATACAACTTTCAAGAAATAAATTTTTTTTCTTTTTGCTCTTGAGTTGCCTAACTATGCTGTTTTGTATGGAAGCACTCAGATTTCTGGGGTGAAAAGGTTGTCTGTAGCATTTCATCAGCCTTCCCTCCCCTTCAAACCTTTCTGGGATGCTGATTAAATCTTCATGCTTTGGTGGGAGAATGTTGACTGTGTTGGGGATGGAGGGATATTTCCTGTGTGAACTTCCAGTAGTAATACTGAATCGCTGTCAGTCACGTGGATGAGTTGGAGATATTTCTATAAAATGGCAAAAAAAGAACAGAGAATTCAGTGTCTCTTCTTCCATAGCCACCTTCCCCGTCCCTGCTAACGCTTGCTGATACCTAAATGTGAATAGCCAAAAATTCAGTAACAAGAAGTTTTCTCATCAGGTTGCTCTGCAATAGCTAAATAAATAAATAAGGTATATTTTTTATGTCATGCTATTCTCATTGGCTGGCAAGCTGTAAACCTCAATGCTGCATGAAATTCTCTCCAGGTCTGCAAAAGATGAAGCTGCTGCAAACTGGAGGTAGGTCTTGGTCAGCAGAGTTCCTTATTTTGTGAACTCCGGAACTCCACGTTGCTTTAGGGGCTTTTTTTTTTTTTTTTAACCTTTATGTTCTGTTGAAGCTCCACTGAATAAAGGTGAATAAAAGGGCCAAACTCCTGAGGAAGCAGGGAGAGCTGCCTGTCCTTAAGTACTCTAGCCTCATGCATTTTTCACAGACGCTTAACTCGGGTGCTGAGAAGCCCTGAGCTTGGAACAACGCCAGCCACCGCCAGTCGGTTCTCAGGGCCTGGGGGCTTAAAGTACGTGGGGCTGGGACGTGGGGGGCTCATGGCAGCAGATGGGTGCTGCACCAGGGAGGGAGGCGAGGGGGAGATTCCTGAGGGGCACAGGAAGCGTCACCCTTCTACTACTACTCTGAGCGTCCTGCTCGGAGTTACGGGGGGATGCAGTTTTCCAGCATGGTTTTGTAGGATCACACCTGGACGGATCTGTGCTAAGCCCGGCCCTGCTTTTGCCCAAAGCAGAGGGCACACAGGAGGGGGAAGAGACGGAAGGCTTTGCTGCGGGGGCTGAGGCCGGGCAGGCGCTAGGACCCGGCGGTGCTGGGCGGAGGGGGCCGCGTCCTCCCGGCTGTCACCGGCGCTGCCTCCGCAGCCCCAGCCTTCATCCTCCTCCTCCTCCTCCTCCTCCTCCTCCTCTCCCTCCATGGTCACCCGCTGCCTCCCGCCCGGGCCGGCAGCCGGAGCCAGGAGGCCTCGCTGAGGGGCAGCGTTGCCGGCGGCTCGATGGCGTCCCCGCGGACCGTCACCATCGTCGCCCTCTCGGTGGCCCTGGGGCTCTTCTTCGTCTTCATGGGGACCATCAAGCTGACCCCGCGCCTCAGCAGGGACGCCTACAACGAGATGGTGAGGGCAGCGGGGCGGGGAGGCAGCGGGGAGAAGCCTCCAGCCGCGGGGGTCGGCGCTGTGAGGTGCTTGGGGGGGCTCGGCCGGAGGAAGAAGCTGTCGTGGAGGCGCCCGTTATCCCCCTTGGAAGCCAGCCTCCCCTGAGGGAATAACGGGGTCCTCCTCCCTCCTGAGGGAATAACGGGGTCCTCCTCCCTCCCACCGGCGGCAGGCAGCGAGGGATGCCGCGTCTTGCCCCCCTCTGGTGATTCTCCTGCCCCCCTCCCTTCGTGTTATTTACTGCTGTGGTTCTCGGGCCCGTAAGGAACGGGGATGGAAGTTTCCAGCACGTTCTGTCCTCTCCCGCCGCTGCACCTGCCCAGCTGCTTTGCCTTGCTCTCAAACGGCATCTGGGTTGCGGTGCCCACGGGGGTCTGGCGGGGGAGAACCGCCGCAAAATAATCCGGGTGCGAAAGGTGAGGAGGACAAAATGTCCAGAGAACAAAGCTCTTAAGCTTCTGCTACGTAAGCTAAAGAAAAAAGCACTGAGACTTGAGAAGCATTGCAGAATCCTTGCTCTGTGTTGCACTTTGCGTCTCCATGCTCCCTGTCTGCTTTGCCAAGACTCAGGCCTATAGGTAGGAACAATTTCCATCTTTTATGGAAAAAAGCAGAGGCACAGCAACATCATTCTTAATACCTGATGTTGGACCGCATCCGTGGCTCGTTAAATTTTTATGCTTTTGCTGTGCTGCATACCGGGGTAGGCTGTAGCATAATGGAGACAGTGAGTGAAAGCTTGATCTTGCCAATCGATAAGTGTTATCTTGCCCCAAGCAAGCAGAGCACCTCTGTTATCTACCCCCAACACCAAACTTGCAGTGATTTTTTTCATTCAGCGGAAAGCATGCACGCTACTTTGTCTATTAAAACACTTGGAACACCAGAGTGCTCTAGGACACACTACTAGTATGTTTCTTTATAAAGCTGTATCTTACACATTTGGCTAAAACTGCTGCTTTGAGGAGAGCTTTTATTCACTGAAGGTCTAAAGTGCATCCTTGCAACGCATATATTTGGTGTAAACGTGTCATGGGGTCTTTAGTAGCAAAAATGACAATGCTCTATATTCTTTGACCACCTGTGGTCATCAGCTTTTCTTAGAAGGAAGCAGCAAAATTTACAGAGAAATGGGAAAGTTCCATGTGCCCATAATTGCAGGTTTCCAGAATTACATGGGAAGTCAGTCTGCAACCTGATTAGTGCCTGTGAGAGCAGAATGACTCTACATGTGAGATTCGGTTTCCATTTCCCTCTCCTTGCTTAGGGAACACAAGGGCAAGAATATCTGCAGAGATAATATGCTCAAGTGTAGATGGAAATAATTTCAGACGTTCCAGTAACTAGGAGCTTTATTAAAATATAAAAGAAAAAGGAAATACGTGACTGAAAAAGGAAAAACACCACCACCAAAAAACCCAAACCCACCTATACCTAATGTTCAAATGCAAGAACTTGAATGTGTGTAAGGACAGGTTTTCTTCCCTGAAACAAGGAGGCAGCTGTGTAAGGAGGCTGTCTTGCAACTTACACTGCTTCTAAATCCAGTGTAAACCAGAGAGCAAGGATGTCAAATGTCTACTTGGTTTTTCTGAGGAAAGAAAGGATCATAAAGGTATGTAAGAACAGGAGTAGGGTTGATAAATCTCAGCTTTGATATATTGTCCCATGCTATGATTGTACTGCACATCAACCCTGGGGTATTCTAAATTGTTTTGAGATGGAAAGAGACTTTCTACCTTCTGTGCCTTGGCTTTGCAAGGACTAGGTGTGTTATTTAATTATAAAGGGCATGCTACTCTTAGAGAGGAACTTTTTTTATTATTATTATTTTAACAATGTGGTTCTGCATTGTTAATTTTAGAGAGGAAAAGGTATACTTGATCCTAGCTCAAAAGATGGGTGCTAGGTTGCAGAACTGTCTTCCAGCTAGGAGACGATAGCTTGTAAAGGGGGAATTGCAGGTTGATGTTGTGTTAATATCCCTCCAACAGCAGCTTTAGGAGTACAGATTGGGTATCATGCCTGAGGGGTCTATGATGTTTGAAGTGATCTTCGTGACATATTGCACGTTTATTGGTTTCAGTGAAAGTAACCTTTGCCTTCTTGCATCGTGGTATTCTATGCTATTACTGCTTGATTTCAGAAACGAGCCTACAAAAGCTACGTGCGGGCCCTTCCCATGCTGAAGAAGATGGGAGTCAGCTCCATCCTTCTCCGCAAGAGCATTGGTGCCCTAGAAGTGGCATGTGGCATTGTCATGACACTGGTGCCTGGTCGCCCCAAAGACGTGGCCAACTTTCTGCTCCTCCTCCTTGTGCTGGCCGTGCTCTTCTTCCACCAGCTAGTGGGGGATCCACTCAAGCGTTACGCCCACGCCCTAGTCTTTGGGATCCTGCTTACCTGTCGTCTGCTGATCGCCCGCCAGCCTGAGGAGCAGCCCCCAGAAAAGAGGATCCTGTCGGTAAATGGGGATGAGCAGCCACTCATCCATGAGGCGGCTCCTGAGAAAGGCAAAGTGAAGGTATCCTAGTTGAGTGCGTTTGAGGAATACGGACCCTCGAGGCAGCTCTCTCCAAAAGCACCCAGAGAATTTGGTGTTTTATTTTGTTGTTTTGTTTTTATTTAACTATTTATATTTTTTGGCTGTCTAAATAAAGTTTCATGTGGGGTCTGAGAGACACGTGGTATGTCTACACTGTAGTCTTGCTTTTGCTGCTTCCCTGTAACATAGGAAAACGTGAGCTAGCTTTAAACAGGATGGTTTGGCAGATAGCACCTGGCTGGAGTAGCACTGGTCTCCTCAGCAGGAGCTGCAAAAACAGAGTGTGGGCAAAGACTTGGGCAGTTTGTCACGTTAGCTCGGCACTCTTGCAGCGGGGGGATTAGTCTCTGAGCACGAGACCCACATCCGTAAGGCAGTATAACCCCAGCCTGGATGCACTTCTGCTGTGTTTCAGCCTCTGCAACAGCTGCTGGATAGAACATCACCAGAGTGACCTTGTGCAGCCCACCTCCTAGAGCTACCCCAGCCACAAATCTACGTTTTCTTTTGTGTAGTCAGGCGAAGAACGGACCCTACTGAGCATACTACTACTTGTATTTGAGAGAGGGGGTCCCTTAGCTGTTGCTGCCTCTGTGACCAGTCTGTTTTGTGGACTGGTTATGCAGGGAAAACGTGTGATACACTACTTGCATCTTCCTGGATTACAAGTTGTGCAGAGGCTCTAAAACTGGGACAAAGGCCTGCTAATGCTAACTTTTTCCATTTTGCTTGAGGCAATGGTATCTCTTTACCCCTCAGCAGAGAGTAACGATCCCTGCTGAGGGGATGGGAAGCAGAACTGCCTGAAGAATTGTTTTTAGTCTGGTAATGAACCCCCAGATTTCAAAATAGTTGTCTGCTGCTGGCAAAAAGCATCACACTACCTCTTTCCTTTCAAGAAAAAAAAAATCCTTTTTCACAACTACTGCAAATTCATGGAATCATTGGTTATTGCTAATGATGAAGGTTTGAACCTGTCCAGGTACCTCATGGTGCATCTCACATACAGCTTCAGTGAGCTGGGGGAAGTCCTCTCACAAAAGCCTGAATCCCTGTGTTATATCTGAAATCATATGAAGTGTCATGAGAAGCGTGTTTTACCTCTGAGTTTTGTTTGTTTTTCTTGATGTTTGTCTGTTTTGAGTTTTTCCTTATTTTCTTAATTATTCATGAAAATAAACCTTTTGAAATTTGGAGAAAAATGTTGTGATAGAAACAAATTTCTTTTTTTTGAGACACATCTGAAAATATTTTTTTTCTGTGCTCAAATACTGCATCTAAAGCAGGCAGAATCATGTTAGAGGAATTTCAGAGAAAGAAGAGAAAGACAAGGTGATGTAGGATGGAAGCCATCTGAACAATACTAGGCCACACAGTGATAACTACAAGCATTTGAAAATTTTCACGAAACAGTCTCAGATAAATTTTTGCTTCAGTACAATGTGGTGACGAGATAAGATACTAAAACCTCAGTAAGATGTCAGTACTGTATCACTACAAAAAATGATGATAGATACTCACATGCAGTATATCCAGTTCTGATACTGTAGTTTTCTTAAGTATTCTGCTAAAATGTAGCTAAGATGTAGCCCCAAATATATACATTCTGCAAAATCCTCCTGGAGCCCCAAGAAGTGGCTAATTGTCCTGGGCAGAGAAAACTACCAACAGGCCATCTTCGTTAGACAATCCCTAGTCTTTAGAGACTACCTCAAGGTCATCCCAAATGTATATTCGATTTGCTTTACTTCCTCAAAGGCACTTCTTCTGCCATGCCTACGCTGAAGTTGTTAATCACTTTTTAGTTCAAAAACAGATAAAAATACCACCAATTCTAAACCATGCCAGACTGCATGCTCTCCTGCACGAAGTCCTCACAACTGTATCGTAGCAACTTTTTGGCCAGCTACCATTCCCACGTGCATCTCATCTCCAACTCCGTAAACTTTTGGAAACAAGCATTTGTCTTTTGTACTGTTCTTTACCAGAAGTCGTATAGATGCCATATAATAAATGTAGAATATTCGGTGCAGCAAAGATTATCCCTGTAAGCACTTCAGCTGCAGACTGTATGTGAATTCTGAAGAACGTCCCCGTATCCACCTTCCTTAATTGCAGCAGTACGGATTACTGCCCACAGCGGCAGCTACATTGTGCATCCAATACAAGAATTCTGTATTACGTTATGTTTATGTATTATTATACGTAGATATACATCTGTATTGGGTTGACCTCCATCGCTGACCCCCAGCATTACCAAACTATTTCTGGAACCCCCACTCATCTTTGCTTGCTGGAGGCGATGAGGTGGCAGGAACTAATTTAGTCCTTTCATAACACCACATTAGGCTAATATAAACTTTATTTTTTTTTCATCTCCAAGCCCCCAGTTTCCCTCCAGCCGGTCTCATCCCACTGCTGCCACCAGGGACCCTCCGGTGCCAGCCCCCCCAGCCGCAGCTCGCTGAGGGAAGGCAGCAGGGGGCTGCCCTGAAGAGCGGGACCGCCCGGCCGCCATCACAGCCAACCCCCCGCCCCCTCAGCCCCTTCCCTCCCCGCCCACCACCAACGGCCCGCGGCGCACGCAGCCCGGGCGGGGCCACTACGCATGCTCAGAGCCGCCGGGAAGGGGAGGGGGCACAAGGCGGAGGGGAGGGCGCAGCCGGCGGCGCGCATGCGCGGGATGCGGCGCGGAGGTTTGAACTGCGGGCGGTTGGAGCGGGCGCCGGCGGCAGGTAATGGCGGCGGGGGGCTGTAGCCATGGCAACGGGGGGGCTGTAGCCATAGCAACGGGGCCCTGCGGCCTGCGCCCGCTTCTCCCCCAGCGGGCCCGGGCCCGGCCCGGCCTCCCGGGGTGCGGCGGGGGCCCGGGGGTGCTGGGCGGGGGGTGCTGCGGGAAGGCCCTGCGGCCTCTCAGGTTGTTGTGGGCTCTGGCGGCGTCCTGCTTCCTGCCCAGCCCCTCTGCCGGAACTGCTGCGCGAGGGGAAAGGCGTTGTGAGGGTGCTGAGGGGTCTGAGGGATCTGCATATGGCAGCTGGCGCCTCGTAGCTCAGGCCTCCTCCTGACCAGTGGCTCGGGATGCGAGCAGGGTGCCGGGGCACTTGGGGTGAAGCCACCGCCAGCAGCTTTCACTGCTTCAAAGCATCTCAGTTAGTGTCCGTCACCTCCCTGCATCTCTGGGAGCTGTGATTGCCTTGGTGGTGTCATTTGAACCGAGGCTACACAGCTCTCCTGGAGCTGGTAGATTTCATTTGTAAACATGAACGCCTTGTGTATATCTCGGAAGGTATCACGGTACTGTAGAAGAGATCTTGACATAGCTAGCCAGAAATTTGGTTTTGCTATACTAGTCTCAGAAGTTTATGACAAGCAAAGCTAAAGGAAAACAGGGAAGGTTCTAATGCCTTGAGTAAGTGAGAGCTGAAGAGGAGCATGAGTTGAAAATCCTTCTGTTTTCTTGTGACGGGAAAGCTGGGAAGCAAAAGCAATTGATCCAGCAGCTCAGGAGCATGCACGTGCACTCTGCAAAACCCAGGAACTTGTGGCAACATTTCACGTTTTGAGGGTAAAAGGTTGATTTCTCTAACACATAGAGAAAATGTCACTATTCATGATAGTATTTCAGCTAGGGCTAGGCAGTTTGACGGTACTGGTAACTCTTGTGCTTCACTTGGAAATTTACCAAAATATATATATTTTTTAAATCTTAGCTGCTAGGTAGAAATAAATTACACAGGAATCTAACCCTGTAAAATAGGAAGAAAAGTGTTTTTATGGTCCTGTAAAATCTCTGCATTACCCCACAGAAAATTGTGACCTGTTGACTGATTACATTGACATATACAGCACACGTAGTAGAACTGATAAAGAATAAAATAGACGGCAAAGAAAACTGTTGATTGCATACTGTTGGCTTTCTGGTTATGTTAATTTGGATCAAAATACTATGTAAAATTTTATCAGACAAATTTTATTTTGAAAGGAGTTGGTTTTAGTTCTTACTTTTGATTTTTTTTCTTCCCTTTGTTAACGTAAGAGAGAATTGGATTTCTCAATTCATAACACAACTGTATGTACAACTTCTGAACATATTGTCTGATCTTTTAGGGGCAGACAGCTCTAAATGACTTGCTGTGAAGTTACTCTGTTGCCTTATGCAGGATCCCTCTAAACTCTGTTTGTCAGAAAAATAATTTTTTTCTTTTGCAGGGGACTGTCTCTCTGATGTTCTTCATCAGTTGAAGGATGACCTATTTTCTTCCATCGTTGTAATGAGGGACTGGAACTCACGTGACAAATGAATGAAATTCTCCAGTCTCAGCTGGCAGTCTGAAAAAAATGCAGCGAAGACAGAGTTCTAAGCACTCAAAGCAGCCTCTCCGTGTTCATGATAGTAATCAAACTGATCTCTCTGCATGGCGAAAAGGAAGGAGTATTGATACTGAAAAAACTGTACAAAATCAGCAGTCTCCAAGTGACGACAGCGAGCACAACTCCCTTGAGCAAGCTTTGAGATTCTTTGAGAAAGGTAAGAGGACAGTTTTAAGGTTAACTACCTAGGTTTGAAAGGATCATCAATTTCTTTAAAATAACAATAAAAAATCAAATTTCACCTGGTGTTTTCTCTCTTCTAATATCTGAGCTCTGTGGTAACTCCTTAGTGTCTTGAAAGCTTGTCTTCTTTCTATTGCTATGTAAAGAACCCGACATGATGGACTATATATAGGAAAAGTTCAGAGAAGTTTAGAAGAGTTCAATATCAGTTCACAAGTTGTTTCATCACTGTTTGTCATCTATTTTTTTCCCCTAGTTCAAGACCGGGTTTCACTGAAAAAGAGTGAAGTTTTGCAGAAACATTTGTCTACTGTGGAAAGCATTGGCCTGCAAAGAGGGTTACCCCCTGAAGTATTTGATACGTTACTAACCGTGGCACTCAGTGGCAAACTTGGTAAAATGCTTACATACTGCTAGCATGTCTTCTGTGAACTTCTCCTTGCCCTCTAATCAAACCTGCTTGAGATAATGTGTTTATGGCAACTGTATTGTTAGGCAATTTAGCATAAAATTAATCTTTCTGGCATGCTCAGTGTAAACTGAGTTCATGCTAAAAATAACTTCAGTTCTTGTTACAGGTGAGTGATACTTGGGAAGAATATTGTGGCTTGTTACAAAGCTTTTTTGAAAAGCTTATTTCCTTTGTTCTTAATTGCAGATCTTTAAAGGCTTGAAGTGTGTCCTTAGCAACCATTATATCTTTTCCTTCTTGTAACTATTTGCATAGGTTTCTTCTTCCCAGGATCAAAATAATTGAACAAACCGTCATAGTTGTATTGTGAAACTTGATAAAATTAGTGTCATACTAGCAATCAGTTCATGCTGCTTTCTTTGAAATGGTGGCCACCACTTAAATTTTGAAACTAACGAAATATTCAATTAAAAAAAATTAAACCTTTCACTTCCTCTTAGATTAGAGGATCTTACAGGATTCTTTCCCCACTATGCAAGCAATATAGTTCTTTTCTTGGTTTAAATTTGTTGGCTTGTCTCCAAGACACTAATCTGCCAATATTTGGCTGACAATCACATGCTCTTTTGGTGAAGTAATTGGTTGTTAATATTACCACAAATTTGTGTTACTTTTGGTTGTCTTGCCAAGAATCTAAAGGCTATTTCAGTACTGGAAAAATACATATGCCATTTTCTTCAACCTGGAAAGAAATATTTCTCATATTTTTTAGAGGCATAGATAAGTCCCTACTGGTTTCTTGTGCGCTGTTCCTGTAAGCAATAAAGCTCTGAATAATCTTGTCCAGAGGGAATTTTAACCTGAACTGCAAAACCGTGTCAAAGAACCTGGTTTGTGAGCAGCATCCAATTTTAAAATGTTTGTTTTCCAGCTGATACAGTGAATACTCGTTTACTGAAGAGCCTAGTTCCAGCCTCAGTAATACCAGAAACTTCTGTTGTTTCATCTGTATCTTGGCTCTGCGTCAGCAAATGCACAGGCAACGTCCAGGTAACTTCATAAATGTTGGCAGTAGTTACTGCTTCGGCACGGGAATGATGAGGACAGGTTATGTGGAGGAAGCAGAAAACCTGGGGTTTTGACGTATGAGGTTCTTGCTTAAGCTGCTGCTTTTTAGAAAGACTGGCAGAGACACCTGTACATGACAAGGCAGTGGAAGCTGAGGAACACCTCAGGATTGTGAGTGGGAGTTTGCACAGTTACAGAACAGGCAGGTTCTCTGGTGGAGAAACCTCTCCTAAGGAATTCATTTCTGTGAATTACTTGAGCTGTGTGAGGCATTATTCACCCACCTCAGCTAGGTTATCACCTAAGTTCTGTGTGCCTTGGCCATGGCATCATGATTTAAGATTAGTGAAATGGTCTTTTTGGTCTTCATGTAGATGACTGAAAAGTTTACATCATATTTTGGGGTTAGCGTGTGTTTGGAACAGAGCTGCTTTTTCTCTTACGGCATGGAAGTTGGAGCTCTTCTCAAGCTTATCTTGTAGCTATGTGGTTGCCTTTGAGTGTCCTTTAACGATGATGTCTCTTAAGCTGGCTAGTGACTGCTCTGTCTTGGTTTTGTCTGTTACTTGATGTAAGATGACTTTTTTTCTGTCTGCAGCTGCTTTTTCTAAGATGGCTGATCACAATGTTTGACTTCATTGATCGCAAGGAACAACTTCATGCCCTTTATGGCTTCTTCTTTTCCTTCCTTCATGATGACAAGTTGGTAAGGAGAGGTGAAGAATATACAGAATTCACAAAATAAGCCTAAATGTTCATTAGTAGTGTGTGTATTAATGCTAAAATTAGTCTGAGATAGCTGTATATTAGAGACGATTTTATGATGGAATTATTTTCCTTTTTTCTTTTTGTGTTCTAAGATTGCTGGATAATTCAGATTCGGAAATGAGGAAGTACTGTTGGATTATTTTAGTTTGAGTACTGTGATCTGTTTGTTTAAACGTGTTTCCAGGCATTGACACACTGTAACATCTGAACAGGTAGACAGTATTTTTCATGTAAATTCCTAAGAGATGCTGTGACACTGCAGTGCCTGGAATTACCTTTGATGTGACATGTCAGCAGGTGTAGTCCTCTGCCCCTGAGAAGAAACTGACTTGCATACCTTGGGCAAAAAGAAAACACCTTTAGGAGCAATGTTTATTGAATGATTAAAAACTCAAAATCCTGTTCTACTTAATTCCTTTAAAATGTAGCTTAAAAGAGAGCAAACATTCGGGAGTTTTGTGCTATATGATATCTGTAAAATCTGGGCGCTGGAATGTTGAAATGGTTAGATTCAATTCAGATTAAGATCCGCTTGGCAGTCATGTTCGATAGGTATGAAATTGTTGATATTCTTTCAGTTCAGAATATTTTGTAGTTAAGACACAAACTCCCAAAGGTCTGAGCTATGTTTCCTGCAAAGTTTTGGATGGTTTAACATTAGTTATAATCTTTTTCCATAAAACTGGATTTAAGTTCTATAGTGTATTCAGGCATGATGGGCCAATTGGAAAATGCAGCTGAACCCAATTTAAGACCCTTGCAGCCTCATCTGTACTTAGAAGCTCTAATAAAGTATTTTGATTCAAGGGTATCTTTGCTTTGGAAAATGTTATTGCCCTTTCACTGCCGATCTCTGAAATATCTAGATCACGTTTCCCAAAACAAGACCAAAGCTCATCGAATAGCTTTATTACTATAAGGACAGCTTGTAATGTAGATAATATATCTAATTAAAATTGATGTAAGTGACATGTGAAAACAGGCTGCTTGCTACGAGAAGTACGGTATGCTCTGCCCCAGTGGGGATGCCATGATGACTTGAGGCAGCCAACTGAACGAAGCAACATCAGCTTGTGAAGCCTTTCTGGGAGGGTGTCGCTTTTGGTGTATCGTAGTTAGCAGTCTGCATCGGCAGGGTAGCTCACTGCTGCTTTTTCTTTGTAGTGCCCGTATGTCTGCCACCTGCTCTACCTGCTGACCAGGAAAGAAAATGGTAGGTCTATCCAATTGTATGAGTTAAAATAGCCTTTTGATTCTTCTGTTGCGTGGTGCTGCCATTTCTTCCAAGGAAGCTGATACAATGACTAGGCAATACGGTGCTTTTAAGGCGAGGAAGCCTAGGTGGCAGTTCAGTCGGATTTGTGTAATAAGCTCTGAATCAGAAACCCGTATTAGCACAGAAATAAGACTAATTGTTTCTGCTTGTTTTGTCATGACTTCCTACGATAAGTGATATTTCATTTTCTCTTGAATGTTAAGTAACGTGTTTTTTAAACTCATGATGTTCTTAACTGTTTTTCCAGTCAAGCCTTTTCGAGTCAGGAGACTGCTTGACCTCCAAGCAAAAACGGCAAGTTCATTTCTAATTTTGTAGAGTTTGAACAGTGGTTAATGTTGCAGCTTGCAAGTGTTCTTACAAGATGGAGGAGAGGCTAGCAGCTCAGGATGGGGTTAGACTTGGAAATGTAGGTTGTAGTCTTCGTAACATCTGAGCTGGTATATCTTGCATGTGCATCTTGAATTCTCATGTGTCAATTTGTGAGCACATGCAATGACATGAAAAAAAAACACCTTTGTGTTTTATAGATAGATATGGTGAAATCTCTGAAGTGAAGAGCAGCTTCTTTTAATTTTTCTATTACTTTCTTTAATTTTACTCTTCCTTTTTCAAGCAGTATTGAAAATAACTGGGAAATAAAAAAAATTGTATAGAATCCTGCTGCCTTTTCTGTAAGGAAAAAAATATAATCACTAGTAGTAAGTTCTAAGTTGCTAGAGAAATATAGATGGAGCTATGTAGTTAGAGTAACACATTTTTTGGAGCATTTAGTCAGCGGAGAACTGTATTTTTAATGGTTTTGATTGTTAAATTTCTTTTTATTAGAGTTATGATTGCAGAAAGTTCTTTCTTCAAACCCCTCCCTGTGCTGTTCTTGACAATTTCTCTTTTGCTCGTTGTGCATCTCTGGTTACTTACTGACATGTACTTCTGAAAGCTTTTAGTAATCCCTTTCTTTTCCTTTATGAATATAGTCTTCAATATTTATATTAAAAACATACCATACATGTTGTTACTTGTTCTGTTGTTTGACAGGGAATGCAGCCTCATTTGCAGGCTCTGCTATCACTTTACAAGCTCTTCTGTCCTGAGCTCGTGTCCATAACCCTTCCTGGGAAGACAAAGGTAAGGAGTTAGATTTAATCTACTTGGAACTGTTATTTATGACAGTATTTGTGATGAGCTTTCTGTTTAAACAATAGCATGATTAAGTGGTGAAGATGAATTCTACTGCCTCTTTTCACTGAGTAAAATCAGGTTTAGATGAGGATTCCTTGCCTTGCATTTTTTTCTCTTCATCACTCTGAGATGATTTGGAATGGAACGATCTTCCTTTATCCTTATGAGGATTACCTATATCCTCCTGTTGATGTGCTTGCTGGTTTTAACTGTTTTCACACACATCACTGATATTTACTGGAATAGAAACTGGTCTTTCTGTCACTTTATCCTGGTTTGGCTTCTTGCGTACATGCCTGATTTATGTTTACAGACTTACTTCAGGAATTCAGAGGCTCCATGGAAAGCGGCAATCAACACTGTAAGGCGAAGAAACCAGGCAAATTCTCCAGTGTCCCAAGCACTGTGTTTAGGCACAACTCAACCTCAATCACGAAAAAGAGTAGGTTATGGGCCTCAAGGCTCTAGAATCATAAAATCATGTAGGTTGGAAAAGACCTCTAAGATCATCAAGTCTAACCATTAACTAGTGCTGCCAAGTTCTACCACTAAACCATGTCCCTCAGCACCGCCGTATTTGCATGTCTTTTAAATACCTTCAGGGATGGTGAGTCAGCCACTTCCCTGGGCAGCCTGTTCCGATTCTTCATAACCCTTTCAGTGAATAAATGTTTTTCCAATATCCAACCTAAACCTTCCCTGGTGCCAGAAGGTGCCAAACAGCTATTTGCATGTTGATTAACGGCAAGTAATGAGAGCTGGGCTTTACTTCAGCACTGGGAAGGATGGGATAGCTCTATGGAAACAGCGTTCCCATTGTAATGAAAGCCTAGATGCCTTTTTTGTTCAAAGTGGAGTCTTTATGGGAATGTTGGTCACAAGTGTACTTGTTTGCACTGGAAACTGAGTCACTGCTGTTCGTTTGTGTTTCTTTTCTACAGAAATGGAATACCCAGTTGATTGTACCTGTAAGCAGTGCCAACGCACAAAATTTAGTAGGGAACAGGGAAAAGAACTGTGTTGATCTGTACAGTACAAATGCATCTTTTCCAGTGGAGCAGCTGCAGACCTTTACCCAGCTCCTAGAAAATATCCATTGTTTAGAGGTGAGTGGCAGGAAGGTCTCAGCAAGCTCGCTGAAGGATTTGGAGAGATCAAATGATTTTTGTCTACACCCTGTTTATATGTGAATAGCACGTGGGTTACCTAATTCTGACAAAGCGTCTAGTCCTACCTGAGGGCGATGAGTGTGAGTCCTGGAGATGTTCTCATTACCAGTAAAAGGGTTGGACAATTCTGATAGCATGAGGTTCTCTAGCACTTTTTAGACTTAAACACAGAATAACTGTTTTTCTTTTTTTTTTTTTCTTGCAGTTTCCTTCCCAGATGGGTTCAGTGTTAGCAAACCCGTTATTGCTTCACTACATGAATTGCATCAAAGATGAATCTATTTACCTGAGGCTCTACTATTGGATGGGACAGACTCTTCAGGAAGGTAGGAACTTAACATAACCACCATAGCATGGTATGGAGGTGAAGACTGAACTTTTCACCATTCAGTAATGGCACTTTATTATTTAGATTTATAGTGGTAATCATATAGCATTAAAAGAAATACTGGAGAAGAGTTGAATTTTGCTTCTAATTGTGCTTATTCTTGCTGTACTTGTGTTCAAATGTTCAGTCTTCTCTCCTGTTTAGGGTGTACCTGGTGTGTGGTTGAGAATAACCAATATGAACAAGAATTCAAGGACTTCCTGGAAATTATCTACAAGGCAGAGTGTTTCTTGCAGGTGAGTGCCTATTTTGTGGAAACCAAAGATTTCATGAATTCTTCCTGTAAAGTGCATTTGGGACTTACATGTTTCCTGTAGTATCTCTTAAAAATTGCGGTGTCTCAAATGGAATAATAAAAGAATAATAAAAATACATTTTTCAGTAGTGAGTCAATATTCTGGACATGGCCCTGGTTTCTGCAGGAATGAAAATTTGAGTGTCCTGGAGAATTGCATGTCAGGAAGCAGGTGTAAGCCTCTTCCTTTTCCAGGGTGAATTGAGCATGGCAAAGTTCAGGCACGTGAGATGAATTTTTGAATGTTCACCTTCTGCTCTACAGGAAGGATTTTCTTCTTGTGAGGAGTTCCTGTGTAGGAGCCTTCCTCTCTGGGATGGCTTCTGCTGCCGATCACAAATCCTCAGAATCGTGAGTTGGATCCCCCTCAGCAGCTTCTCTGGTATGGGTTGCAGATTCTTTGGGTAAAGTTGGGCAGTGTCTGGTCTTGGGGGAAATAATTTGTGCTCAGATATCATGCTGCTTTCTTGTTTATTTCAGAAATGAAATCACATATCTGTGATCCCCTGGCACAGCTCTTTTTCACATCCTCACTTTATTTTAAGGTAATTTAAGTGAGTACAGCAGCTGTTTACTTCTAGTTGGTACTGTTATTTGCACTTGTAAGATACAACAATCTGAGGGGTTGTACAGGGGACTTCTTTTGGGGGAGTCTGTGCTGAAGTGAAGGTAAGATACGAATTTATGATGTAACTTCTTGGGGAATTTGAGTGCCTTCAAGATATTTTCTTTTTTGACTGAAATTAAGCAGAGGCACTGGATTTAAAAAGAACTATGTAATAGTACACAAGACAATAGTTGTTTTTTATTGCAATTTTAAGTCACTATTTGAAGCTTGCATTCTCTATCAAAAAATATGTAATGTATACATTTGGTCTAAGGGGATAATGCAATTATCTAACTGTTCTTTGTGGTCCTCTTCATATGTTTCCTTGTATGCTTCAATTCTCATGGCATTTTTTGTTTAGTATCATTCACTTACGTAAATCGTCAACAACCTGTTTTCTTTTTGACTTTTACAGTGCAGTGTTCTTGAGTGTTTGAAAGAGCTGTTGCAGAACTGGCTAAACTGGCATGTGGTTTGGCTGGATTCAGGGTCTGACAATCAATTCCGTTCTCTGTAAGTTTGTCCAAAATTGAATGTAATATGGTGTTTTGTACACTGTTCACAAGTGTATTTAGATACGCCTGTTTACCTACCATGAAGACCAGTCAGTAATGCCGTAATGTTTCTGCTATATTGCAAGCTACCTTGTCAATCCTGCTCTTCACTCTTGATCTAAAAATATTTCTATTGACACTGAAAAGTCCAAAGTCAAGATTCTTGTAACACTGACAGCTGGGTCCTGTTTGTAATAATGTTGGTAACAATGTATTACTGGATATATTCAAGACCAAATGCATGTTGCTGAATGCTTGAGGGTGGTGGGGCAGAAGGATAACTTCTAGTTTCTTTTTTACCATGTTTCCTCTTTAGCATTTTTGAAGAGGTGTGTGCACTAATGTTGTGTCTGTCTGTTACTGCAGGAATACCACCCTTTCTGGACTAGTGAATGGGATGGCTGAACTAATCCACTTTGTTGGATGGATCTCTACTGTTGCATTGCGTTTAGAAAGCAATTGCACCTTCTTGTTGTACTTCATCCTGGACTTCTATGAAATCGTACGTATTCCATTTGTTTTGGCTTTCAAAATCCCATTTCCGTGAGGTCGACTGCATTTTTTTCAGCTATAGTATGGAATCACCTTGTTATAGTTTACAGAACTTTGTGATTAAATGCCAGAATGTTCCAAATATCTGCTAGATCTACAAGTGATAGCCACTGCTGTTGCATCCCTAGGCAGAAATAAATATGTTACCAGTGAGTGCTTGCTCTTAATCAAGTCAGAGTTGCATTGCGCATGGAGAAGTAAAAATATGGCATAACATAACAGATGATGCTTTTTTAATACTAATTATAGAAAAGAATGCTTAGTTCAATTTCAGACAATGTATCCTGACTTGTTCCCTGTCCCTTTAAAAAAATCAGTATTTTTTTCCCCAGTTTATCCTATAGATAAAGCACTGTCAAATAGGCATAAGCCTACTCTCTAGTTTCCCTAAATCAACTCTGTAGATGTGTTTACTGCACTGTGAACTCTAGCCATGCTGCTCCTACAATTTGGATGAAATTATGAAGCGTTAACAAAGCAGTGATAGTGCTGGGAACTACTTGTAACTAAAATGTCCATTAAAAATGCACAAAACTAACAGGCAACAACATTTGCATAAGATAGTGTGTTTAAAATAAGTAAATGATCATTTTATGGGAATATACCAAGAATCATCTACCCTTAGGTTATTGGTGTTCTAGCACACAACTAAGATGTTTTTATTTACACTTTGCTTATGTATTCAGAACTCTTCTATTGTACAGAGATTTCTAAAACCATGCAGCTGAGATATGAAGTAAAGAGTCTAAATGTCTGAAAATACCAGTAACTCAATTACATACAGATATCTACCTATACCTTATGTGGTATTTGCTGTACCAAGGACAAGAGGAAATGTGAAGGCCTCACAAATAATTTTTGGTGAAACATTTGTTATGATATTGGAGCAGAGGAACCTTAAAACAATTGTGCCTAATTGAATAAAATTTAAGTAGTATCTGTTTTCTGGCTGTTGGGCTGTCACAGCTTAATTGCCTATGATCTGAGTTGTAGTTACAAGATAGGCATCTTAGCACACTAATCTTCTGAGAACAATGCATATCTTCCTGAAGAGAAGTGTAACAGCCTATGCTTGGGAATATTAATGTGGCTAAGCAATAGAGGACAGTAATGTGCAAAGTTACAGCAATCTTGCTTTCTATTATTTATCCATACTTTAAGACTGTCATTTTAGCTGAAGATCTTATTAAATCTGCAGAAATTTTAAAATGCCTTTTTTACTTGAAGCTCAACCTTAAATTCTAAATTAGCCTGATAATAAAGTTGTGTTTTATGTCCATATCATCTTTTCTTAGAGCAAAGCTTTATCATGTGGTCATGAAATTCCAGCAAGGTCAAAAAGAAAGAATGAATTTCCCAATTGGCTTGCTATTATCAGCAAACTTAGGATAGGAACAAGGTCTGATCAAGTGTAAGCTGAGCTGCATACTTAGGAATAATCCAAAAAAAAAAAAAAATCAGAGTTCACAAAAAAAAAAAAAGGGCAGGATCTGGATAAATTTGACCCAAAAAGTAAGCAAGTAGCAACATAATGGTATACCCATAACTGTTGAAATATACTGGGATGTGAGCTGATGAATGTCTTGTACTGAGAAGGAAACAAATAGAATTGCTTCACCCTGGTCTTAGCTCCTAGATGAAGTTGATAGAACTGGCTGGAATGTAGTATCACACTCTTTTGCTCTTAAGTGTTTGGGGGTTTGTGAATAGCAGTAATAATATTCCTAGATTTGCTTCGTTTTTGCAGGTGTGTGACATGTATCTGAAGTACAATCTGCCTCTGTTGATAATGCCTCCTGCTGGAGTTTTCTACCCAGCCTTGCTTAGCATGGATTCTGTCAGCTTGAATCAGCTCTGCTACATTATGTACAGGTACTACAAATGGTGTGGGTTGTAGGGAATCCTCTCGTCTTCTGTTTTGATCTTTTGGAAATGAAATTACTTTGTAAAACCTGAATTTGAGATCTATGCTTTCTCTTACTGTATAAGGCAAAGGTGAAATGTTCCAGCTGTGCCAAGTGTTCTTGATACAGTATTTTATAGCTGTAGTTCATATTCTTTTTTCCACTCTGTTATTCCAAATGGCAAGATTCTGACCTCTTTCCTTTTGTTATTTCCATATCTTTGGTAGGTGAATGAAGGAGTTTGCATATTTTGAGAGAATTTAAGTCACCTAGCAACAAAGAGCTGGAATCTTTCGTAGTTAACCATTAAACTTCTCAGTCTTGTGCTCTGACCACCAGACTTAAGCTTTTCCTTGCAAATTCTGTAATGTGCTGAGTAGGAAGCACTTCTGCCACCCCCCAACCCTGTGGGAATTTGGGACTGCCTTGTGCTGCCTGCAGGTCCAAAGACAGCACTGGTTAGCTCTCAGCAGGATCCACCAACATGTCTGCTGTTCTTGGCCTTGTTAGTTCCAGTGGCTGCATCTGAGAAGAAGAGTAGCCAATTGCTGACAGCTGGCGTAGGGCTCTCCATGTGGCTCTCCTCTAAGGAGTCTGCAGGGTAATTAACATGACAAGATGGTCCCTGGGAAATGAGAGGAGCTAGTGCTTATTATATGGAACGACTGTCAAGTTGCGTTACTTCCAGTGACTTCCGTTTCTCTGCTTAGTGAATGAAAGTCTCCCTTCTTAAAGATATATGGCACTTTTCTGCTGATTTCAACCCTGTATGCTAATTCTTGCATATACCCTTTATGAAGGTTACTGTACCAGGTAAGCTGGTCATGTGCTTTTCCAAGACATGAATCTTATCAGATTCATCCACCCTTCCCCAGCAAAAACATGTCAAGTGATTAAGTCCCCTTGAATTCATTTTCCTGCCTTTCTTTTTAAAAGTAGAGGAAAGTTTGATGGTCTCTCTTGTTGAGAAGAAAAGTTTTCATAATATCCTGTGTAAACATTCTTCCAGTGTTTGTCAGCACTGGTAGGTCGTAAAATTTTCAGACGTCTAACTTTCTCTTTTGTTTGTTTTTTGAGGTATCGAGCCAACTTGGTAGCTGCAAAAGAAAATGAGCTGAATAAAAAGGTATCTGCTGTGTGCTAGAATGGGCCTTAGTAAGGAACTGGGTTGAATGGAGGGAAGGTGTTTTGATAGCACTCTTAAGGACTGGAAAGAACACAACGGCTTCGAAGATGCTATTTATTGATTTTTATTTTCTTGTCCCTCAGAAAACGCAGCAATTCAAATTCAGTAGCCAGACATACCAAGAATACAACCAGTACATAATAGCTATGGTGGGTTGTCTGTGGACATCCAGTGCGTTCCAGAAGGATGATCATCCTCAGGGTGTTCGTCTGGATGATGAATTGCTGAAGAAAACTGGAGTGCAGGAATTCAAAAACAGCTTTAACATTGTCTTCCACCCAGCTATGATGGGCTATGCTGTCCTCTTCCTGCAGCAGGTAATGGTGTAGGCTAATACCCGGGCCTTTGGCAGCACCAGATGTTCTGTATTGACAGTTTCTCTAGGGAAGTGTCTCTCAGTGAGTAAAGTCTACTCAGTGTCTGAGTAAAGCAGTTCTAGATGTGAATTTGTGCTTATTATTTTGAGGATAGAACTAAAATAGTCGATTTTCTCATTATTTAGCTAATTCAGTAAAAGCTTCCAATAGTCCGTTCTGCCTTACAGAATACAGCGCATGACCTAAACTTTTAAACTTCTGCACAGGAAGAAATGCATAGTTAAGTTGTATTCAGGTGCCCATAGCAGAACTTTTAGCAGAATACATTTTGAGAATTACTTATTAAAAAGAAATACAAGTAGCTATTTCAAGTACAGAAGTAGGATAACAGGGTGTATTGTATTGTCCAATGAGTTCTGCTAGTAGTTGAATTCCAAGTGCTCTGGTGTTTGGTGCAGCTACTGAACAGTGGAGGGAGCAGCTTACCAGAATTGTTACTGTTCAAGATGTGCATACTGCTCTGAGAAAATTAGCTTTTGTAGGCTATCCAAGAGGTGCACAAAGCTGCCATTTTGTTACAAGGATTGCTGGCAGACAGCAAGGATGCTCTTGGAATGAAACCTAGGAAATCTGATGTGAAAGGTGAAAGAATGCTGGTTAGGAACGCTTACAAATCTGCCTTGGCTTATGTGCTTAGTGTCTCGAATCTAGGTACTTTGTAACTGCTTACTTAAACTCAAGTTTTGCCTTTGCCAGAAGAAACTATTTTATTTTTGTTAAATACAACGTTTCTTTGGTCCTTCTGCTGTTAGGGCAGAATTAGTTTTTCACATCTTTTGTCTAGGTCCTTTTTGTTCTGATGCTTCCTGATAGCTTCCTGATACTGCCTTGTAGCTTTTGTAAGTTTCAAAAAAAGCCTGGAGATTTCTTGCATTCTTCCCACTGCAGCACCAAGAAAGAGATTTTGCTTAATAGCTACCACTGATGTATATTAAGACAAGAGAAAATATTTACCTGCAGTTCCATCTTCTCTTGAACGCTTCATTGCTGAGCGCCAGAGGGCACTGCTCTGCAGCACACTATGAGAACATGAGCAGTAAACTAAATGTCAGTATGTTCTCTGGTCGTGCTCTGTCTCATTGTTGGGAATTATCTGTCTAATGTTTTGAAGAGATGGCTTTTACTCTGTGGAGATACAGTTGCTAAGGGTATCTATACATATTCTCTGTTGCTATCCAGTAATGTTGCAGCACAGGGCAAGGCTGTCTCCCCCTTGTCTTGCCATTTGTTTTTTGGCCAAGTATAATGCTGGAAGCTCGTTCTGAAATATGATTAAATATCTTTGAATTTCTTTGCGAAAACCTACAATTCCTGGTTTAGGAGGGAACTAAGCAGAGGCTCAGTACTCGATGTACTTTTTTTTTTTTATCTGACTTGACGTTGTTTTTATTTCCTCTCATTAAGGCCTGTCCAGATGATAACACCTTCAACTTCAGTTTAATTAAGGTAAGATTTCTTGTTTCAGTGAAAACAGGCAATTTTTGGTAGACAAGAGCAGAATGAGGTGGTAGTATTCACCCATAAAAATTTTGAAAATTCCAGCTCTACTTAGGTTCTGTCTTTCAACAGGGCCAAACATGAGCACATCAACATTTGAGAAAGTATGTATGTAGCCAACTGTGGTTAGTGATCTGAGATTTTTTATATATTTCCTCCAGGAGTCAGTGCAGTATCAGGACAAGTCTGTTTTCTGTGCAGACTACAGAAAAAAAAAGTTTTGGTGTACTCAAAGCAGAATTCCTATTATCAATGAATTTAATATTAAATTTCTGAGGTGAATGTGTAGCTTTTTTTACAGCTTTGAACAGGGGTCCTCCCCTGAGCAATTGCTGTGGCATTTTATTCCCTTTCCTGTATCAAAGTGTACATGAAGCCTGATATGGAAGAATCACTCAGTGTTGGAAGGAAGACTTCAATATCCATGTTCATTTGATCTTTGATGTCTTTGTTGATCCAACAGACTTTGTTCTCTTAGAATTAGGATTTATGAATCTCTTCAGTACTAAAAAAGATCACGATTTGTCATATTTATCATGATTTGTCAAGCTAAGAACATGTAATACATAAGTGAAAAGTTTGGGTGTCTGGGTACAGAACGGTGGGACCCCTGTATACCTGTGGGTATGTGTGGACTAGGATGGTTGTTGTCAAAATGTGGCAGGTGATATTTGGAGACCTTTTCAGATTGGTTCAAGAAAGACAAAGCTATGCCTTGCACATCTGATTGTTCCTTCTTTTTGCAGGGAAAGAAGTGGAACTGGTATCTGGAGTATCTCTATGCACAAGGTTTAAAAGGCCTGAAGCTCTTTGTTGAAAGCAGCATCAATCGTGTTTCCCAGGCCTCTCAAAATAAAGCAGGGAATGTGGAAATGTAACTCTGGGACTCATTGGAGCCTTTTTATCTTCTGGAACAGGAAAGCAGATTATAATGGACTGTGTCACTAATCCTTCCTCAGTGGAAAGAAACAGAGCAATTACCCTTGCCTGCATTTTCTTACTGGCATCTGTGTTAGGAAAGTGAAGATACAGAAGGAATGCTTAGGCTGGCTTGGTTCACTAACATTGATCGCTATGTCTCCCTGCTGACCTTCTTTGGTCTGAGGCTGCTGAGCTCATATGCTATGTAACATCCCTGGTTTTCTTTGTTGGAATATCTGCTTTGATTGAGGAACAAACGTTCTGCATTTTAAACTGCACGAAGCACTGCTCCTTCAAATACCTAGCGTTGATCCGTGACCTCCTTTGCCTTCCTTGACAGCAAGAGAAAGAGTTTAATCCGCCTTTCAGGGATACCGTATGTATACTGGGCTGAAGGACTACAAGCTTCGCCATTCCCTGTTGTACCATATACGTACTGGCTCTTAACAGGGTGGCCAAACTGATCTTCCTGAAGTTCATTTTCATTATTAAGGTTCCAGAAGAGACATTCTTGATAACTTTGCTTATAATTCTGTTTTAATTTAGCTGGAAAACTTTGTGCTCAGTTCATGGTTTATGATAATTTGAGCATCTGAACAGTGTTGCCACCTGTTCCCTATTTTCTATTAATAAGTTCATATGTGGCTTGCCTTTTTGTTTTTAGCTCTGTACATGTTGTATATTACATGTGTACATATGTATAATTTATATTCTGTAAAAAATTTTCCAACGTGTCATTTTGAAGGAACTGCTAAAAAGTGTATCTTCTGTCACTTTGTTTTAACACTGAGTAAAAGTGGGGAGAAGCTGAACACGGGTCTTCAACAGTTGAGTGAACGTTGTCTCTCAGCTGTGAAATGAAGTTGTAAATGCTCAACAGGTGGGACAATATACTGAATTTTGCATTGTGAATTTGTACTTTGATCCAGTAAAGGAATTACATCAGTCCTGAGTGACTCCAGAGCCACTAAGGATGTGTGTTGGTTTCTTCATTGTCTCAAAATCAGACTGCTTCTAGGTTTTGTAGCCTATTGATTTTTTTTAAGTTCAACTAGGTGATCTGATTTATATACGTGTGTGTGTGCATATATTTTTTTCTCCAGAGAATAAGAAAATCTTTTACTGAGGACTGTGAAAGAAAGAGACTTGCAAAGAGATCTCCTCAGAATCAAGTATTGCCCTTTCTCATCTGGCTGCACTATTCCAGCTCGTGTAAGTGCTGCTTGCTTAGTTTTCTGTCAAGAGAAACGTATTTTCAGAAATCCTGATTACTTTCTCATGATAGTGGAAACTCAACGGTTTGCAAACTCTTCCAAGTCAGTATGTTTCAAGAGGCGGTGCTAACGTAACTAGTTACCTCCATTAGAAGCTGTGACTGTAGTTTTGGACCAGCTCAGCTTGGTGGTTTGTGCTTCTCCCAACACTCACCTCCTAACACCACTGTCTGGCAGTCCCTAGCGTAGTGTCACTTGTTAGTTATACTCCTGGAGGGTTTTATGTTCCTGTTTCAGCTAAGGATTAAAGGAGGAGAGCTACAGTCCTTAGCTGAGTAAAAGAGGAGAGTTAGCAGTCCTTGGCTGTTTTTTTTATAATTTTCTATGTTAGAGTCTTCTTTTCAGAAAGGTATTAGAAGTGTCAGCACTTATGCTGGGAGGCCTGTGTGCTACACTTCTTAGAGACAGCTCCATCCCTTGCCTTTGTCCTTCATGGAAGCCTGGTCAACATCTGAAGATAATTGTATTTTTGCATTGTTAACTGGGATACCATTTAGGAATAGGACTGGAGGGCTTGAGAGCCCTGGGAAAAATTGGGAGACAGTTCTAAGTCAGTGTATGGCAGGCTGATTCAGTGAGGAAGGGAACAAATAGAACATCTCCAAGTAGCACTTAGATCTAGCCAAGAAGAAAGACTACTTGTTACCTGGGTGCTCTCAGGAGTTTGTGGAAGGAGCAGAGCTCTGTAGTGTTCCGGTGAGACTGGAAGGTGCCAGAGGCTTCATTTCCTTTGTGAAAGGTGCCTAGGTTCTTAAGAATGTGTGATGCATGTAAATGTATTTAAAGATGCTTATAGCAGAATGCTACATGATATGCTGAATGTTGTATAGTTATTGGTCCCTGAGATCAGTTTTTCCTTGGGCTTGGTGTTTGCTTCAGAAATGACAAAATCATGTTAGGAAAGACTATTGTTGCATGACCATTTTTTTTATTTGAGTCTAAACAGTGTACAATTTTGTTATTCGAGTACACAGGATGGACATTTAGAGGTGCAGAAGAAAGTAACAGGGCAAATAACTTTCCTTTAATGGCAGCTTTGTCAGTAAAGACACAGTAAAGACAGCTGTTTAAAATCCTTTCCATGTAGCAGTGATAGGCCTAGTGCTACTGGCATTTGAGATGACTTAGCGTCTCAATGCCTTGGTCATTCTTTTCTTTCACATCTGGACTTTTCTTTTCTAGACATCTGATATTTTGTCTGCTAACATTCCACTTGCATAGAAGAATGGGCCTTTTAGGGAGAAAAGTGCTGCTTTATTTCTTTTTTTCCCCACTCTTTCTTTACTGTCTATCTACCAAGGTAAATTTTGCAGACAATTTTCTGTTACAAGCATATACTCAAAGTCTTGGCTGACCATAGCATCTGCTGTGAGGACTACAATGGAGAGAGCCAAGCCCTATCAATTTCCTGGTAAGTGACAAAAGAAATCGAAGATTTGTCTCTAGTGCCTTTTTCTGCCTGTTGTAAGGTGCGTGTTGTATGTATGCACCGTGAAAGAATACTAGCAACAACCATCTTGTGGTACTGTTTGATAGGAAGAATGCAGGACGAAAAGTTTAAGCTTCGTGTTCAACTTTCTAGTAGCCTTCTTAGATGCTTCTAAAAAGGGAGATCTTTCCCTTTAGAAAAATCTCTGAGTGGGTACCAGATAAGGGTTTCAGAGTACAGAGGGCCAGAGCCTTGTCTGAGGTAAGCAGGCTTAGCTCCACTGCTTCCTAATGGCGCTATGGTGAGTTGCACCAGCTGAACATCTGGTCCACAGTTCACAGAACCAATGCCATTAACTCCTCCCCTGTCAGATGCATTGGCCTGAGTATTATGTATCTGAAAATGCAAATGCCTCGGGCTCAGGTTAGCTTCAGAAAAGGAATTCAGCCTATGTTTGCTTTGTGTTTCTATTAATCAAGATCTTATTTTGTAGGAAGAGAAGCATTTGTACGTCTTTATGCATCAGGAAGTGTTGTCCTTTCAGAAAGAGTCAACTTGCTCTGAAAGAGTTAACAATTTCAACCTGTTTTCAGCTGGAATGAGGAAACTGGTTCCTCTGTGTCCCTGCTTTCTATTCTCTTGTTGGCCTACTTCCCTCTGCTTGCATTTTGCATTCCTAATGCCATGAATAAATCAGGACCCAAGGATTTAGAAGGTGGTACAGCTGTAGCCACTCAGAAAATTCAACCTCTGAGGCTTGTATTGCAGCTCTTACAACTGCCAATATGTATGTTTCTGAATCCTGCTAATAGTATTTAACTGGTACCAAAAATAAAATTTGCTTCTGCGCCCTTTTCCAATAACGTGTAAGTGTTTGTACTTCTACCCAGCCTCTCCTTATTTAGCTTCCTTTGTCTCCAAGTTAAAGCTCAGTTATAAGTGCAGGGCAATCTCCTCCTGGCCACGGTGACAAAAGGGTTTATCACAAATCTTTACCTAGAGGACAAAAGAATAGGGAAACTGAGGACTCTGACCTGGCTAAGAGTTCATCTTCTCTACAGCATCTGAGCACAGTGAAACTCCTCTCTCTGGCTATGATCCCAGATCCTCTGATAACTTGTCATTAATAATGCACACTGGCCTGCTTTTATTTGTAGCGCTGTGGTTCCTGAGGGAGTGTGTGAGGGAGCTCTTTATATGCTTTTTAGTCAGAGGATGCGTCCAGTCTGGGAGAACAACAACAACAGGTATTGGTAACAAGCTTGCTCTGGAAGTCTCCAAATATTTAATTCCGGGAAAGCTGATTTCTGTTTTACTAATGGTCCCTTGTTATAGCTCTGCTTTTCAGAGTAAAAGTAGTGATTCTGGTCTGATGTTGGTTTGATTTTGCCAAATTTTGCTTTTGACTTAGAAGGTCATAAGATCATATGGTCATGTGGTTTTATACACAGGATTCCTACTGGAGCTGTCAAGACAGGCACTGAAGTAATAATATTGGTGGCTTTAGTAAAGAGCATGCCTTGTGATACTGCTTTATTTCTCTCCTTCTCAATTTCCTGTCTTTACGAGTAAGAAGTCTTCACAGCAGAGGGCAAGATATTTTTAAAAATGCCTTAGTATGGAGTCTAAGTTCCATTTTCAAGCTCACTACAGTCCTGCACAAACATAGGTTCAAATAGTCCTCAAAAAAAGCTGCAGGTACCTTACACAGGCTCAAAATACTATTTTAACCTTGGCAGCATTTAGAAATCTATAGGCTTAAAAGTGATCCCATTCTGCAGCCTAATGAATTAACATTCATCAACCAAGCTTTGGTACCTATCAGAAACGTGACACAAAATGGGCTGTTCTAGTGCCGGCTAGGAGGTGGGAGATGAAAGGCACGAGAACACGGCCAAGTTCCTGAGCCTCAGGCACTGGGTTTGGATGCAGACTGGAACAGATACTTCTGAAAATTTTATCGTCTGTCTAAATCGTTTGGGCTCTTCCCTTAAGGAACAGTGGTAAGCTTTGTGTGTGTGTATAAATATATTTTTAGTCTGTAAGCTGCATCCTCGTACTGTTTGACTCTCTTTCCTCCAATACCTGTACTGCCTCTAAGTCCTGAGGGTGATCTCCCCAGGAAGAGGTTTCTCTTTGCAGGTTTTTTCTCTCTCTTTAGACTTTCCAGGCCTGCAACATTCCCACTGTGGCTCATTGTACACGGATCACTAAGCGGTTTCCTTTCTCTCAGGGCACCTCTGTTCTGTGTCTAAGTGAATCTTCAGCAGCTCTTGCATGATCTCCTTCCTGCTCCTTTGTGTGCAGAGCCCAGTAAATAGGGAGGGGGATGGAAAGCATAGCATAAATGTGTTGACAGCCTTTGAAGAACAAAAAAGCCTCTGAAAACTGCTTGTCTGCCTTCCCTCTCTCTCCCCTTCGTGTTTTTTGTATTCTTTTCCATCATTTTCTCCTTTGTCTCTTTCTTCCTCTCTTCATCCTTCCCTCAAGTTCTTTTTCTCTCTTTTTGACACCCACCGCTTATTCCTCCGGTGCTCATGCTCTGGAAAGCTTTCCTCTCTCCCTGCGGCCTTTCTCCCTTCTCATTCGGGCAGGACTGTCTCAGTCCCCATTGCAGGAGCAAACAAGAAGGGGGATTCGTTCCGTCTCTGAGTGCATGTCAGCTGCCTGCCTGTATCAGTTCCCTCCCTATTCTTCTTCCTCACCCCAGGTGTCATGCTTTTAGAAACTATCCTGATGTTTTTCTAAACACTTTAGGCAGCGTAGAGTCTGTGCTTGGAAGGTTTCTGTGCTCATTGATGCTAGCAAAGGAGGTAGTTATTTACTTGACATCAGTTATTTAAACAGACGAAGGAACAATGCGGTATGATGTCTGGGTAACCATTCTTAGGTTCGTCTCAGGCTCTATTTAGAGCCCCTGGTTCTAGTTTTATTGAAAAAAGGCTCTTTGTGCTCTACTCCCAAGCATGCTTGGCGGTCTAATGTGCCGGAATTGACAGGCAGCTCTGTCCCTTTGTGCGGGATCTGTTCCTCTTGGCTTTTGCTCTGCAGGTAGGCACAGCACAACCACTCTGATCAATGATCCTGCATCAAAAGCATGTTACTGTTGTTTTGATACGCATGGCTGTGGCAAAATTCAGCCTCATCTGTTATTTCAATTAGGCGGAGACCCAGATGAGGGAGCCCTGCATCTCAGGAAAGCAGGGCTGTAGACTCTCGGGAAGAGACAGGATTTCTTGGAGCCATAAGGGATGTTTTCCCTGCTCGCAAGCCTTTCACCAAACCCTTCTTCAGCAGCAGGATCCACAAGTACATTGGCTCTTCGGAAAATGCTCCTTGTCTGTTCCTGTAATCTCCTTTAAGCAAGTGTGCGTGTTCATTTACACCCTCAGTCAGTGTTTAGCTGTCTGTCTTTGTGACAGGTGTCTGTGGTTGGGAGGCTGTCAGGGTGTTTATGATTTGTTCTTGCATGTAGGAACTTCATGGCCTCCAACAGCTTCTCCAGCCCTAGGTTGGGAATTAAGCCCCATCGGTCTCCACCAGCTGCTTCTCCACACAAAATATCACGCGGGTGCCTTGTCAGAGGTAACTTGAAAAAATTCCCTGTGCTTTGTGGAAGGCAAAGATGGGTTGAACATAGGCATACAAACGTGCTCTAATCTACTGTCTTCCTTGCTGCTGCGGCATTGTGCTTCCCGCAGCCTTGCTTCACTTTGTATTCTCTGTGTTTATGTACTGCTCTTTATGAGGAATTTCGGAGAATTTATTCCTCACTAGTGAATTGTAATCTTCCTTACACAATCCACTCTATAGGTTCCTAGATAAAGCATCACTCTCTAAAATCCTTTAATCGGGATAAATCATGATCCCAAACTTCTCTGTCACTCTAATATTCTAAATCAGTCCATTTCTCTGTAGGCAATCTGAATCAGCATCACTTACCTGGATGGCTTCTAGACCTCTCCAGACCACTCCGTGTAACAGGTGCTTCCTAGGCTGCATAGTATATGCTTGGCTTAAATAAATGGGTTGTCTGGGTGAGTTAGCATATCTGAGGAACAGTTTCGGGTTAGTTGGATAAAAAATAAATTCTTGAAAGAGCAGTACCTAGCTCTTGCACAGTGCTTTCATCAGTAGATCCCGAAGCACACAGGAAATGCTGCTTACGATTGTTAGTCCCAGCTCACAGATCAGGAGGCAGGGAGAAGGTTTTGTGATCTGTCCTCCCTGACTCAGCAGCCCAACGGCACAGCTACAAACTCAGATGGCTTCTGATCTCCAGCCTGATATTTCATTAAAGTAGGTGGAAGCCAAAGAAGAATATGTGAATTTTGAAGAGGGTCTTAGATTTCAGTAGTAATAAAACAAAGGGAAAATACTTAAAACTACTACGGAAACATGGGAGTAGGAACAGACATCTGTTTTGAGGATATTGCTTTTAGTGGGAAGAAGGATTATTTTGAATGAACTTTGTCTAATAAAAATTATGAGTGGAAAGAAATTCTGAGTTTTACTTGGGGAAATAATAATAAAAAAGCTTACGGAGGATGGTAACAGCATTTCCTCTTCCGCACAAGAGGGAAAATGTTCTTTTTCTTTCAGATGATGTGAGATTTCAGAGGAAGGAAGAGACAGAGTTTGAGGAGAGTGAGTGAGCACATATTTCTAGAAGCAATTCAGAGATGAGGGATATTTTAGAAGAGGGATTTAACAGCTGGGGGGTTATGGGAAGCAAAATAGTGAAAATAATAACCTTGAACTATATCAACATCTGAAGTACCCTGCTGAAAATGTGGATGCTAGAACTATGGTTAGTGTTTTGATTGGCTGGTAACACATGTACTTAGTGTTAGGGAAGTTCCATCTTGCGAGTGATTCAGCCAAATTAATATTGATTTTGAATAAAGAGCTAGTAGTAAAGGCTTTGGGGTCACACCAGACACAGCTCTTATTTCTAGCTTTAAAAAAAATTCAAACTAAAAACAGTGTTAATAGATCTCCATAGAGCTCAATTTTCACCAGTCATTTTCAGCAAATGTATTTGTATTCAGGGCGTTTGGTATTTTGTGGCTTTGTGTATTTAGTCCGTGTGGCTGATTCCGATTTCACAAGTGTAAATCAGAATCTGCTTCAATGATTTAAATTGATTTATACTTCTTCATTTTAAATGAAGTGTTACTGGTATAAATCAGAATCTGATTTCACTTTTGTGCACTTGTCTTATAAAATCCACCTCAATTTTACCTATTGTATGTTTGTACATTTTATTTAGCATTGCGCACCTGTCCCTTTGGAGAGGTGGAGGTTCCTAATTTTGCTAACAAGGTACATCTTTGCCACTTAGTAGGACATGACTGTCTGAAATGTCCTGTTGGGAAAGGCGTGTGGTAGGTACCAATGTGTCTTCTGGAAGCTGGGTTCTTGGAGTTCATTGAGAGATTTTTTTTTGGGGGGTGATATGCAGAACTTAAAGCACATCAAATTGAGCATTTCTTCTCATAAATTTAGCATTTCTTCTCATAAATTTTCCCATACACTTTATACAGTTGTAGTGCTGACATGAAGGCTTGTGTTTATGGCAAATCAGAGTTTGTCTTCTTGATTTCCTCTGAGTTCTGAATTGCTGGGCTGTTTGTCCTCATTATGTCCTTAAAGCACAAGGTACTTGGGGGACCTAGGATGATGCTCCCAGCCATAGAAGCCAGTCTTTCACCAGAGATTCTGGTTTGTCTCAAAATTTAAGTTAAACTGACACATGAGATTTTCTCCCGCTGCATTTTGCTGTCCCTAAACTATCAATAATTTAGGATGCGTGTACTGCAAAGTACCTTATTTGTGTGGCTCAAGCTGTCTGTTCGCGTCTCCGTGCTGATGTCTGTCTCGTGTGCGTGTGTAACTCGGCCTGATGCGTGCCCACTGTGTTTATCCGTGTTGTCATGTTCCTCACCGCGTCGGTGACAGATGCACGCTGCGGTTTGGGTCGGTCATGTCTCTGCAGGGTGGTGTGCTCCGACTGCCTGGGTAGCCCTTCCGACACTCTGCTCTCTCCTTTCCCTCACTCTCCTTAGTTAACCCAGGAGTTATTTGAGTGTGTGTAAGTGTGCACAAAAATAGCCCAGTAGAGAGACAGTTCTATTCCGCTTTCCTATGCGTGTCTATTTTTTTGGGTCTAAATACGGCTTTTCAGAACAAGTTGTGTTGCATCACTATGGCTGTTGTGGAAGTAGAAGCTATTGAAAAAGCTTTTGAAAGCAGGAGGTGTGGAGTACGTACCCATTCTCAGGCTGATACTTGAAGTATGCAGTGTTGCTCCTTTCAGAACCAACTACCAGAAAGATGCTACTTAAAAATACTTCTCCTCTGCTCAGTGCAGCTACATGAGGTGTCTGTGCACCTTGCCTCGCTGTGTGCCAACGGGCTCTGCCCCTGACTCGGGGCTCACCTGGACGGGAGCAGAGGCTCCGCAGAGTTGGCCACCCCCATGCCGGAGGCTTCTGCTGGAACCGCTGTGAGGATTGTGCTGGTTTCTTGAGGACTCTCTCAAACGCATTTTGCCAGAGATCAGCTGTATTTCAACTTCTCCAGATTTAAATTGGTAACCTGGAAAAGCTTTATATCCATTCACATCCACCTTCCAACAGTGTCGTGGGATTAGAAAGCCAGGGCCCCGGACAGACTGCCACGTAACCTTGATGTCCTGACAAGTGGGCAGCTGAGGCCGGGGGGCCATTCCTTCACCAACCTTTGGCTGTACACAGCCCACCAAAAGCCCTGCGAGGAGAGAGGCTGAGGCTGCTTGGAGATTGTTCTGACAAGGACCAGACCTTAGTGCTGTCCGAGCTTAAATATTCCCAGGGAGAGGCTGAGACAGTCTGGCAGCTACAGTGTGGGACTAGGGTTCGGTCTGAATGACCAAGTCACTGAACTCTTGTTTCTGCTTGTGTAATATGGGCATAGTATCACTGACATCTTGAGCAGAGTTCAGGATCCTTGGATGGAAAGATCCAAAGAATCACAAACTGTTTGTTACGTATGGACTAAAATCCAAATTCCAGGTTTGCTCATGTCCTCAGCCAATTTAGCAGCCCAAATCCTTCTGTCTCAAACAAAATACCCTGACATTTAAAAAATCTTGGATGAGGATTTCTCTGCAGCTTGGAGAACTGGCTCTTCCTTTACTTATTTTTCTTTTCTAAGGAGAATAGGAAGCATATCTGAATTTACGTGATTGTCTTATTTTTGCTTCTTGACTTAAAAATAGCCCATTTTAAAATTAAGCTTATTAAATCTTACGCCAGACATCCAAATTGCGGTTAAGAAACAAGGTGAATGTGTCTGGCATTTTCCAACACACACACACATGGCCGTGTACAACCTCAAATGAGAGCTGTCAGTCCCGAACGGCGGTGGGGAGACATCGGCAAGCGTCGGGAAGCGTGTCCGAGTCCAGCAGCCTGTGGCAGGTCCCCGGAGGTCAGACCATGGCTCCTTTTGTGTGCTTGTATTCCCCCCCCCCCTTTATTTCCCTCCACCTTCTCTCTCCATGTGTGTTTTGTCTCCTCCTCCTTCGCTCCTGTCTGCCTTTGCATCTTCACTCCTCTCCCTCCCCTCCTTGGGGCCGATCGCCAAGGGACCTCCAAGGGTCCGGGCGGCGCGGGGTTGTCCTTGTTCCTCCGGCGCGTGCCGAGCCAAGGGTACCTCTTCGTGCGGGCAGAGATGCTGCTCCTCCCGGGGACGTGATCGCATAGCAACACAGCAGCGGGGCGCTGGAGGAGGAGAGGCGGCGGGCGCAGCGCTCAGCCTCAGCATGCATCCCTGTCACTGGCACCTCTCTGCTGATTCACAGCCCCTGCTCCCGACGCACGGCTGCTGCCCGCGTTTCAGACCTGGCGGACTCGGAAGGTAGGCCAAGGCACAATTTGCTTCCCGCTCGGACCCTGGCCGTGCTGGAAAGGGGGAAATATCCAGATGGCTAACCTCGGAAATACACCCCAGTGCGTGTGTGCATGTGTGTGTCCCTTCACAGCGGTGCTGTCCGCGTGTGTGTGGGCGAGGAAACTTGCCGAGAAGAAAAGAAGGGTGTCAGGGGGACATGGGCAGAGGGAAGGGCAGCCAAGGGTGATTGCACAGGGGAGAGACCAGGGAACGGTAAGTGATGCGGATGCCCAAGGCAAACAATAGCGGCAAGCATCCCTTCCATGAGCTCTGATTCTTTTCACGTTGAAGGCTCCTTCACCCTGGCAGTGTTTTCAGCTGGGCTGAAGGACCGCTCGGAGCAGGGTGCGTGTTGGCCTTCCAGCGTTCTCCCGCAAGGCTTTGGCTGCAGGGCAAGGCAGAGTGGGGAATATCTCTGAGCAGCAGGCTGCAATCAGGCTCTCGTCCCAGCTCTGTCCTTTTTGTTCACTGCCTTGCCCGGTGCAGCCTTGTTCCTTTTATGTCTCAACCCTCCCTCTCCCAGCTTTCCCCCAATCCCTTCCACCTCCTCCTCCTCCCTCCAGGCCCTGTGTTGCCACTCCTGACCTCCCCAGTGATGTGGGCAGAGCCACCTGGGGCTGGCAGGACACTGCTGGCTCCCTGGGGCTGGACACTGTGCATCCCTGTCCCCACTGGGCAGGGTGACGGCAAACCAGAGCTCAGCTCGACAGGCTGTTGCTGGTCCCCAGCACGGTCTCTCGAGCCTCCCCTTCTGCACGGCTCCACCGGTGTGTGGTGAAATCACCGGCACTGCCCTCGCAGGGGCTCTGTGCTGGGATTGCCCGAGTGCTGCCACATGGGGGTGAAGCCACTGCCCCATGCTGGCCGTGGGACATAGGGATGGCTTGGATGGATTTTGGTTTTTATCACTCAAAAAAGATCTAGCCAGATCTCCATGCATCTGTGTTTTATCTGTGCCCCAATACGAGGTCCTTTGTACTCCCTTAGCTGTCTGCTACTTGCTCATCTCTCTGCAGCCATGAGAGTTGTTGTGTGATTATTCTTTTTGGTGGTCTTTATTGCCTGACCTGAGTTCCCTGCAGCAACACACCACACAAACTCCCAGCTGCAAGGTTTGGTTGCAGCAGGGGGGTTTCCCCTTTTTTTTGCCAGATGTGCACGTACATATTTGATTTTGAGTCCATCTCACATTGCTACCTGCCAGTTCCCCACTCTGAAAGGTGACAAGCAGGTAATGGCACTCCAAAAAGCGAGAAAAAAATGATTCTGGGTGAAAATCAAGATGAGGCTAGAACCTTTCTAATTAACACCTGAGACAGACATATCACACTCACTGTGATTGTCCAGGGCTGTACCTGTAAATGGGGTTGCTCAGGCTGAGTGACTCTTTTCAAAACTAAACGAAGTGGGATAGTGAAGGGATTAAATGGACGGGTTCAAACAAAAGACCTGGCTTCTTGAGACATATGGTGAATTTGTGATTATAATACTGTCTTGAGCAGTACGTTCAAGGCCTCTGCTTTAGGCTGGATGCCTGTGATAAACGTATGAAAGTGGAATTACAAATCTCATGAAATAAGACATCCTGAGCAGGACGAATTCACTCTTCCCAAAACCTCATTTTCACAGGTGTATAGAGATCGAGCGGAGCTCTTCAGAGTTGAGCCAAAATAGCTCCATCTCGCTGTTCCCCCTAGCATAAAAATGAGGTAACTCCAATCCATCCCGGGGAAGGGACGGAAGGAAACAGGATTCTGTGTGGCACCCGGTCCGCGCGTTGTCTCAGATGGCCGGAGAACCCGGTGCCGTGGGAGTTCACAAGGACCAGCCGGTGGGGCGGAGGCAGAGTATTCAGATGTTTCTCTAACACTGGGAATGAGAAACAAAGCGTAAAGGAAGCCGAGAGTTAGCACAGCCTCGCCTGGGTTTTTGGCGGTGTGCTCTCTCCACTCTTGTTCCTCGCGTATACAGTATGGAAACGGGGGATGCGTTTTTCACACTGCAGCAAGGCTCGTTCCTCCGCTAACAGCAGGGAAGGAAAAGCTCGGGTTGTCAGAGACAGACAAAGAGAAGGCTCGGGGTTTTCAGTGGGTTTAAATAGCCAGGCTTCGAGGCTACAGAGCATGACCAAGTCTCTGAGGAATTAGGTTAGGCTTTTAAGGTTGTTGCAATCTTCTTTTGGCCATTAAGCAAGTTTTACCCCCTGCTGGCTCTTTTGTGGGTGGGGACGATGCCGGCTTCTTCCCCCGCTCCTTTTGTTTGTCAGGTCTGTCAGCCAGCGACTTCTGTGTCCAGCACAGTGGGGCTGCGTGCCTACAGCTGGCTTTCAAGGTGCAAGGGTAATTACATGTAGTGCTGCCTAATTGGAGGAGGAGGAGGAGAAGAGATGGGAAGAATTCCTCAGCAAAGCGAGTTTTGGAGAGAGCAGCTCAAAACCCAGCTGTGAGTCAGGAAGGGCATGTGAAAGAAATTCAGATTTCAGTCTTCCAAAATTGCCACAAGTTGTTTTTACACAGAGGAACAGCCAGTTCTGCGTGGCTGTGCTGTGAGCATGCACCCACGCTCACCTTGTTGGCTGGGGACATGGGGGTCCTGATTCCCAGGTCAAAGAATGTAACTGGGGACATTTTTCAGCTTGAGCTTTTGTGTGTGCATGTGTATTCTGCTTGGGAGAATGGAGAGTGAGCGAGCCAGCAGAAGAGACCCTGCTTCTTTATTAGGACCTGTGACACCTGCTTATCACTTGAATTTTAAGACAGTTTTGGTTGTGAGTACAAAATCTTAGTGGTCATTTCAGTATGCAGCCTGTGAGATGGGAGGGCGCCCACTTCACCTACACCTGCTGAATCAGGTCTCTTCTGTGCCACGTGCTCACCACCAGATAGACCAGAGATTTCGTTCTACTTCTTAAGAAGAGCTGCTTAATTGAGGGACCCTTGGCTGTAATTAATGAGGGGACCTGGTGGTGAGGTGGGAGTGCCCTGTGAGGTCCTGCTGCAGAGGCAGAGGGTCCGTGCGGTGTCCTACCAGCAGTGTCAGGCCGAGCTGCAGCTTTGGTGTCTGGGTTTTGAGCCCTGGGACTGAGAACGCTTTCAGTGTCTGCCTGTATGGGAGACTGCTGCTGGCCCTTTCCTTGTGTGCCAGAACAACTGGGAATCAGGGGGCTGCGGGGTGGTTTTCAAGGAGCATGTTCAGGTGTCTGCTCCCGGTGTGTACAGAGATGGAGATGAAGGACCCCTGCTCCAGAAGGGAGATGTGTTATCCTTAATCTCAGTCCCAGTGGGATGAGGACTTATCTTCCTTCTCTCTCACCAAAGCTTGACCTAGTGGGGTCTTGGGAAGTCAGTCTGCTGGCCCTAGATCTCAGGCTTATGCTATCTACTCACAGATGCACAAGACAATTTTTGCTGGAACAGGATGTGCTGTTGCACCATCGAGGGAGCCCTGCTGTCTGCCAGCTTGGGAATGCTCCCTTTGTCAGCGTGTAGACGGGAGCTGAACTTTGAAATATCCGCAAGCCTCCCACCTTTCCCCCTAAAGGACACTGAGCATGCTGAGCTAAAATGTTATTACTTCTCTTGTACAGTAAGTTAAACAACAACAAAGTCATTAACATTTCCAGCAGCAGGGAGTGTGTTTGTATTTCCATTCCCCTCGTGGGATAAAGGCTGAGCTGCCTTGCCTCAAAATGTTGCCATATTTTTTCCTGATAGGCCAGGATATGAAGTGGAAAGTTTCAGCCCCAAAAGAATGTCTTGGAGGAAATTAGCAATTCAAAGCGTGAGCCTTGTGATGGAGAGACCTCCTGCCCTGTTTGCTGCATTTGCTGTCCTTTTGTGCAGGAGGGAGCTGCAAATGCGACATCTGCATGGAATTCCAGCTTCCAGGGCAGTCTCCTGTCCTCCTGTCCTGCAGGGATAAGGGACAGCTGCAGCATGACCCTGATGTTTGGGGGAGTTTGGGTCTGGGTTTCTAAACAATGGCAGAGCAAAGTTATGCTCCTGGATGTTGGTACCCACAGGTGTGAGGGTTTACTGATGCCTGGGATGGAGAGGAGCTGCTGCAGAACCCAAGGCACGAGCTGCGGAGCCTCTGCAGCCAGACAGCTCCGCTGCTGCTTGGGGCTGAGGCCGGGCAAAGGCTGCCACAGCTGCCTCCCCAGGAGAGCAGTGCGCCAGGGCTGGTTTTGTAGCAGGTACAGCTCATCCAGGGAGAGGAAAAAGGCAGCCGTTCCGTTTTGAATAGACCCTAACGCAGCTGCATTCAGCTGCTGAAGTGTAGCGTCGAGATTTTTGGCTTTTTTTATTTTTCATCTAGAGGAACATCGCCGTCTCAAGCTAGGCTGTGGCTTGGTTACTGAAGTGTTTGGTGGCTGTAACACAGCAGAGTGAAAGGCATACCAAAAGCAGAGGCAAGTGCTGGGTGTTCTCACATGGGAGGATGCAAAAAAGCCTCGTGTAAGGAGGCTGCACCTGACCCCCCTCAGGGTCCATCGCCTTTGTGCCCGGAGGGGGTACCTCCAGCCAAGACCAGATCCCTCTGTGTGGGACACCCGGGCACAGTTTCACTCCTTGCTCCCCCAGCAGGAGGCTGCAGTGCCCTGGTGTCCCATCAGGCAGCTTCTCATGAGGTCTTCATGTGCAGTTTTCACCTGCTCCTGCTTGCAGGGGCCTTGGTATTTCCCTTCTTGCACAGAAATTTTCCCAGGGGTCATCCTGGCATTAGTTCTGGTTGGACTGCCTGACCACCTAGCTCCTGAGTCTTCCAGAGGGCCAGGAGGAGCATTTTTCATGTTTCAACACCTTTTCAAAGATGTGCTTGCAATGGGCTGTGGGAACTGCAGCTCTGGATCTGTGGGGCCGGTTCTTGCAGCAGACAGGTACGGACACTGATAAATGGCTGTTGTAGGGTGAGCGCCACGTCCTGGAGCCTCCCTCACGCTGGTAGGAGGGCCCGGAGCTGGCCACAGCCCCTGGGAGCGCAGTGCTGAGGCGATGCTTTCGCAGTGCCCCAGGGCTGATGTGGGACAGGGCAGCTCCAGGCTCCTTACCGTCCCCTTGTGCTCCCACGCAGACAGTGGCATCAGCCATCCTGCACGGACTGCAGCTCAGTTCTTGCATCCCAGTCCTGCTCCAGCTCCTGGGAGAGGCTTCTGCCTCTCACCTTGTGGAAGCAGTGCTTTTAATGACACCCCTCCCTGTGCTGTGCCCTCTGCCTCCCCTTTGAATGCCTGCATCTGTTTAACACGCGTTTTTAGCCAGGCTGGCTCAGCTGCCAGCATTTCTGGGACTGATCGTGTCGCTTGGCTGTAGCACGCCCGAGGTGAATGCTGGTGGGGGAGAGGTGAGGGGGGTCACAGCCCCGGAGCTTGGGAAGCACCAGCAGCAAGCAATGGATGTTTAGCCCAGAAGCATCCGTAAAACACCTGCTGCACGTGCTGCAGTGCCCCGATGGTGCCTGGCGGCACCACTACGCTACAACTGCAAGACCTGGAGTTATTGTGTGCCACAGCAAAGGAGCAGAGCAGGAGCATTTCTCTCTCTCCTGTAATAGCTGGGGATTTGGTGAAGCGATCATATGTTGGTTAGCTTGCAGTCGAGCCTCACCGTCTGGTCGTCTCTCCCCTTGAATGTCTGCCTTTGTGCTGGCTGCTGTACAGCTGAGCTATTTCCAGATCATCTCGGGCTCTCCGCATCTGGGCTTTGCTGCCTTGGACAGGCTTCTTTTCCCTTGCACCATGGCTCTGTGTCCTGAAGGACCTTGTCTTTGCTGAAGGAGGTCAGGCCCGGCACCCAGGAGGTGCCAAAAGGGCTTTTCTTCTTTCCATAACGCGGGCAGAGCATGTGAGAGCCACCAGTCCTACCCATGGGCACCTGTAGGACAAGGCTTCCCTTCCCCTTCTCCAGAACTGCACCAAACCTGTGCGCGGAGACTTCTCCTTGAGCAGAATGCAGAAAGAAGCACTAAGAGCACAAGCACTGAGATAATAGGGTATATTATCTCCTGTCAAAGGCAGAAATCATCCACTGCACCCTTGGTGTTGCATAAGGGGGTCTCTGTGGACGCTGGAATTTGTAACTGCTGCCGTGCCGTGATAACCCTGCCAGCTCCGGGGAAAGGAGCAGGATGAGGGTGCTGCGGTGCACGGTCTGCGATGCTCATCTGTGCAGGTGGCAGGAAGGGGAGAGGGCAGGCCCCTGGATTATCAGCATATTGGAGAGCTCAGCACAGGCCGTTCTGCCGGAGACGGAGAGCATTACGGCAGTAGAAATTGCTCAGGGATTAAAAAAATCATAACAGGGTAAGCTGTTCTCTTCGCGTGTGTCATGGAGGAGGGAAGGCAGTGGAAGCTCAGGAGAGGGAGCGAGGGTTGCAGAAGCAGGGTGGTGGGAAGCAGGTGCCAGGGACAGGGGCTCTCCCCCTGCACCCATCTCTGCTTGGCCAGGCGGCTGTTTCCTTCTGAAAGCAGGAAAATAACCACCAGGCTGGGCAGGAGGGGCAGAGCCCGGCCCCAGCAATACTCCAGCATCGCCCTTTGCTGGTCTGTCCCCCGAGTGCTGAGCCTGCGTGGGCAAAGCCCTGTGCAGCAGTCACGGCTTTTGTGCGTTGTGTCTCCATCCCGCTGTGCGTGTTTGTGCTCGGCTCCTCTGCTGGCTCCGGCCACACGTAGAGCTCTGGGATCGTGCTTCTGTGGTGGGAAATTGCTTGTTTCTGGTAAATCATTGCCATGCACCTTTCCCTCTGGGCTTTATTTTCTCATGGCTTTGTGTAAATTGGAATTGGTGCTGGCAATGGGAAAAAACACTGTTTTGGCTCAGACTCCAAACAGTAAATAAAGAAACCAGCAAGATGACCAGAGGTTTTACTAAGATCTGTAGAACAGATGAAGGGGACACTGCTCACAGGTTTTCTGGGTCTTATGGTTTTCTGAACAAAAATGTGACTTTCATAATTCATAACGAGTAAGAACACATAAAAAGGTAGCTGGCTATATGAGATGCATGTGTGAGGGACTGAGGTGCTGGAAAATTTTGTTTCTGAACATAAGAGGAAAAAATATGTTTGTAAAATATGTTTTTTATGTCCAAACAGAAGTGGTTGTGACAGTGTCCGGAGTGCAGTGAGAGCCTCTCTGCCCTCTGCTTTTAAACTCGGTGCATCCCCTGTCCTGCAGCAAACCCAGCCCTTTTCTAAGACGCAGCTGTGGGACTCACGCACGCAGGACATTGCTACAGCAAATTGTATAACTAGATGCAAAAGAGAGTTGGACACTTGTACGAAAAGAGACTGCAGCATCAGTGCAACGACAAGTGCATTTAGCCTCCGGGTTCCGCCGGGGGTGCGCGCTGAGGATGGGGAGGTGCTGACCCCAAACCTCTCACGCTGCCTTTCAGGTGCTTGCGCCCGAGGCCGTCTCCATCCCCATGAGCATCGGCTCTGATGCAGCCCCTGGTGATGCAGGAATGGCCTTACGTCCTCCCACCATGTCCTGAGTGGCACGGCGCGGCCCCGGCGCGGCACAGCGGCGCTGCCCACCCGCTGCCTCAGGTAAGCAGGGTCTGGCAGCCCTCCTGCGCGGCGGCTGCGCGGGGCTGGGGAGCACGCCGGGACCTCGGCTCCTGCTGGGGGGGAAAGCTCTTAGCTCCAGCCCCTCGTCGCCTCCCGCTTAATGAGGACGTTAGCTCTCCTCGAGCGTTTTGGCTGTAAAGTGTTTCCCGAAGTAGAGCACGGGAGACAACCCGCAGAGCTGGGTTTCAAGCTGCCTTCAGAATAAAGAACACGAGGCTGCCGTCAACAGCTCTTACTTATCTGGCTGGGTTTGCTTTTTCCTGGAAATGTGGAGGAATGTCAGCTTTTGCTGAAAGGTATGGTTCTAATCTTTCTGGTTGCGGAGAAGAGCTCAGAACGAAGGCCTTGGTGAAAGCCAAGGCTGAGATGCTGTAAGGCAGAGGAGCCTGTCCTCCTTCTGGGCTGGTTTTCTCGAGGAACGGAGGGTGCTCACACTACTGGTCTCCCCTCTCTTCCCTGAGCGTTTCTGCACAGGCTGCTCACCTACACTGGGCAGAGAGCGGAAGGCTCTGGAAGTCCTGGCTATGTGGCAGGACAGGGCAGAGGAGAGACGGTCCCACCTGGAGGGTGGGAACACACTTGTCTGGGGTCGTATCCACTCGAGGATTCCCCCATCCCTGCCTGAGCCTGGCTTTCTGCCCCATGGGCACCGGTGTGTTCAGGACACATTAACAGCGAGGCTGCAGGGGTCTCTGCGCCTCCTTCGTGCAGGTGTAGGTGCTGCCATGGAGGAAACAACCTTCTTCTCATGTCCTTGCTTGTCCTGCTGCCGGCCCCACCTTGGCTGAGCCCCTCTGCACCCCTTGGGGCTGGGGGACTGGGACACGGAGGGGACGGGGTGGTGGGAGGGGAGGCTGGCACTGCCAGCCCCAGGGACACCAGCGGTCAGATGTGCAGGGAGGGAGAGGCAGGGAGACAGGGAGCTTTTCATTCCCTCCCGTAGGTGGAGGAGAGCATGGGAACAATGCTGGCCGGCAGCACTGTGGGGGACACGGGGAGCCAGCCCGGAGCCTGCTGGCAAAAACAAACTCTTTGCACCCAGTCCGGATGGGCAGGAGAAGCCGTGCTGGCACCAAGTGCCGGGCTGGGGCGAAGAGGGCACCTTTGGCTCCTTGGGGTCACGTCTCAAGGGCAGGTTTACCTCCAGGGAAGCCAAAGCTTGCTGGGACCTGTCCCTGGGTAAAGCCCATCCCTGACAGCCCACCCTGCAGGGCACCAGAGGCCGAGGGGCTCTGCAGCAGCGGCACCCCGGGGGTTAAGGCAGGTTGGAGGCCTCAGGAATGCTGCCGGACAAAGCTGGGATTGAGGCCGGGAGGAGGCACGGCCGCCCCCCTCCAGATTCCTGGGGGGTCAGTGCCGGGGGCAGACCCGAGCCCTGCTCACAGCAGCGCTTGCTGCCTGCCGGCCGGTGCTGCACAGCGGGCAGGAGGCGATGCCTGCTCCCCCGGCCGCTCCGAGCAGCCCTGCTGCACCAAGAACAGGCAGACCGGAGCCCGCGTGAGTGTGCTGGGCCTGAAAATAAACCTGTTGAGGGCAGAGGGGGTTGGATCCAGGTTGCCACCGCTGCAGCCATGGGGAAGGGATGGGCAGGGGATGCTCAGGGGGAAGGCGCTGCTCTTGCTCCCTGCTCGCTTGCAGGGGGGCAGGTGTTCAACGCCTGGCCCGTGCTTGGCCACCATCCCTGGCTCGTCTGCAGGTGATAGTCTGCGGGTTGTGGGCTTTTAGCATCGTCTTAAACGGGGTGGGGAAGACTGTTTTGTGCTGAGCCGTGCTGCAGCTCGATCCTCTCCTTGGCACCCCCGGGCACGGAGCGGAGGGCCGGGTGCTCCTGGGCAGTGCAGTGGGACTAACCTACTTTGGTGGCATGAGGAGGTGCGCACGTAGACTGTGGGGTTTTATTTATTTTCTCCTAAGTGCGAGCAGCAGTTTTAGCTTGAGTGATTCATTATTCATGGCCCCGAGATTCCTGTGAACTCTGTGGGCGATAGTTTTCTGTGTTTTCCTGATGCTCCTGGAGCGGCAGGGTGTGTGGGGGGCAGAGAACCGCCTGGCGTTAGATGTTTTTAGATGAAGAAGACTTAGCAGCACTCGGTGAGCTTTCGACTCCTCCCTGAGAACCAGCACGGGGTGAGCATTGTTTCACTTGCACGGCCAAATTCTGGGTCTGGGTTGCTCCTGCCTGCTGCTCCTCTGCGCTGCACCTGGGCCCTGCTGCCCTGCGCCTGTCCTGGGGTGCTCGGGCAGCCCGTGGGCAGGCAGCAAGCCGTGTCTGCTCCTTCCCTTCCCCAGCAAAGGGTGCCTGTTGCATGTACTGTTTAGAAAGTGCTAATGCAGTTAATCATGGTTGATTAATCACCTGGGGATAATTACCCCAAATGAGCTCTAATATCGAGGTAGCATTAGAGTAAAACACTGCCTCTTCCTCAGCCAAGCGCATCTCACTTGGCATCACAATGTGTTTGTGTGTTGTGCACCAGGCCACTCTTCTGGAGAGGAAATCCCCTCTTGCCCACCAGGTCCTATGTGAGATGCTAGTGTGCGTTGGTGTGGCCAGCTAGCACAATGCCTTTGCTGCCACTGCAAGAGGGAGCAAGTGTGATACAATGCAAGAGGCGTAGGACAGGATTCCCCGCCCACCAAGGGTTTATTACTCAGTGATTAGCACCCGTTTTTCCAGGCAGGGTCCCCTGGGGGTGTCGGGCTCAGCTGTTGGCTGTGCAGGGCTGAGCTGGAGGTGCTCACACTGCACAGGGACCGGCTCAGGTTTGGCTGCCGTCTGCTCCCCAGCCCTTCAGAGCATCCTTTGTGCCACTGCTGGTTCTGGGGAGGTGCGGAGGAGAAGCAGCATCTGCGGGGATCAGCTCAGATCTGCGGTGCAGGCAGAGAATAGCCTGGTGCTTCTGCAGGGGAGCAGGTGGCAGTCACAGAGCTGCGGGTGGCGTAGAGGAGGCTGGCAGGTCCCCTTGGTCACTAGGAACAGTGGAGCCTGCTGCGCCCACCTCCCTGGAGCAGCCAGCATCCCCCTGCAGAGCGGTGCAGCCCCTCGAGAGCTGAAAAGTCAGGGATGGTGATGGCAGAGGGGATGGGTGCCCCCTGGCACGGTGATGGTAGAGGGGACGTTGCACCCAGGCGGGTGCCTGAGCGCTGGCAGCTGGGCGCAGCGTTTCAGCTCTGTCTGTTTCTGCCCAGGTTAAAGGCTCTCAGGATGGCGCAGGACCTTCGTGTGTAAGCCCCCGGGCTCCCAGCAGTGTTGCTGGGCCCCAGAACCCTCTGGAGATGAATCTTTGTTGGAACGAGATCAAAAAGAAATCCCACAGCCTTCGGTAAGAGTCCCTGCCTGGAGCAAGCTCCTGGCCTGCCAGCCTCGTGGGCCGCGCATGCTCGTTGGAGGTTGCTGAGCTCGTCCCTGCGTTACCCACAGCGACCCTGGCTTTGTTTCTTCTCTTGTGCAAGGACTTCTGAGTCTTCTCCCTACACTGCATCCTCTCTAGGTCCACCCCTCCCTTCCTTCTCTCCCTCCCATCCTCATCCCTGCTCACTCTGCTGCTTTCTCCAGCCTCCCTGCTGCCACCTCCATGTCTTGCCTCTTTTCCCCCCACCTCTGTGCTTGCCCCTTTGCTGGGAGCCCTCTCCAGCTGAGCAGAGGAATGGGCTCTCCAGACCTTCTGAGGCTGCAGCTGCAGCGGTGGCAACATGACGGAGAGCTTAACTGGGGCATGTTAATTGTCTCTTGCCTCAACGCTGGCTCCTGGGTGGAAGCCACCCAGCCACGCAGACATGGAGCCAAGCCCCCCGTGCTACCCAGAGCACAGCCCAGACCAACCTGGGTGCACGCAGAGCGGCTCCATCCCTGCTGATGGCTGCGAGGTTTGGGGTGTTTGTGGAGCTCCGTCTGCCCAGCACCTCCCCGCCTGGTGCCACAGCATCTCGGCTGGCTGCGGGTTCCCCTGGTCCTGCCCCCCTGAGCACCCCCGTGCTGTCCCCGCTCTCGTGCCAGGGCTCGGCTGGAGGCCTTCTCCGACCACAGCGGGAAGCTGCAGGTGCCCCTGCAGGAGATCATCGACTGGCTGGGGCAGAAGGATGAGGAGCTGTCGGCGCAGCTGCCTCTGCGCGGGGACGTCCTGCTGGTGCAGCAGGAGAAGGAGACGCACGCGGTACGCTCCCCTGCGCCTTGCTTACGGTTGCTGTCCCTCGTCCTCACCGGCACCAGCCGCTTCCCGGAGCAGAAATCGCTGACCCGGCAGGCAGCACCACAGAGGCTGCAGCTGGAGGGCAGGAGAGGGCACCCCAACCCCAAACCCAACCCCAACCAGCTGTCCCTGGTGGCCACACTGCTTCGGGGCACCCTGCTGCTCCCCTCCTCGCTCCCCCAGCAGCCAGACCCACTGCTGAGCAGCTGCTGGCACAGCGGTGGTGTGGCCGTGCTCTCTGCGTCTCCACGCCATGCCAGGGGGAGCATCGTGGACAAGGCGGTTCCTCTTGCGCAGCCCTGGCCCAGCACGCCCTGTCCCCGTCTCGCTGTCTGGCCATCCCCACCCAGCAGAGCTGCAGCCCTGCTCTCTCCATGCTGGTGGCCATTCTGTCCCTGCACTGCAGAAATGTTTCTCTGTTAACTTCTCTCTGTGTTTCCAGTGAGGGTTGGGTACTTTTTCTCTGGCAATGTTTCCTTGATGTCACCGTGGGTGGTTCGTTTGGGCACTGGATGAGTAAATCACGGCAGCCCTCGGCGAAAGGGCAGCAGGATGTAATTCTGCAGCCCAGCCTGTCGTCTCCTCTCTGTGCTCTGTTCTCCTCTCCAGGCTTTCATGGAAGAAGTGAAGTCCCGGGGGCCATATATTTACTCTGTCCTGGAGTCAGCACAGGCTTTCCTTTCCCAGCATCCGTTTGAGGAACTGGAAGAGCCAAATTCAGAAATCAAAGGTCTGTTGAGTTCCCCTTTTCTTGTCCTCCCATGGCTCCTCCTGGGCTGGACTGGGGAGGATGGAGCAGAGGTGGTTGGTGTGGCACATCAGTGCTGGGCCTCTTGCCATAATGCACAGGGTTGTGCCCTGTCCTTGGGAAGAAGATGGGACCAGCGCAGAGCTGTGCTTCTGTCCCAGGCTCTCATTTTTGCTCTTTGCTTTGCCTTCGCAGATGTCTCTCCCCGGCACCGCATCCAGAACATCAGCCGCTTTGTCTGGAAGCAGGCGAACGTGGCCAGCGAGCTGTGGGAGAAGCTCACGGCCCGCTGCGTGGACCAGCACCGGCACATCGAGCGGACGCTGGAGCAGCTGCTGGAGATCAAAGGGGCCATGGAGGAGCTCAGCACGACGCTGGACCAGGCTGAAAGCGTGCGTGAGACCTGGGAGCCCATCGGGGACCTCTTCATCGACTCCTTGCCAGAGCACATCCAGTCGACCAAGGTACTTGTGGCTCCGAGGTTCCAGCCGGGGCAGCTCGGTGTGCAGGAGGGACGGGCAGCAGGGCACGGCCCACGGGAGCCTGTAGCAGAGGGACCACACCTGGGCACCGACATCCTTCTTGCTTCTTCTCCTTCTTCCCCTGCCCTGTGCCTGCTCCCCTGGGCATGGGACTGCAGCTCTTCAAGGACGAGCTCTCTCCCATGAAGGACGGGGTGAAAGTGGTCAATGACCTGGCACACCAGCTCGCCATCTCGGATGTCCACCTGTCCATGGAGAACTCCCGCACTCTGGAGCACATCAACACGCGCTGGAAGCAGCTGCAGGTGGGGAAGGGTCAGGGCCCTGCAAACACCCCGCAGGGAGGGGGATGCCGGGGAAATGCTGAACCTCAGGGACGATTTATTAAGGCTTGGCCAGGCAGGGACAGCACAGCTGGTGTTCCCGAAGGAGAAGAGCATCAGCTACGTGTGGGGAAGGTGGCTGGTAAATCTGTAGAGCAGGAAAAGTTGATGGGAGGAACAAAGGAAGCTGTCTGAGGAGAACTGGGGTCTACTGGGGGTGGTGGTGGTGGTCAGTACCAGCTGTGGTTGGGCTGATGTCTGAAAATACAGATACAGGTGAGCTGGAGATGTGGCCTGCGCTGCCAAAGCCCGTGGGGGGAGGAGGTGAGGACTGAGCTGTCTGGGCAATGCAAATCCAAGGCAGGCAAGGAAGGAGGCAGACCCGGGTGGCTGGGGCACCTCCGAGTCCATCCACAAGCCTTCCTGAAGGGGGCTGTGATCCAAAATGTTCGACGGGCTGCCATTGCGTTCTGCTGTCCCGTTCTGCAGGCCTCCATAAACGAACGCCTGAAGCAGCTCCAAGATGCCCACCGGGACTTCGGGCCGGGCTCCCAGCACTTCCTCTCCTGTACGTGACAGGTCCTCCCGGCCGCGCTGCCTGCGGGGCGCCTTCCCTCCCAAAAGCTAGGGAAGTGCCCGTGATGGTGCATGAGGCATAGGGACCGGGGCAGGAGGCATCTGCCAAGGCTAGCCTTGTGCTGCCTCACTGTACGGGACTTCTGTGCCTCCCCTGAGGGTGCAGAGCCGTGATGTTTGCAGCAGCACCTGGGTGACCCCGGGACTGGGTGGGTAAGACAAGAGATGGCAGGGAAAGGCAGTCCCCCAGATGCGGGGTTTGTTGGCCCTGGTGTCTCTGCAGACCTGGTCCTGCCATCTGAGAGGAGCGGCAGCATTTCCAGCTGCTGGAGCTGATAAGCTGCCCGTGGCGAGGGAAAACTGCTGAGGGACACCAAGGGCTTCTGTCCTCTGGATAACGAACACGGGGTGCTACAGGTATGGGAGGAGCGCCTGGTGTCGGCCTGACCTCTGCTCCTCTCCTTGCAGCCTCGGTCCAGGTGCCCTGGGAGCGAGCCATCTCCCCCAACAAAGTGCCGTACTACATCAAGTGAGTGTGCTGCCCTGCGCAGACGGGGCTTGGGCCTGCCGAGGTGCCTGATGGTGGGCACACAAGCTGGAAGGGATTCCCAGCCTGACTCGAGGTTTCTTTCCCTTCTCCTCCCAGCCACCAGGCCCAGACAACGTGCTGGGACCACCCCAAGATGACGGAGCTGTACCAGACGCTGGGTGAGGAGGCTGCCATAGAACCTCTTTTTGCTGCTTGGGGTGCAGCGTGAGACGCCCCCAGCCCCAAAAGGGGCATGAGGCCTCTGTACTTTCCCCCCAAAGGCAATGGGATCCAAACCCCAGCTGGGTCCTGCGTGCAGCCAGGCTTGTGCTGGTGTCTGGGGGCAGCAGCTGCTGCTTCCTGCCCTGCAGATAAGGATGTTCAGCTGCGGTTTTCTTCTTCTCTTTCTGTGTTATTGCAGCGGATTTGAACAACATCAAGTTCTCGGCGTATCGGACGGCTATGAAGCTGCGGCGGGTGCAAAAAGCCCTGCGATGTGAGTGTGGGAAGCATGTCCCTCCTGCTGGGTCTCCATGGGTAGAGGCATTAAGTGAACACAGCCTTTCATCAGCACATCAGAGGCAGGAGCCCACCAGGGAAGCGCTAGGAAGATGAGCCTGTGGCTGAAAAGCAGCAAATTCACTGGAGAGAAGTCTGCCTTTGGGTCAGGGTGGAACTGCTCGAGGGCAGGTGTGAGTCAAAGCGATCTGAGACCAAAGGGACCAGGCGCAGAGTTACAAACCTCGGGAGCAGACAGGAGGTCACCCAGCAGCAACGGGGGAGGCTGGAGGAGCTGTGAGAGTGACCCAGAGCAGAAACCAGGCAGGCTGGCAGGGGCAGGAGGGGATCCACTGCTTACAGAGGAGGAAGGGGACCTGTAAACTCAAATTCAGGGCAGCGAGTGCTAGGGAGGGATGTTGTGGAGCTGTATGCAGGCATGTGCTTTCCTCTCAGTGGACATGGTGACCCTGGCCACAGCCCTGGAAATCTTCAACGAGCACGACCTGCAGCCCAGCGACCGGGCGATGGACGTGGTGGAGGTGATCCACTGCCTGACCGCCCTCTACGAGAGGCTGGAGGAGGAGCGGGGCATCCTGGTGAACGTGCCGCTCTGCGTCGACATGAGCCTCAACTGGCTGCTCAACGTCTTCGACAGGTACCGGCCCCGGGATGCCGTGCTCGGGAGGAAACCTCAGTGCCCCGGCCACTCGGGATGGGGTGGCTGGCGCGGGCTTGCCTTGCTGAACCCCCACCAAAAAAAAACCCTGTGCCGTATCTCGCCTTGCAGCGGCCGCAGCGGGAAGATGAGGGCCCTCTCCTTCAAGACGGGCATTGCATGTCTGTGCGGGACGGAGGTCAAGGAGAAGTTCCAGTGTGAGTACCCCCGGGGCCCCGCACGGAGCGACCTGGGGAAGGCGGGAGTGCTTTTGTTTCCCAGCTTAGCCCTCCTTTGCCCGGCAGGATCAGAGAAGCAGCTTTCGTGTGGTGACTAATCTGCTTGCATTGCCACCCCTGCCTCCCTCCCCAAGCCTACGCCGCCTAAATTAGAAGGCATTTTTGCACAGTGACTGGTGCTGCGGGGGTCCTGTTTGCATGGCGCTGCGAGGAGCGGTGCGGCGAAGGCAAAGGGGCAGCAGCTGCTCAGTGCTTCTCAAGGAAAGCCCTGGGGGTGTGTGGCTGGGCAGTCGGGGTCAGACAAATTAAAGGAAGCCCCTTTTGCTGTGTTTTAAGCCACAGGATGCTGGGGGCGGGGGTGCTGATCACCCAGGGATAAAATAAGAGTGCTGTAACCATAACCTCTGGCTCGGGAAGGCTCTAAACTGCTGAATCTGGGAGCTGGAAGGACGCTGGTGATGGTTATTTAACCACAGCTCAGTGTTTTCCCCCTGGTTTAAGCTGCCCCCCGTGCTGCCGGCTGTGCCCAGGCACCAGCCGTGTGTCTGACGGGGCCGTCTCCCTGTCCGTCCCGCCGCAGACCTCTTCAGCCAAGTGGCGAACGCCGGGGGCCTGTGCGACCAGCGGCACCTGGGTGTCCTGCTCCACGAGGCCATCCAGGTCCCGCGCCAGCTGGGGGAGGTGGCGGCCTTCGGGGGCAGCAACGTGGAGCCCAGCATCCGCAGCTGCTTCCGATTCGTGAGTACCGCGGTGGCCCGGGCTGGCCCCTCCATGGGGACATGCTGGTGGTGAGGAACAAGTGTCCCGAGGCAGCTGGGTCCTGCTCTGAGCCTCTCCTCCTGCCCCTCCCTGTCCCAGAGCCACGGCAAGTCTGCCATCGAGGCGTCCCAGTTCCTGGAGTGGGCCAACCTGGAGCCGCAGTCCATGGTGTGGCTGGCCGTGCTGCACCGCGTCACCATGGCCGAGCAGGTGAAGCACCAGACCAAGTGCTCCGTCTGCCGGCAGTGCCCCATCAAGGGCTTCAGGTAGGGGACGTGGGGACTTCAGCCACCAGCACTGTGGGGTCAGTGGGGTGCGAGAGCCACATAAACCTCTCCGCCCCCTGCTGAGCTCCTTGCACACCAAGATGCAGCAGCTCTGCTGACTCTGGCTTCTCCCTCTGGCCTCCCGCTCTCTGCAGGTATCGGAGCCTGAAGCAGTTCAACGTGGATATCTGCCAGACCTGCTTCCTCACCGGGCGAGCCAGCAAGGGCAACAAGCTGCACTACCCCATCATGGAGTACTACACCCCGGTACGGGGCCGGGCGGCGCTTGGCTAGCAAGGGCAGTGGCCTCGCGATGCTGGGGCTGCTGCAGCCCCAAGGTGGCTGCCTTGCACGTATTTGTTCCCCTCTGTGTGCTGGGGGCTGTCGGTGTCCCCGCTGCTCTGGGGCTCGTGGTCACCAGGACATGTGGCATCCACCATGTGCCCAGCCTGGCTCATGCTGGTGGAGCAGCCGTGCGCCCCCCTCGCTTCCCCACTTGTCTCTGCTGACGGTGGGCTTGTGCCCAGCCTGAAGGGATCTTCACAGATCACAGGACGCCAGCCTGTGATCCCCGACTCTGCCAACCAGCACCTGGGCAATGGTTCTCTCTCTGCAGACCACCTCCAGCGAGAACATGCGGGACTTTGCCACCACGCTGAAGAACAAGTTTCGCTCCAAGCAGTACTTCAGCAAGCACCCGCAGAGAGGATACCTGCCCGTCCAGTCCGTGCTGGAGGCTGACTTCTCCGAGACGTGAGTGCCCCGGGCTGTGCCCACCGACCCTGCCCGAGGTGTGGGCTCCTCGGCTGGAAGCAGCATCTCCGGGGATGCTGCTTGGAGGCAGCGGGATGGAGGGTGTTGCCCGGGATGGAGGGCAGCTTGCTCGGGGCTGACGCGACACCGAGTCTTTGGAGGAGCAGATTTCAGCCTCCCTGCCAGCCCGGGGTGGGCAGGGCAGCCCCTCCAAGCCCTAGTTTCGGGTGAGGACTGCAAACCTTGCTGACCAGTGTGCATCTCTTGCAGCCCAGCCTCCTCCCCGATGCTGCCGCACGCTGACACCCACTCCCGGATCGAGCACTTTGCCAGCAGGTAGCGGCACCGGGCACCGCTGGTGGCCATGGGGCAGAGGGGTTTGGGGACAGGTGCTTCCCAGCACGCTGCACGGCAGCCAGAGCCTGCCATGGGGTCTTGCAGAGGTCTGGCAGTGCTGCTGCATTGAGGGTGCGCTGAGCAGACGTTCAAGGTGTCTCTGAATGTGTCTCAAGCCAGTTCTGTTTCCTCCAGGCTTGCAGAGATGGAAAACCAGAACTGTTCCTTCTTCAGCGACAGCCTGTCCCCTGATGATAGCCTGTGAGTTCTGCCTCCTTCCCCTGCTTCTGTGCAGCCAGGTTCCTGTGGCTCCATTCCCACCTACCCAGAGCACCCCTGCTTCCCCTCCCAGCCCTTGGAGCCTGAGGCTCCTGGGCACCCCCAGCTACCCGGGCTGCTGGAGCCACTTCTGAGCTCCACCACCTGGAACAGCCACGGTGAACTCCCGTACAAAACCACCTCCCTCCAGCCCCAAGGGCCCAGCAATCCCCATCCTGACGTTCTTCACTGCTGTGTTTCCTCCACCTGCTGCAACAGGGATGAGGACCAGTACCTGCTGCGCCACTCCAGCCCCATCACGGACCGAGAGCCCGCGGGCAGCCAGCAGGTCCCGGGAAGCCTGCCCATGGATGACAAGGGGGAGCTGGAGCGCATCCTGGCCCACCTGGAGGATGAAAACAGGTTGGGGCATGGGCAGCTCTCCAAGTGGGGGCTTGAGTCTGAGGGAAGGGGCTGGAGAAACCTGGCTTAGACCAGGGGCAGGGCTCAGGGTGGAGCCTGCTTTGGAGGCTGAGCCCTAAAGCCCACAGGGGAGCACTGGGCTCAGTGCTCCCCAAGGAAGGGAGAAGGCTCTGTTCCCCAGAATGTTGATTTCCCCGTCCCCAAAACATGTTGCCCAAGAACCCCTCTTGAACTGGCTCTGGTGAGCCCAGGGCACGGCTGACTGTCTCCTCCCTGAGCTCCTGTCGAATGGTGAAGGTGCAGCCCGGAGCACAGCTCAGCACAGCACAGGGTTTTTCTCTGCCTGCCCCTATTCTCAGCCTGTTCGGAAGCAGTTGTGTGCCTTTTGTCTGCCACCCAAATGAGGAGGAGCTGCAGGCAGGCCTCCCCGCAGTGCAGGGACAGTCAGAAGCTGCTCCTCGAGCTTCTCCTGTGGCAAAGCCTCCGGCAGAGCTTTGTCTCTGAGTCAGCCATCGGGCCAGTCTCCAGAAAGGAGACGGTGGTGCTGACCTGGGCTGTCCTGCAGGATCCTCCAGGGAGAGCTGAGGCGTTTGAAATGGCAGCACGATGAGGCCGTGGAGTCCCCGACTTTGGCCACAGGCTCCCCCGAGCTGGTGCAAGACCCCCGCAACGACGAGCTCCTGGCAGAAGCACGAATCCTCCGGCAGCACAAGAGCCGCCTGGAGACGCGCATGCAGATCCTGGAGGACCACAACAAGCAGCTGGAGTCCCAGCTGCACCGGCTCAGAGAGCTGCTGCTGCAGGTACGGAGCAAATAACGGGGGGGCCATCCGTGGGGCGGTGGCAGAAAGGGGTGGCCAGAAGGTGCAGGACAAGGACAGAGAGCCGTGACAAGCCCCCTCCTCTCTCCAGCCTCCGGCAGAGTCAGATGGCAACGGTTCAGCGGCATCTTCCCTGGCTTCATCCCCGCACCAGTCCGAAGGCAGCCAGGCAAAGGAGAAGGAGCACAACACCCCCGACACCGAAACCGCAGGTGAGGGTCGGATTGGGGCTGAGCTCCAGGATGGCAGCTCTGGGAGGCCGCCTGTCCCATAGGGCCCCCGGCTGGCGGGGTGCACGCGCCGCTCACCCCAGCCCCCTGCCCGCTGCAGATGAGGTGGAGGCCAAGACGCAAGAGGTCAGCGTGTGCCTGGAGGACATCATGGAGAAGCTGCGGAGCGCCTTCCCCAGCTCTCGAGGTACTCGAGCGAAATCCCCCTCTCTGGCCTCCTACTGCTCCCTCAGATGAGGTTTCCCGGCGGAGCCCTGCCCCGATCCCACCCTCCCCACGACGGCTGATCCCCCCCCAGCGCACACGGCCAAGAGCGCGGCGGTTGCAGTGCTGCAGGCACTGGCGAGGATGAGGAGGAGCTCTCCTACCTGCAAGGACAGGCGGCCAGAGCTGCGCAGAGGACAGAGCAGCTGAGTCCTGGAAGAGCTCCCTGCTGCGCAGACAGACCCGATGGCAGCAAGGCTGCAGCCACCACCTTGAGCCACCTCCACCCATGGCGGAGGCCCCGCTTATCCGGCAGAGCAGCAGCAGTGGTGTGAGCTCTCCTGGCTGCTTGTGGATGGCTCTTCCCGCAGGGACGGTGACCAGGGATGCTCTGTGACCGTGTGCTCAGTGCCATCCCTCGCCCATGTGTGCACCCAGGGAGATGTCACCCGGTGCTAGCACTAACCCGAGGCAGGGCAGAGCTGCCCCTGCCCACCCAGCCCCTCGCCCGCTTTCTGCCACCCCCGAGCAGTCCCCTTCTAACCAGCTGGCCCCAGGCGCTGTTCTGCTGACCTCTCCATCTCTCTTCCAGGTATGACCTCCCTTATCTAACACCTCCCGTAAGCCAGAGGCTTCTCCTAACCAGCTGCCTGGCTGCTTCCCCTCCTCCTCCTCTCCCCGCCATGCTCCCCGTGCTGCGGCAGGCTCCCTCGTTCAGGCAGGATGCTTGCCAGCTCCAGGAGATCTCAGGGGAACATTGGCCATGTGGGAGCGGGGCTGTGGGCTCCCCGGGGGCCGGCTGGGTTGCTCGGCCGCAGCATCCAGGCTTGGACTCGTTGGACTGCACGGAAAGGCTCAGAAGAAAGAGCTGACGTGGTGGAAGCTGTGTGTGTCCCCTGGCGCTCGCGCGGCGCAGAGCTCAGCATCCTGCTCCTCTACAGTTCTGCCCAGGGTCCTCCAGGTCGGTGGGCACTGAAATGCTCCTGCAGACACCAAACAGCCCCCTGGGGTTTAAAGGAACTCCTTCTAACAGCACCCAGCTGCCCGCCTTACGCATCGGACGCTGCTGCCCAGCACTGCGGCCAGCGGGGCACATGCTGCCGGGGGGAGAGGCTGCCAGGTTCGTGGGGTAGGGGCGAGTCCACACCAGAGCTTCAGCCCAGCTAGTAGCCTTATCTTGAGAGGATCTTTATAACAGAGCCTTATCGTTTAATTTGCATATATTTCTATATATTATATATATATTCTGTACTTAAATACTCTCACGGACTCACGCCATTAAACCCTAACACGAAGTGTAGTTGCACTTCCCACCCAGCGCAGCCCAGCTCCCTCTCCTGCGGGATCCTTCCCCCTTCCCCGCGCTGCCCTGGAGCAGGGCTGCTGCTGGTGGCGGTGGCTCCCGGTCCCTCAGGCTCCCTCGGGCTGGCTGTCTCAGGCTGCGTTATGTCGAGAAAGCTGCGGAGTCAGGTGCTGTGGGTGCCCCGGGGCACGAGAAGGGCTGGCATGGCCCCGCTGCTGCTCCGGGGCGGCGGAGGGAGGAGATGCCCGTGCCGCTGGGCATGGCAGGGTGCAGGGAAGGCTGCGTGTCGGTGTGTCGCTGCCCCGCAGCCAAGCTGCAGGGACAGGGCTGTTGGCTGTGCGGGATGCGCTGGTGAGCTCTTCGGGGAGGCTGGGACTGAGGCAGCGCGCTGGGACCAGGGATATGTTTGCCACCATGGCAGCGGTGCCCATATCATGGAGCGCCAAGGGTGCTGGGTGCCAGCATCCTGTGCTGGTGTGTGGGTTGCCGTCCTTGCCATCCTGGTGGCAGCGGGGTGAGCTGGAGGCGGTGGTGGTGGCATTAGGGAGGGGACACCGTCATGAGTGGGTAAAGCACGGCAGGAGCACAGCGGCTGCATGAGATCAGGGGTCCCCCAGGAAGAAGAAGGCAGGATTAGGCCAAATTGGTGCAGATCCTCGCTGTGGGAGTGGCAGTGGCTGATCTGTGTGCCCAGGGAGCCCGGGCAGGCTGGGGCTGGGAGGCGGCCGGGAGGGGAGTGGGCTGGCTGATACTCTGGTAACCATGTACTGCGGTGCTGCTGCCCTGGCTGCTTCTCTCCACCTCTGCTCTGGAAAGAGAATAAATTTGTATTTATACTGGGACCCCCGTGGGTGCGCTGGTCTCTTCTTTCCATGCTCTCTTCTGTTGGCCCTGCTGAGGCAGGGCAGTGCCGGGTGCTGTGCCGTCCTGTGGCAGGGTGCTTGCTGCAGGGACAAGGACATTCCCCTGCTCGGTGCTGCCCTGCCTGCCTGCTCCACTGGGGCAGAGCAGAAGCTGGGCGCAGAGCCCTGGGCTCCCTGGGTGCAGCTGCATGCCCTGACCACCATCTGCATTCATCCTCTTCCAGCACGGTTGCTCAGGTCCATGCAGTAGCTAGGGTGCTGGCTGTGCAAGGACAGTCCTTCCTCCTCGTCAGGGAACTCCTGCAGCCCAGGGAGGAGACCATGGCAGCAGGATGCCCTGCAGGCAGGCCTCTCCCTCCCCTTTTTTGGGTTGCAGCATCTCTCAGTGGTGCTCCATCACACTTATTGCCCGTGCTCTCCGTGTCTGTGTTGCAGCAAGGGCCCAGCCCTGGGCTCTGAGCCCCCCCCCCAGGGTGCAGCCCAGCCCCGGCTGGCAGTGAAAGACCGATGTGTTGCAGGGCTGGTGGGGCTGGGCTGTGGCAGGGAGTGCTGGGGCAGCTCTCGGCCCAGAGATGTGACACTTAAAAGGGGAAATCGAGCCCCTGTGCCTCCCCCTCCCAAGGGCAGAGCCAAGACCCTGTCACCATCCCCGTGCTGTGGGCTCCAGGGCATGGCAGGAGCTGCAGGCTGCGATCAAGGATGCCAGGCACATCCAGGAACAGATCCAGCACGTGGTGCCAGGGAAGAGCTTTTATTTCTCGGCCAGCAGAGCTCAGCGTGGCCCGGCTGGAAGCCACTGGAGCCGATGATGTGGGGCAGGGGAGGCAGCAGGAGCACTGCACAGCGGGGCTGCCAGTCCTGGTGGCGGCACGGCAAGGACAGCATCGTTCCTGTGTCACTGCCCAGTCCCCAGCTGGTGGGAGCTGGGACACTGGAGCTTGTCCTGGGGGCACTGCAGCCCCTCTGCCCAGGCTGTGCCCCCACATGGGCAGCCCTGCACCCTTTCCCCCATCCAGCCCTGCTCAAGGATGCCTGTGCCCCAGTGTGGTGACCCTGAGCTCCCTGCTCTCTCTGCACTGCCCCAGGGGTGCACCATCCCCTTCCCCAGCTGGTGTGGGGCAGGGAGGCACTTCTGCCCCCCCAACCAGCTCCTGGTCTGCCCCTGAGGGCCCAGCATAAAGCACTTCCCCAGCAGTGATGGCTGGGGGGGAGCCGTCTCTGCCTGCTCGGTGCCCCCCACAGCTCTCCTGTCCCTGCTCCTCCTGGGATGTTCCTTGGTCCAGGAATGTGTGCGCCAGCTCTGGTGCTCTGCCTGGCTCGTCCCCAGCCATGCTCCCTGCTCCAGTTCGCTCTGCCACACCAGCTCCTTGCTCCGGCCCTCGTATGAGCCCTGCTTCCTCTGCTGCCCCCTTATACCCCACAGAGAGCTTTTCCAGCTCTGCTGCTGGGTTCTCTTCCTCTTCCACTTTCTCCTCCTCTTCTTCCTCCTCCTCCACTGTCTCCTTCTCCCCTTCCTCCTTCCTTTCCACTGTCCCTTTCTCCCCTTCTTCTTCTTCTTCCACAACCACCTCTTTCTCTTCCTCCTCCTCCTCCACCACCACCTTCTTTTCCACTGTCCCTTTCTCCCCTTCTTCCTCCTCCACCACCACCACCTTCTCTTCCACTGCCTCCTTCTCCCCTTCTTCCTCCTCCACCATCACTTCCTCGTCTTCTTCCACTATCTCCTTGTCTTCCTCCTCCTCTTCCTCCTCCGCTGTCTCCTTGTCTTCCTCTCCTGTCCCCCTCCCTGCCCCACAGCTCTCTGGCTCTGCCCTGCAGGTGCCCAGGTTTGCTTCCTCTCCCTGCCCCATTCGATCCCTCACCTCTGCAGGCTCCCCTGGGGCTGCATCTCCTCCTGGTGCTTCTTCTTCATGCCTATCCCCGGGGTTCCCTTGCTCTCCTTCGTCAGCCCCTGATGGCCCCACTCCTGTGTCCTGCTCCCCTCTCCGGGTCTCCAGGACCCCGACCTCCCCCTGCTGCCTCTCCCCTTCCCCCTCCTGCCCCCCGCTGCCCGCTGCAGCCCCTTTGCCAGCCCTCGGCCCCTGGGGCTGCTGGAAGAGCCCCTGGTAGCGCTTCCGATCCTCCACGTGCTTCTTCCTCATCCTCTCCCCCAGCTGCTTCAGCTCCTTCTTCACGGCGGCCGCCATGGCGGGGTCGAGGTGGGCCACGCGCAGGAAGTCCTCCCGCGCCTCCCGCTCGTTCCACACGGCAGCGTGGGCCTTCGCCCGCTTGAAATACGCCTTGGCGTTGTCTGCCGGGAGAGGACAGCCCCCACCGGGGTCCTGCAGCTCGGGGACACAGGAGCTGGAGCCCATCAGGTACCATCAGGCACGGGGGGGTCTGGGTATGCGGTACCTCTGTGGGCAAGGGACTCAGGGACATGGGGTGGGCGCCGTTGAGGGCTGGGGGACCAGGGGACACAGGGTGCAGGTATCATCATGGGCAGGGGGATCTGGATCACGAGACATCATCATGGGCAGGGGGACCCAGAGGACACGGGGTGCAGGTGCCATCATGGGCAGGGAGAAACCAGAGATGTGGGCACTGCCATGGGCAGGGGCACCTGGGACAGGGGTGGGCAGGGGGATCCGGGTCACAGTGACACAGGGACTTGGGACGAGCTCCATTGTGGGCAGGGGGATGTGGAGGGCAGGGTCCCACAGAGTCCCTAGGGGCAGTGGTCGCACTGTGGGTGGGGGGAGGCAGGGCGCGGGTACCTTTGTGCTTCTGGAGGAGCTCCGTCGTGTGCTCCAGCACCTCGTAGTACTCGCCCAGCTCCAGCTGGCACTGGCAGTAGTTGAGCACCAGCGGCGTGACCAGGCTCTCCAGCTTCAGCCAGCCATCCTCCCACGGCTTCTCCTGCCCCACAGAGCGGGTGGTCACGGCTGCGGCCGTCCCTTCAGGGCACCCAGCGCCCATGGGAGGACCGCTTTGCCAAGTAACCCCAGCAGGGCTGGCAGGAGGTGGCCGGGCCCCGCTCACCTTGGCCTGGAGGTTCCTCAGGCAGATGACGGCCTCCTGGTACTTCGCCGCCGCCTGCCGAAACTCCTTGCGGAGCACGAGGCGGTTGCCCTCGCTGTGCAGCAGGGGCACCGCCGCCAGCTTCTCCTCCTCGCTCATGGCCCAGGTGTCGCGCTTGTACGCCGAGGGCTCTTCCACCTGCGCGGGCAGCGGGCCCTGAGCTGGCTGCCCTGGCCCTCCCCAGGCCAGCAGCCATCCCTGCGGCCCCCCCTTATACCCGGAACAGCTCCATGATGAAAATGAGGGGCTGCGGCGTCCGCTGCAGCTCGTCCAGGTCATCGTAGCCCGTGCTGTGGTAGTCGAACATGTTGCCCATGCCGCAGCGGTGCTTCTGCCCTTCCAAGGGGTCCCGGCCCTCCGCGATCCTCCGCATGCCCTTGGACACCAGGGCGTACATGCCGGTGTGCTGCAAGGGGGGAGCGCCCCGCTCAGCCGCGTGGGGCCAGCCTGCACCCCCTCCTCTGGGGCAGCCCCTGGGGTGCCACAGCTACGTGACACCATGATGGGGACAGCCAGCAGGTCGTCCCGCACCCCTGCGCTTGCACCAGACAATGTTTTGGGGGGGCATGGACCCGTGCTACAACTCTTCTCCCTGCGGGATGCGGATGGGGCCTGCAAAGCCCCTCACTCACGATGGCATCGCACCAGAACTCCGCCACCTCCCCGGCCCTCATGGAGCTGAGCAGTGTCTCCCAGATCTCCATCTTGAACATCTTGCCCACGATGATCTCCATGGGGATGCCGGCCTCCCGGCTGTCGTCGATCACCGTCCGCTCGAAGTTGTCCTTCAGCGTCTGGAAGTGGAAGGTGATCTGCCCCAGAGAAAGCGCAGTGTCCAGGGGGGTGGCCCCGTGCCTGGCCCAGGGCAGGCACGTGTGACAGGAGCCCTCAGTCCCCTTGCCAACCCCAAGCCCCTCTGCCACAGGGCCAGGACGTGGGGACGAGCCCGCTCCCAGCAAGGTGCGGGCTGGATTGGCAGCTCTCCATCTGCAGCAGGGAGACTGTGCCTCCTGCCAGCTCGTCTTAGACAGAAAGCAGATGGCGTAGCGTCTTAACGCCCATCGTTGGTATATCTGGCTGCTCTCTTTGAATACCCCTTAATAGCCCAGGACAGAGAGCACTCCCATGTGAGGACCTCGTAGTACCCACACTGATCTGTCCATAGCTGTGGGTCTGGGGACCTCAAAAACCCCAACGTGCACCCCATTGGCACCTCCACTCATATTTGACACGTCAGAAAAGGAAGGAGGATTTCCAGCAACCCATCACAGCTGCTGAACTCCACCGTGCCTTGAAGAGTGGAGGGAAGAGGCAGGTAACAGCACTGATGTTGGGTGAATGCAACAGGCAACGTCAGCCATCACTGTGAGGGCAATGTGGCTGCCTGTGTCCAAAGCAGCCCCACCTGCACTCACCTTGTGAGGGATCTGCTGGGGATGGGATCTCCGTGTAGGCCTGAAGCACGGCTCACGAGCAAAGAATCTAATCCTCGGGTAATGGGCAGGGAGGGAGGTGTCAGACCCGTTCCCCTCTCTCTCAGGGTTCTGGGGTAACTACCAACACAATTTACCTTGCTCCCATCCTGGAATTTCGGCAGCTCCCCTTGGCCTCCGTGCAGGATCTTCTTTTTGACCCCTTCCACATTCAGCAGGTACGTTTCCTCCATGGCTGCTCCTGCTGGCCCTCAGGAGCAGGTCACGCACACATACACAAGCACGTACTCCAGCCTTTCCTGAGCTCAGTGTTGTCCTCAGGACATCCACCTGTCTGGACTATATGGACACACATATCATCTCCCAGGGCTGCTGCTCGCCTTTCACCTTCTGTGCCAGGTGTCCCCAAGCCGTGGCAGCACTTGGAAGCCCTTTCCTCTTCTTCTGCTCCTCAGGTTCTGAGACAGGCTTCCCCCATGGCACACCCTTGCTGAAGCCCGTGATGCGTTTCTGTTGTGTTCTGCCAGCTGCTGACTGGAACTGCCTTTCTAATCCTCTTCCCACCCTGCCAGGTTAATCTGGGATTTGCCTGCCTAGCCTGTGAGGAATTAAAGAAGCTCCCTAATCAGGAGAGCCTCGTTCCTTCCGCAGCCTCAGAGCGTGCGGGGTCCCCTTCTCACGCAATATCCCTTTGACCCAGCCATGCCAGGAGCATTTCAACAGAAGGAGCCCAGTTACACTGGCATGAGCACCAGCCAGGGGCTGTGTGGTCAGGCACAAGCTGACAAGAGGCAGCGCTACCCTGTCCCCTGGAGAACGTGGAGGAACAGAACAGGGTTGGAAACAGAACATGGAGAACATACACAGAACAGTACATGGAGGAAACAGAAGAGGGTACTTTATTGAGCCTTGTTTGCAGACACAAGCACTTCCCAAACACAGGGACAAGTTCCCACCAGGTCACAGCCCATCAAGTCCAAGACACAATGAGATGCAGAGAGCTGGCCCAGGGAGAACCAATTCCCTCAAGGAGAGTGGGACTGAATATTTACAGTAAATCCCAGTGTTTTCATTGCTCTCACAGGCGTAGCCTAATTCTTTTCTCAAACGTCAGCATGGGGGACGAACACTTCCAGCTCTGCTCGCATGTACAAAGACCTGCTGCTCAGGCCAGGCCCGCTTCTCACTTCTCCATGAGGGACTCCAGCTGCTCCTGCAGAGATGTCATCTGGGAAGAGGGAGTAAGGTGTCACAGTAAGGCACAGCTGGGACTGCATTTCAAGCCCAAGCACTTCTGAGTTTCTGCGGATCTTCCACCCACACTAGTGGCTGCTTTGCCTACACACCGCAGGGAGCTGTGCCAGGGCAATGTGGGCCTGCTTTCAAGAACTAGATTGGCAGACAGCTGCCTTGCAGCCAGCTCTGGGGTGGAACTGAGCACTGCCCTCACTGTGAGGCAACAGAAGGAACCTGGGAGTGGGAACTTCCTGCCCTGGTACTGGGCTGCCAAGAACCCATAGCTGCTACCCTTCTTGTATTTGGGTGCCAGTGTTTTTTCATGTCATGTTTTATCCCTGACAGGGATGAGGTACACCTCACACCTGACCTGTAACGCTGGGCTTTGAAGCAGGTGGCATGGTACGATATTCAGAATTTTGTCAGAGGCCAGCCCTAGAACTGTCTTTAACAACTAAGCCTCGTGCCCCAGTCCTTTGTCCTCCACTGTGGGAGCTTACTCACCTGCTGCTTCTCTCGCTCTTCCTGCTGCTTGAATTCATCCAGCACAGCTTGGAGACGGGTCTGCAGAGACAAACACACCAGACAACAATTACCAGCACATTCTCAGTTAATAGCTGCTGGTACAGTATGTCAAATGGTGCAGCAAACTCCAAACTGCACTGACTCTTATCTCCTGCAGTTTCACTTCCACAGGGAAATGCTGGAGAGTATGGTCACACCAAATTTATTTTTAGCCTAGCATGCAAAGACATGGATTTTCCAGGGCAGCAGCTGAATCTGCTGGATCTAATGGCAAGCCAGTTCTAAGCGCAAGACTAGAAGAGCTCTCACCTTGAGGGCTAGATTCTCTACTTTCATGATAAGATCTTCCTGGCGCTTCCTCCTGTCCTGGGTCTCCTGGAGTTTACTCTTCAGGTTGTCAATCTGTTTCTGGATCCCCATGACTGGAAGAGAGAGTGAGCTGAGACCTACAGCAGCAGCGGAGGTTTTTACCCCTGCGATTTTGCAGCATTCTGCCACACAATTCACCTATCTGGTTGGACCCCTCGTTCTCCTGCTGCTGCCCATCAGACTCATTCAGCTTGTCCTGCAGCTGCCTCTCCAAGTCCTCCTCGGTGTCCATAATGTTCAGGTCTTCATCATCATGATGATCCCGCTCATCTTCGTCTTCACTGCTGCTGCTGATGTCATTAAATATCTCCCGCAGTTCGTCATGTTCTAAAGGGTGCAAAAGGGAAGAGGAAAAACACATGTGATGAACCCCCCAGCACCCTGTGCCCGCCAGGGAGGGACCTGTCAATACATGGAGCCCGTCTCAACACTGTCCTCTCTCCTTTGGGCACTGCCACCCCAACTGACTGCAGTATGTGCAGTGTCTTCCTTGCAGCTGGGATCTATTGCTATGGCAAACGGGAACCCGTTTCAGCCCTGTGACACACTGGCCTCTACTTGCACACAAGCCAACGCTGTTCAGCTTCCATTTGTGAAATCTCTGGTTAGGGCTTACCCCACAGAGAACGGGCCCACCTGATTACTTAGGAGCTAGAAAGAAGAAAATAGCCTTCCCCACCGTACCTGAGGATCCGTGGCCTTGCTTATGTCCCGACATCCCTGGGGAGGAGATGTCCAGGCTCGTGAGTGAACCATGGTTGTCTACTTCTTTTGTTTCATCTTCAGCAATGACTTCCCAGCCTGACAGTAGGAACAGATGAGTCAAGGGAAAAAGAGGAGCATGAAAGGTGCAGTACAATGACAGAAAGCTGAAACCGCAGGAGGTCGCTGCCCCCTCAAATAGGCATGGCCTTGCAGGTATGGATGAACAACGAACCACCCCAGACCCCTTTTTTGAAGACCAGCCCTTTATTGTTACTTAAGTTCCTGCTCAGTGCAATAGCACAGTCTACAAGGAAGGTCACCATGAAGAAACAATAAGCTTTGAAGAAGGCAAAGATAAAGCTCTAAAACTTCAGTGTTTCTCACATGCTTATCTCCCAACCTCTCACACCCCCACACGCAGCTGAACTCACCTCTCCTCTCCGCAACCCCCAGATCATACGTACTGCCTCGTCCCCCACTTGAGCTTTTTTTTCTCTTAAAAGGATACGGACACTGACAGCTTCAGCATCTGTGCTCAGGAGACGTTTCACCTCTTTCTCCACATCGGGAGATTCAATATACTGGGACAGAGAGGGGAAAAAGAACAGACAACCTGTTAGATGACTTGCGCAGATGAGCTCCCATCCTCAACCTCTGCATAGAGCCCTATTTCAAGCACCTCTTTTTCTTTCTGCTTGGTCTTTGCGCATGCTCCACCCAAAAAGTAATTTATGCACCTCCAGAAAGCGATCCGTCTTTTTCCGTACAGAGCTCCCTGGTGGTTTGTATGCCCTCACTTTTCTACCACTCTGGCACCCATCAATAGTACTCATGAAATAGGACTTTCTGTATACTGAAAGCGCTCAAGGTGTCATTCACTGATGGATGGTCTATTGAAATCCTTCCCATCTCACTCAAACGGAGGTTTCATTTTTCACTTTTAAATTAGCCATGGATCTTAAGGCAGTGACATCTAATCTCTCCTGTGGGCTATAAGACCGTCTGAAATAATTTGTTTCCCAAATGTCATGCAAAATATCACTCCACCGTGTTCTCAGAAACTGCAAAGCAGAGAAGAACAGATCTTCCCCGCCTCACGGTGCTGCATCTCCCCAACACCTTTCCTGGCTTAAGCATTTCCACAGAGACAGAGCCTCTGAGCTCCATCTGTTGTCACTCCCCCAGCTGAAATAACAGTTATTCTATTTGTAGTGTTGCTTGTTGGGGATGTGAGCGGGCCTTGCATAGAGAGATTTCAGCTGGGAAAGCAGGAATGAGTGGTCTCATTTCCACACGACCCTTTCTTCTCTGTGAGCAGGAAGAGATGCGCTACAACAAAGCAACCACAAGAACAGAGTCCAGTAGCTCTCAGTATAGATCATTTTTCCACCTCAGGAGCACTTTGAAAAACATGGAAGAAGCACTCACGGAAGTGTTTAAAGCTACTAACCTCCCTTCTCCCTCACCTCTGGCAAGGAAACATGTAAAGCATTGTTAAGACACTCTGTTTTCAGGACTGACAGTTAAAGCTCTAACGTCCCTGCCTTCTGATCCATTTGTTACTGCATCTCCACAGTGAGAGGGAGAAGCAACTCACCTTCTTCTTAGCCGTCTTCCGGAATCGTCTCTTTCGTACGTTTTTCAGGGGAAGAGTAACTGTGACAGAGGAAACAGATTGCATGTGTCAGGCAGATGGCCTAATGGGAGAGCTGGGTCTGGCAAATCCAACCTGCCAAGGGGGAGAAGTTCCCTTCAGGAACACAGCGAGCACTAAAAGCAGAGCAATGGCACAGCTGGGACACGGCAGCGGTGAGTGCCCTGCACAGCTGTGGGGACACTGGGGTGGTGGGGTGGAGGGGACTGGCAGAGCCTCTACTCACTGCCATGGTTCCAGATGAATTTCTTCTCTCTGTCCTTGTCTTTTTTCTTGTTTGCCTTGGGGTCAGTGCTCACAGTTTGCTCTTCCAAAGGGGGGTAGAGATCACCATCCACAGTGCAAACGAGCATCTGAAATCCCCACATAAACACAAAGGTTGCTTATTGCAATGCAAGAACAAAAGGCTGTGAAAGCTTTTCTGGTAAATGGACAGCGGCTGCCTACTGCATGCAGTTAGCCAGAGGGATTCGCAGGCACAGGGTATCAGAAATACGATGTTTGACACCCAGCTCAGTTCGTGTCTAAACATACTTGCAGTTACGCTGTTACAAGAACAATCAAATTCTATGCTTCAAAAAAGGGATTTCCAACCACCAAGCAGAGGTAGGAATTTTCAACTGCCCATATAACAACAATACAGAAATTGGCCACGTTATACCAGGTGTCAGGCTGTGTCAGGCATACAAGGGTTTTCCTGGAGAGGGCAGTGAGCAAAGAAGCTGTTGGGGCAGGCAAGAAGAACGGCCCATACCTGGCAGATATCTGCTGTCTTATAGAAGGTCTTCTTATCAATGGTTTTTAAGCTTTCGATGATGCAGGGCAGATCCACCAGCTTGGCTGCCAGTGGCACCCGGTCTACGCGGACAATCCCATGGCGCCCATCCGCTGTGGGAAGAGATGGGACAGGTCAGTGCTGCAGAAGAGCCTGTTAGGCTGCTGCCAAACAGCCAGACCAGGCCATACACTCCTGGGCAGCAGAAATTTCACGGGAAAACACGTGCAAGTTCTGCTGCTTCCCTTGTGGCCGATCAGAGGAGTTTTAAGGTGCCTTGATCCTGCGCACTCACCGTGCAGCTCGATGGTGAGCCTGTCCTTCAAGTTGACGCTCCCAGACTGTACCGCTCTCCGCACAGTGGAGGCATATTCCTGGAAAGGTTGGACACAGTTACACCAGGACTTGGCGTGCTCTCTCTGCGAGCCACTGAAGGCTTCTGTCCGGTCTACCCAGCTTTAAACACCACTGTCACCCCGAGGCAGAAAACCCACTGCAAAAGCCCCTCTGCAACCTGCAGTCCCGTAAGTCGCCTTCTGAGCACCCTGCCCCGACGCAGGAGCCCCTCTCAACATCAAGCAGCGGAAAACCCGTTCAGATGAAGCACTGCTGGAGGGGAAGGGGCTGCGCGGGGCCAAAAGCATCCCGCCTGCTTCCAGAGCCCGCACCGGGCAGGCAGACCCCCCCCCCCCCCCCCGACCTCACAACCGCTCCCCCAAGCCCCGCGCTCGCCAGGCCTCTTACCGGAGGCAGCCGCAGCACGAACTGGCTCTCCAGCTCGTGCGGGGCGTCGTCCTTGCTCTTGCTCATCCTCGCTGCCTAGGCCTGGGGGACGGGACGGAAACACACGGCCGCCGGGAGGGCGCCGGTGCGTGCGGGAGGCCGCCCCGGTGCAGCGGCTCCCGGCTCCCCGCTCCGCGCAGCCCTCGCCCTTGCGTTCCGGCCCGGGGAAGGCCGCTGGCTGCCGGGCCGCCATGGGGGCGGCGGGCGGGCGGCCCGGCTTCTACGTGGGGCTGGGGCTGGCCCTGGCCTCCAGCGCCTTCATCGGCGGCAGCTTCATCCTGAAGAAGAAGGGGCTGCTCCGGCTGGGCCGCCGCGGCCGCGCCAGGGCAGGTACCGCCGGCACGGCCCGGGGGGAGCCGCGGGGGGAGCCCCCGGGCCCGGCCCAGCTCGGCTCGGGGCCGTCCGGGGGAAACCCGGGGCGGTTTTGTTCGCTTCTGGGACGAGGGCTGGTGCGAGCAGGTCGCGCGTTTTCCTGGTGTGTGTGTTGGCTAAAAGTGGAATTTTTCGCAGGGGTAGACAAAAACCGACGGCCGCGGTGTTTCTGTGCTTGCTCGCGGCTTCCTGAAGCTGCCGAGAAGTAAAACGTTTGCTCACCTGGCAGACGAACCTGTACCTGCTGTCACAGCCGCGTCTGGGGCAGGCCAACTTGTGACAGGCCGGCAGGACCCAGGGAGCCTCACACTTAAAGCCTACCAGGCTGCTCCCACCAGCTTCTCGGAGGCAATTCTGGCAGCATAACCGAGCCTTTTTATGTGGCTTCACCCGAATTTTCACGTTGCTTTCTCCCTCAGGGCAAGGAGGGCATGCGTACCTGCGAGAATGGCTGTGGTGGGCAGGGCTGCTGTGCAGTAAGTAGCTGCTCCAAAACCCTTCAAAATGTGTTTGTCGTTGTTTCCAGTTGCTTTCATGCTTCATTATGGTGATGATTGTTGTTTAACTGCTTGATTTTTGTCTCTGGGGATGTTGCTGATCTAATCACAACTCTACGATATTCTAAAGTCTCATGCATCGCCAGGTTTCTCTGCTAAGTAGGAATCGAGGAACTGGTCGAACTGGGTCGGGTTAAGTGCTTCTGAAATGGCCTGCCCAGACACTGCAGTCAGATAACGCCGTGTCCGGCAGGGAGGGCTTACAGCACTTTCAGAAATTCTACTGTACGCTTTTCAAACGTGACATTAGTAAGTGATTGTACTCAATTTTCCCTGTAAAAAGCTGTAAAGCCTGTTCTAGAAGAAAAGATTAACTCAGAAATATGCCTAAACTCCTCTCGGCTTTGAGAACACACAAATATTTTTCTGTTGTTATTACTTAACTAGATAGCCACGTGCGACTAAGGATAACCACGTGTAACCACGAGCTTTCTCTTTCCAAGAAGGGAAGGCTTCTGCTTCTTGCTGGCACTGTCCTCTCCTGGTTGCACAACATACCTCAGAGAAACATGGGACAATTAGGTGGTGATCAAGGCTCTCTTCTCACTGCACTCAAGCTAGTATTATGCTGAATTGCTCCTCACTTTGATGCTTACCTGTCAGAGTTTCTCTTGCAGTGGGAGTTGGAGAAGCAGCAAATTTTGCTGCCTATGCCTTTGCTCCTGCAACGCTGGTAACTCCGCTGGGTGCTCTAAGTGTCCTTGTTAGGTAAGCGGTCTCACCGTACCTTCCACCCTGAATGGTGGAAGCAGTTGCTTTGCTTTCCTCTGTCCCATCCCTCAGATACTCCATCCCTTGGCCTAAATGATATATTTTTTTTACTATTATTATTTTCCAGTGCAGTTCTCTCTTCCACCTTCCTGAATGAGCAGCTGAATGTTCACGGCAAGATTGGCTGCCTCCTAAGTATTCTGGGCTCCACGGTGATGGTAATCCACGCTCCCCAGGAAGAAGAGGTTTCCAGCCTGGAGTCAATGGCAGAGAAGCTGAAAGATCCAGGTACTTAAACAAAAGGGGTTCTGTCAATTTCAGGCTTGGAAATGACAGTAGAAGGTAGGATACAGCTTGGATAGGACTGAACTGAAGGGCTGAACTCCTGTGAAGCAGCTCTTTCTTCCTTATCCCACCACAACCTGCTGAGTTCAGCTAGTGCTTCCCAAACCTTCTGCTGCCCTCCTGGGCCTCCTGCAGAGCTCTGTCCCCTCCTCTTCATGGGCAACAGGCCCCCACCTCTAATACCATAGGCCCTGTTTGTGCCACAGACATCTGTATCCCTCTGACAGGCAGACTTGTGGGGTGGTGCTGATCAGCACTGTAGAGAACTGCTCGCGTCGGCAGCTTTTCTCAGGCTGGAGACCTCCTCTGCTTCCCAGCCCAGGTCCCTACAGACAAGAGGCTAAAAAGAGGGACCGATAGGGCAGTTGCCTGCCTGTCCTCCATCCCTACTTGCTGTTTAGTTACGTCTGTCACTGGTGCTACTGTTCTCCATTCTGACAGAGCCCTTAACTCTTCTTTCTCCAAGGATTTATTGTATTTGCCGTGTGTGTCCTGGTGAGCTCCCTTCTGCTTATCTTTGTGGCTGGACCCCGTTACGGACGGAGCAACGTCCTGGTTTATGTTTTGGTCTGCTCCGCCATCGGCTCGCTTTCTGTGTCCTGTGTCAAAGGCTTGGGGATTGCCCTGAAAGAACTGTTTGCCGGGAAGCCAGTCCTGAAAGAACCGCTGGGCTGGGTGCTCCTGGTGTGCCTGGTGATCTGCATCAGTGTCCAGATCAACTACCTGAACAAAGCCCTGGACATCTTCAACACGTCCGTGGTCACACCCATTTACTACGTGCTGTTCACCACAGCAGTCATGACTTGTTCTGCCATCCTCTTCAAGGAGTGGCAGCACATGGTGCTAGACAACATCATCGGCACCATCAGCGGCTTCCTCACCATCGTGTCCGGCATCTTCCTCCTGCACGCCTTCAGGGACGTGCCCTTCACCCCCGACCTCCTGCCCCTCTTCCTGCAGCAAGGCAGGGCAGACTTGCGCACGTCGTGGAGGAGCGCAGACAGACATCAGTCGTGTCAGCACCAGCCTCTTCTGCCCTCAGAAGACAAAGGCTCTCAGAGTGCAGAAGAGGAAGAGGAGGAAGGTGAAAGCGTGTGAGGAAGCCTCTGAAGTGCTAGCTTTCTGCTCCCACCAGTGAGCAGCTCCACTGGGCAAGGGTGAACTTGCCGTATCAGATGCTGCTAGTTATTATTGTGCTTGTGGGAGTCAGCAGTTACCTTCTACCTGCCCGGGGCACATGATCAGTGACTTCTCACTGCTGGGGGGCTGACAGGGACAGCAGCCTCCTGCAGCTACAGACACAAGCTCTGGGAACAGCCCCGCTGCCAGGATCTAGTGCCTCTTACCTGTTCTTTTATATGAAGCATCAATCTGCCCTTGTCAGGACACAGGCTTTGATTGTGCAGAGGTCTGCGGCACTAACACAGTGCTGACCCTTACTGAATGCAAAGGCCACACGCTAGGGGAGGCCTCCGAGCATTTTTTTTATGTATACTTAGAAGATTAACAGTTACAAAGTAATCTAACATGGTGCTAAGATTACCTAGGGCCAGACAGCTGTCTTCTCTCCAAAGGTGACATAGCCAGAGTACTAATTCAAAAATTCTTCCGTAAAAGTACTCGTTCTGCTCACTCTGCTAGAATTTATTTACAGATTCACATCCAAGAACAGAATACAGCCAAAACTGGAAAACTTCAAGGGTGCTGCCACGTGCTGCTGTGGCGCTTATAGAGGGACCAACCTCTTTGTGCAATGTCTGTTGTGCAGGTCGATGAAGCACCTGCTTACAGCATTAAAAACAGGTTATTTGTTACCACGCTGCTATTGGTATGTTTGTACTGAGAGCTGGGCCAGCGCTGAGAGGTACGAAGGATTACGGCGATACAGGAACAGCGCGGGTGCTCAAGAGAAATGCAAGGCAGGGTCAGGAGGGGGAATGGCTCGTGGTGAGAACAGGAGCGACCTAACAGTCTTTAGCTATTGAGGTAAACTTCTGAAAGATAGCTAGATAGCTGCATCCTCGCTTACGCAGGTTTGTATACGCGTAGCTCTGTTTCACATGTCCTGAACTTATTCCCAGGAAGGCTGCTGGCTCCAAGACACCCGTGTTAGGCACCCCACACGCCCTGTCCAACCACCCACAGCACATTGTTGTGTGCAGAACCAATTTACCAGGTTTCTCTATAGGGCTCCAAGCCACCACAGGTTAATACCGTGGGTCACTCCCTGCTTCCCAGAGCCATGCCCTATTGCTGAAATGCTACACTGTGTTTCAGAGGGTGGATTAGTAGCAGTTCGTTGTTTTTCCAGTTAAAAGCTCCACACCATTTTCTAGGGGCAAAAGTCCAGAAGACATGGCCACAGGCCTCCCTCCAGTGATCACAGATAAGGGTGCAGCTGGTTATAAAGTAGCCGGCTACATTTATTCTGCAATTTTAGTCTCTCTGAAGAAACTCGTCCTTTTCAGGAAAGCAGGTGCTGTTCCCGTTTGGGGAAGAGGAAGAAAGGCCTCAAACATGAGGTTTGATTCATGGCACCAAATTCACTGAGCAGCAAATCAGAATTCACAACAGGCTGTCTAGTCAGAAGACAATTACTCCCCCTTCCCTTCTGATTTTGCAATAAATAGAATCACTGGGAATGAACAAAGCGGCCAGATTTTCATTTCTCAGTGATCTGAACAAAGGAGAATCTCATATTAAAAATTGACCCAGTTAACATTTATTACATTGTCTAGGGGAAAGCAGTGAATGGAGCAAGTCAGTTTTGAGAGAGCTGTGCTGCAATTTGAAACTTTGCCACTTGGCCGCATGAATGAGTTTACCCTACAGAAGCCTTGAAATGTTTTCCAGTAGTGACGCTGCCTGGGATATTTGCTATACCCAGGAAGCTCTTCGGGCTAGGGGTGTCTGTGCTGGTGCAGTCCTGCTGCTCTCCTTCCAGTCGCAGCGCACAGCCATGGGAAGTGCGAGGCTCGTTAGCACCTACCGAGGAAGGTTAGTCCTGCGCAACGAACGCGTGTGCAGTACCGTTTAAGGCAGTGGTTGCAGGCTCGCCTCGCCCTGCGTTAAGGTTCACCTTAGCGCTGGAAGCACCCCTGAGGTGAGCATCACCACCCCTCCTTCCAGCTGCAGGGACACGTCCCCACCGCCCAGACCTCGTGCGTGGCACCCGTGGCCCCCACGTCCCGGCGCGAGGATCCTTCCTGGCGGTCGGGGACGGGAACAGCACGACACCGTGCGGAGGAGCGGGTGTACCTGTAATGGGCTCTCATCTGGCTGCACCTTTCACAAAATTATCTCCTAACCCCCCAGAGGTGATCTCGGCTCGTTCGGGTGGCCGGCTCGCCCCGGCCTCTCGGGCGCGGCGGACGGCGCTCAGTCGGACAGGCTCTCCGAGAAGGCCGACTTGGACTTCTGCGTCTGCTCCAGCCGGTTGAGGATGAACTGGCTGGTGTCGATGAAGCGCTCCACGCAGTTGACGAAGCACGTCTCGGCCCGGCTGTCCAGCTTCGGCCCGGGCTTGTCCATGCACTTCTCCTGCGGAGCGGGGCCGCCCTTGGTCCGCGGGGGGCACCTTGGGGCACGGCCCCGCGCACCGGGACCCCCGGGGCATCCCCCCCACACCCCCCGGGCTCGGCGGAGCCCCCCTTTCCCTTTCCCTTTCCCTTTCCCTTTCCCCTTCCCCTTCATCCTCCTCCTCCTCTTCCCCCGGGGCTCCCTCCCGCAGCCCGCAGCCCCGCGCCGTACCCAGCACAGCTCGGTCATCTGGTGCACCAGCTGCTGGAAGCGCTGCTTCTGCGTCTCCACCTCGATGAAGCGCTGGAGCTGCGGGTCGGCCCCCCCCAGCCCGCCGCCTCCCGGCGCCTCCATGCCGCCGCCGCGACCTTCGCGTGCCGCCGCCGCCGCCCGCCCCTTCCTCCCCGGCCCCGGCCCCTTCCGCGCGCACCGCGCAGGCCCCGCCGCCATCTTATGGCGGGCCGGCAGGGAGGGAGGCGGGGAGGAGGAGCGGGGGGGGAGTGTCGCGGCGCTGCCGCCGTTTATTGTGCACTGAGGGGGTCTTGGGCTGATAGAGGGCTTCGTGGTGGTCGTGGTGGTGGTGGGGAGGCGGGGCCGGCCCGGCAGTACCAGCCACCGGTGCCGGGCAGCCCGCCCGGCGCTCACGGCTCCTCGTCCGTGATGTCCAGGATGCCGGCCAGCAGCGCGGTGAACGTGGGGCGCTCCTCGGCCTTCTGCGGGGCGACACGGGAGCCGTGGGGTCCTGCCCCGCCGCCCGGGGCCTCTCCTGGCCCCGGGGAGCTGCAGGGTGAGGGGGCAGACACGTACCTCGTGCCAGCAGCTGTACATGATGGCGTAGACCCGCTCCGAGGCCTGCTGCGGGCGGTAGAGGCGCAGGCCTTGGATGACGTGCTCTGTTGTCTCGCTGTTGTTAAACCTCTCGTAAGGCATCTTTCCCAGAGAGTAAACCTCCCACATCAGCACGCCTGTTGTGGGAAACGGGGGACACCTCTGGGCACGGGGGCATCTGTGCCTGAAGTTGGTTTGTGGAGGAGCTCGCTGTTGTTGGGCCGCCCTCGTTTTTACCCCCGAGTCGTTAATGCTGTGCTCTTACCAAAAGCCCAGACGTCAGACTTGCTGCTGAACTTGCTGTACAGAAGCACTTCGGGAGGAGACCACCGAACTGGGAACTTTGACCCCATGGAGCTTGTGTACTCATCGTCTAGAACGTATCTGCAGCAGATAAACAGATCAGGGCAGCTGTCCTGATCTGTCCTGTTTCACTTGTCTCCATGCAACCAATCAAGCCCAAAAGGAATCAACAGCTTTCAGAGTTTGCACTCTGCATGGGTTTCAACAAGCAAAAACGTCCCTTTGCAAACAAGCATGTGTTAGTCAAGGCTGGGGAAGGGCTACAGTGACACAGCATCACAAGAGGCAAAACTGGGATGTGGGAAGAAAGCTGCGGCCAGGAGATTAGAGTTGGAGGAAAAGAAGTGGCAAGAAGGGGAACAGGGATGAGGGAAGTAAGAAAGGGGAGGGTGGAAAGTGTAGAGGTAGAAGGTTGAGCCAGGTAGATGAAAGACAGGAGAAAGCAGAAGAAAAGCGGAGCTGGAGAATGGTGGGGAAGAAAGACTAAAGTGCAGAGGAGACTGAAGGCGATGTAGAATTGAGACAGGAGAGTGACACAGACATGGCTACCAGACCTGGAAAGGCCAAAATCTGAGACTTTCACAATCCCTTGGTCATTCACCAAACAGTTGCGAGCAGCCTGTGGGTGGAGAGATGGAGGCAGTCACTCCTACTGTGCTGGGTCTGGCTGGGATGGAGTTAACTTTCCCTGCATTGGCCCAAACAGTGCTGTGCTCTGCACTTGGAGCTAGAACAGCACTGGTATCACACCAGTGTTGTGTCTACTGCTGAGCAGTGCTGGCACAGCACCAAGACTCCCTCCAACACCCCAGAGAGCAGCACCGCAAGCTGGCAGTGCCAGCCAGAGGCCTGGCAAACCAGGCTCATCGTTTCATGAGGATGAAGTGCCCCCTCTCCACGTCTGAGCCAGGGATGCTGCCTGTGTTGCCTGATTCAAAGCCCTGCCCTAGCCAAAAATGTATTTTCTGTCCCCTGGAAAGCTGCCTAGTCCTGCCCTTTCTGCAATCTGCTAGCTCACTGGAGCAGTGACTCCAGACATACCATGGTGGGCACCCTGTCCATGCTCAGATGGGCAGGGAAGCTCAGAGAGAGATTCTGAACAGTTGCCTCTCCTCCCGCTGAACTAGCTGGAACATGTTTAGGACATGCTGTGGCTCCCACTGAGCTGGAGACGTGTCCTTCAGCCACATCCCTACCAGGTCTCGGTGCAGGAACTGCTTGGATTCCAGGTACTCCATAGCTTCACAGACGTCTTTGCACATCTCCAGCAGCTCAGCAGGCGGGAAGCGCCGCCGAGTTTCCCTCAGGAAGTTCAGGAGGCAGCCGTTAGCCATGTACTCGGTGATGATGAAGATGGGGCGCTGCTTCGTGCACACCCCGTAGAGCTGCACCAGCTTCTCATGAGACAGGTTCCTATGTTGGGGGCAAGAAGGGCACTTGTGAGCATCTGCAGGGCTGAGCTGCAAAAGAAGCATTGCTGGGTAAGGAGAGGGAGAATTTGGCAAAGTGCTCCTGACCCAGCTGCGGGTGGAAAGCTCAGTGGCAAATGAGCACAAAAGGAGAAATCTCTTGCAGTGCAGATGCATTTCACAGTGTGTGAGGCTGCCTGGTGCTGTCCCTCCAAACTGTCAGAGTGCAGGCATTCTGACAGGCCACATCCTGCACTCACCCGGAGGCTGCTCACACTTACATCATGACTTTGGCTTCGTCGATAAACTCATCCTCTGACATGGAGCCCTCCCTGATCATCTTGATGGCAACGTCGTACTGGCCTCTCCATTTCCCGTACTTCACCACGCCAAACTGCCCCGTCCCCAGTTCCTTCAGGAAGGTCAGGTCCTTGGGGTCAATCTCCCACGACCCTAGGAGAGAGAGTGAGTGTGAGGGGGGTGCAGGTGCCCTCCCTGCAGCATGTTCCCAGTCATCTGATCTAGCTGGTCCAAGAGGAGCTCGCAGACATGTGCTGCCCCCAAAGAAATCATGCTGAAAGACCATGAGCATGCCTGAAAAACCATCACAGAAAATCCATAAAATGCAAGACCTGTTCCTCCAGGGGGTGCGGAGCAAAGTAGCTTGCACGTCTCTTGGTTGGTACTGACCCCAGAGGGCCAGTGGCTGTGAGGAAGTGATCCCTGGGAATGCTGTGGGCCCTGCTGTGAGGCGACCGCCAGGATCCCTGCCCTGGCAAGTTACTGAAGGTAGAGAGCCCGTGCTGCGTGCCCCTCAGGCCCCATGGGCAGGGAAGCGTGAGGTAGCCCAGGGCAGCTTACCATAGCCCAGGCCAGCTGTGGAAGGGGCACTTTTCCGGTGCTGAGACACGGGATGCTTCAGTCTGGATATGAGCCCTGAAACACAGAAAGGTGCATTGCCACGCCGTGCTTACCCACGTCCTTCCAGTGGGGAACACATGCCTCCTGCCCGCAGAGCAACAAGGTGAGGATCTCGTGATGTCTGTAAAAACGCTGGTGGCCTCACTCTGTCCCTATCCTCTCTTTGAGACTGTCACAGCTTGGAAGATTCTTGCTCCGGCTTTCCCTGGGCTGCATCCCCCTCTCCTTCTGCCCTGCCTGAGAGGTGCTATCATCTAGGAACCCGTGCTGCTGGGTGGGTTAGGAGGGATAGGTTCATGTTTTGCTTTTGTCCAGATCAATAAAAAGGAACAATGTTGCTCCCAGCCTCCTCCAGCCTGGTTTACAGCCCATTGCTGCAGGCGCTGGCGAGGGCTGCAGACGGGAGAGCACAGCACCGTTGGTGGGGCGGGTGCAGAGGGGTGTTGGATGGGTGCTGCCCTGCAGGAAGCCAGGGGAAGGGATGTTGTGGGGATGTGAGGTCCCTGCGGCTGCAGACATGCCTAAGCAGAGATGTGTGAACGAGTTGTTTGAAGCTGCAGCTGGGCTGTCCCAGACCAGGTAGAGGGTGAGTATGCACCCCGTGGGGGACAGAGCCAGCCCCTGCTGGAGCCCAGGTGCTAGCAGCTGATGAAGGGCACTGGGCGCGGGTACAGCTGCCAGCTCTGCCCGTGCCCACGAGCGCTCACCGGCGGAGTTGTGCTGATGGTACGTGATGAGCTCCGGGATGCTGTTGAAGAGGTGCTTTTCTGCCAGGTAGTACTGATTCTGGGGGGTGCAGCACACGACGTAATGGCGGATCATGCCTTGGAGGTCTCTGGGGGAGACAGCGTGTGGGGTTGGAGGGCAGGCAGAGGGCGAGCGGTGCCTGGCCAGGCCCTCTGAGACAGGAACAAGTTATTCTTACACCCACTTACACAGAGGACTTGGCGTAGACGGAGACAGTGTATTTCCCTGTCTTGCTGGTAGAGTCGCGGACAATGAAGCCCCCTTCCTTACCCTAAAACAGAAAGGAGAGAGGGGACAGGTATTTGTGAGGGGGTGGTTGTAGCAGGTGGGACTTAAAAAGAGGGACAATCACAGCGTGTCTGGAGACGGTGCAATGAGTTAAAGGAGTCCTACTTCCAGCTTCTGCCCGGGGCCCACCTACTGACGTGCCTCCCAGGAGGAGGTCACAGTGCGCAGAGATGGTTCCTGGGCTGTTGGGGTGACACAGGCTGCAGGGTCCGTTCTGTCTGTCTGTCCCCCAGGCAGCCTAGGGTAACCACGCTGCTGGGACCATGGGGCTCTCAGCTAAGTCATTTCTGGTCCAGATCTAGCCAGCTCTATCCTTGTCAGCTGCAGTGGAAGGGGTGACAGCAGCCCACGGAGGTCATGTGCGTGGAAGACCCAGCCCCGCGAGTCAACGCTTACCTCCTGCTTCAGCAGTTGCTCTGCTTGGCTCCGGGTGATATTCTTGGAGTACCACCTGGGGCAGGGACACAGCCGTCAGGGAGATCCCCCAGCCACCACTGTCCCCAGCCCGGCTGACCCTGGCCCAGAACTGGACGTAAAGAGGCTCTGATCAAGCACAACTTGCCACGTCCCTGTGCTTTCTCCTACTCACTCAAAGATCTCCAGGGAATTGCTGGTTTCGGTGACGTAGTTGCTGGGGATGTATCCTTCCCTCCTGCAGGAGAAAAAGGGGATGGTCATGCACCGATGGAGGAGGCCAAGAGGAAAGCGGGTTCCTGTCCCAGAAATCTGAGTAGAAACAGGCTCAAAAACCTCAGCACATACCCTGTGGTGCTCATGCCCAGGGACGGCTGGTACCACCACAGCCTGCTGTGTCTCCCTCACCCTCCCCACGTGCCAGCTGGTGCAGGAGCCCAGCGTGCAGGCAGGCAGCCTGTCTCAGCCCATGGAGCGAAGAGCTGGCCAGGCTGAGAGCCTGAGACCCGTCCGGGCTCCCCAGTGCAGGGTGGGGGTCCCTGGGGCCACCCCAGGGGCGATGCTGGGGCAGGACACAGCTGCGGGGCGAGTGCCGGAGGTGGTGGAGCCCTTACCCGTTCTTGTCACGGGCTTTCCACCAGGGCAGGTGGCTCTCCTCCAGGATGAAGTACTCCTCGCCCTTCTGCAGCTGCAGGTCCTGCGCATTCATCGGCAGGTAGTCGTACAGGGCCACCACCTTCTTCATCTCGCTCGCCGCGACGGGGGCTGGCTCGGGAGGCAGGGGCTTCATCACCATCTTCCCCAGAGAAAGGGAGAGCATGGGACACGGTGAGGCAGGCAGGCACGCACACTGTTTCCTGGGTGAGACTCTCCCCAGGACTGGCCGGGTCAGCACAGCATGTCTCAGCTGCCACACGTAACTCCACCAAGAGATCGATCCACCCCAGTGCTTTTTATTGCAACACTTCCTCCTTGGAGGCATGTCTTCACCAAAGGTAAGCTTCTTCTCTATACCTTTGGGTTTAACCCATGACTCCCCCACCCTATATCAGGGTTTCTCTCTCTTCCTAGCTCCCCCATGGGACCCTCAGGGGCGTGATCATTTGACTTTCCTCTGGGTCTTTGGGCTCCATCCCCTGGTTCAAGCTCCTTCCCCTTGGGGCACCACCTTGACATCCCTCTCCGGAGCCAAGTCCTGGTCTGCAAACCCCTGAGCCACACTCAGTTGTGTCAGTGAATGTGTTGGCTTTTCCCAGGCAGACCTCTCCTTAAACACCTAGGAGCGAACCCACATTGGCTGGCCCTTACCTCATCCTCCTCGGGAGTAGGGGGAAGAGGCTTCTTTGTTTTGCGATGTGACCGCCCAACTTTTAAACCTTCACAACACAAGAACGATGAAGGTGAGAACAGATCCCCAGCTGCAGTGGGCAGGTGGGAGGTGGTCCCTGGGGCTGGGGACAGGCAAGGGAAGGGCGCCCAGTGTCTTACTGCCGTTCCTGCTCTCCAGGATCTTGCAGCCCATGGCGTTTTTGGCGGTCTGGGAGCAGCACAGGTACTGGCCGTCGATCCAGAAGCAGGGGTGGTACTTCTGCACCAGGTCGCTGTTGTACCGGATCACTGTGGCAGAGGAGGGGAGATATGTGTGACCCAGTGCTCCGTCCCCAGCCCGCTGCTGAGAGTTTTGTGCTCCCCCAGTGCAGACGATCAGCCCCAGTAAATTGTTTCACCCACTGCTCTGCTCCTGATATGCAGCCATGTGGCCCTGCTGCTCGGGTTTCCCTCAGTGCACTGCTTTTGTCTCAGTGCCACAGCGATGCAAGCCCTGTGACACCAACCTCCTAGTGAGGGAGGGCCAGCCCTTTCCTCTCAGATTTGATCAAAGCACTTTGGCAGCTCTACAAAGGGACACCAACACGCTTGGAGGGCCAGCTCCTGCTGCGACCGGTCCTCCTGCCAGCTGAAGTGTGCCCTGGGCTGTTGAGGCCTGTGGTCTGCAGCTCTTTTGAGGCCCATTTTTCAAAAGTGATGGACCTGGCTTGTGTGTGGGCAGAGCAGGATGCCACCACCGTCCCCTGCCTGCTCAGGGGCCTCCCTTGTTGGGTGGCTGCTCCCTCGCCAGGCTCACACCGACCAGCTTCCTCCTGCTCCTTGCCGAGCCTGGGGGCAGTCAGATGTGCCTAAACGCCACCTCACGTGGCGCCGGCCCTCCACCAGCTGCAGATAGCCCCGTCTCTCCACAGAGCAGGATGTGGGCGTCCCGGCAGCACGCAGCCAGCGTTTTCTCTCCCCGTTTCCCTGTGGATTCTACATCGGCTTCAGCTGCCGCAGCAACCCCCTCCTCGAGCAGGGAAGTGGGGCCAGGGCCGGCTGCTGGGGCAGAGCAGGGCTGTCATGAAATAACTGACTTCCCCGTTATCAGCCTGCTCTGCTTCCGCCTCACTCGGGCAAACTTCCCTGTGTCAATTCGAGCAGCTAATCTAACCCTGCCAGCACGAAGCCACAGAAGATACGCATGCATCAAGAGGCACACACGGGCAGCTCCATCAGATTTTGTCCGACCGCAAGCACCCCAGCCCCTCTGCGCAGCATTGCCTCAGCGTGCTCCCAGCTCGAGGAGAGAGCAGCCTTGCAGCTCAGCAGCAGCTCAGAAGCACTGTGCAAGCCTTGGGATGGGCTGGGAAATGCTCCCAGGCTCCACTCAGGCTTTTCATCCTTGTTTCCTTCCTAAAGCAACGGGGGCTCTACCTTCCCCTCATGTGCCGGCGCAGCTGCGTGGCCATGTCTGCCATTTCCTCTTGCCCTCTGAGGCTGCTTGAGCTAATTTGGAGCAGGTTTGTGGGAAGGCAAGACACCTCGGTCAGTGTGGCTGCGATGCTGCAGGGATCAGCGGACGGCGGAGGCGAGCGCCCACCTCCTCAGGAGATGGCTCGTGCCAGCGCGGGGACGTTACAAACCATGCACGTAGGGCACGGACTTATGACTGCACGGCCTTATGACTGCATGGGAGCAGTTTCTGATAGAGCTCACTCTTCCGCAGATATGGGATAATGTAACCACGAGGCAGCGAGCCCCCGGAAACCCAGAGTCTGAGTCACGCTGCACGCGCAGCCGGCTGCTCCTGATCACTGACACAGGGAGCCGGGGGACCCCGAACTCACCGCTCTTCAGCTGATGGATCCAGCGTTTGCGCAGCTCCTCTGTCGGGGAGAAGACGTAGAGGGGCCCCTCGTCGTACACCACCTGTGGGCAACACACGTGGCACGGGGCTGGGGGCTCGCGGGGGGAAACGGGGGAGCAGAGGCTTGCGGGCACCCAGAGCAGCCGGTGCAGAGCACGAACCGGGCCGGTGTGTGCTGGCCCCATGGTGCTCGCGGGACCATGACAGGGAGGTTATAAATAAGCCCCCTCCCCCGAGACTTTCCACTTCCTTCTCTGACTTTCGGTGTGCTGGGGTGCCAGCGAGGGCGGGCAGCTGGGCTGGGGGCTGAGCGAGCAGCGGGCAGGGAGCATCCCTCCAGCATCGGCCAGGGAACCGAAAGCTGCAGGATAAAGCTCAGAGCTGGTTTCCATCTCCCCTTAAAGAGAGCTGCCCAATTCCTTGGTGCCCACAGAGGCTCACCAGCCCGCCCGACACAGGATATGGGCATCCCCAAAACGATGCTGTGCTTGTTCCCAGGTGGCCCTTGCTGTCCTCACCCCTGGTGCAATGCCAGTCCCTGGCACCCCGCAGCCACGCAGAGCAGGCTGGTGAAGGGGGCATGACAAGGACTCACCTGAAAGGGGTAGGGGAACCGCTCGATGATCGAGATCTGCTCCATGTTGTTGTAATCCTCCCCCTTCTTCTGGAAGAGAGAGGCAGAGACGGACACTGTCCCCGGCTCCCATCACCCTGAGGCAGGGCCGCTGCCCACCTCCCCAGTGACAGGACAGGGGACACAAGCGGGGACCCTCACCGGGACCTGCCGCTCGGGGGGAGGGTTGTTTTCGGGCACCACCGTCTCCACGCAGGTGATCTTCTCAATGTCCACCGAGCCCTTCTTGCTGCCTCGGCGCTGCGAGAGATGGGGTGGATTTGAGCAATCTCCACGCAGGGGACCTGGGGAGCCCCAGGCCCTCGTCCCACCCACCCACCCACCCCGCGTCCTGGCGAGGGGCAGCCAGCGGCCCCGCAGACTCACCCCGCGCTCGAAGTCGTACTCGTAGTAGGACAGCTTGCTCTCCGTCAGCAGGAACAGGCGCTTCTTGAAGTTGAGGGGAGATGTTTTCTTCTTCTGCTGCGAGCGCTTCAGGAAGATGCTCTCCAGGATGACGCTGGCCATGTCGGCCACCCCGGCTGCCTCGACGCCGTGCTCCCCGGGGTGCTGCGTGCAGGGTGACACCGACACGGCGCTTGCTCAGCTGAAAACCTGCCCACGGCCAGACCTCACGCACGTTCGGGGTGTTTGCAGGGTGACCTCTCGCTGTCACTTCCCCCTCGAGGTGCCATGCTACAGACCGAGCCACCACCCGGCAGGCTTCAGCTCCAGCAGGGCGCCGGAGGGGTCCCCGCGCCTGGACGGCTGGAGAGGGAGGGAGCTGGGGAGGCTGTGAGAAACATCGCCTCGGGGAGGAGCGTGGAGGCCGAGCAGCGACACCCAGCACCCTCCCTCCTCCCCTCAGCACCGGCGGTGCTTGTGGGGGCCGTTTCCTCCCGCTGCTCGCCTGCGCTCTGCCTGCTGTGGCCGTGCCGGCTTGGCAGCGCGCGAGGGACAGCTGCGGTGGCAGGATCCTAAAAGCCCAGGCCCCGAAGTCCTGAAAGCCCTAAAAGTCCTGGCCCCGAACGCCCGCAGCGCTGTGCTGCTGAGAGCACAGGGTGGCCCTGAAGTCGTCCTGCAGGAGCACGCAGGCAATGCTAAGCTCCCTTCCCTGCGTGAGCGGCGCTCAGTGAGGGCCAGGCTCAAAGCGCTGCCTCCAGCCAGCACCCAGAGGTGCTTAAATCCTCCCGAGCCTCTCCAGGGATGGGTCCGGGCGTTTCCAACACCCCGCAGCTGGTGGCACGGGCTGCTTCCCCTCGAGACTGTAACCAGCCCCGGTCCTGCCGGCACCTCGCAGGGGGCACGGAGCTGCGTGGCGCTGCTGCTGGTCCATATCCCACCCAGACCTCCACCGGCCCTCCTTCCCCAACCTCCTGCTCCCCTTCACCTCTGCTTTGTTCCCTTTTTCCTGGAGCAGCGGGGTCAAGCCCCCTGCTGCCCGCCTGGGCAGCACGTCTGCTCACGGCAGGGACCAAAGGTGCTGTAAGCGGCCCTGTTCGCCGTAACCTTCCTGGGCTATTTGGGTAGTTTAAGGAACAATACAAAACACCATAGAAATACTGAGTTGTCGGAGTCTTCCAGAGGAACCAGCAGCCTCTGGCTGATCTGGCCATGGGGGTAGAGGGAACTGGGGCCAGGGCAGGCGGTTGTGTTGGCCCCTGCCCCAGGGGTCCTGAGCCATGGGGGCGCGGGGAGCCTTACCTTGGGCCGCAGCAGCTGCGTCACCGCCAGCAGTGGTGGGCAGATGGGGCAGCTCCTTACCACGTCCTCTGCGACGGCGACAGCGGGCAGGAAAGGACAGTGAGTGTCACACAGGGATGCCTCCCCGTCCCCACCTCCCACCTGGCGCAGCCTCCCCGCCTGTGCCCCAGCTCATCCCTGCCCGGCTCGATGCCTGGCCGCCCGGCAGGACTCACCTACCTCCGCACTCGGCCATCGCTGCCTCGCCGTGGCAGCAGAGGTGGCGAGTGGGTGGCTGGGAGCGTCCCCCCCGCCCCAGCCCGATGTGACTTCCTGCCATTGTCACACCTCGGCCAGGCGTGCTCTGACACGGCCACCGCACTCGGTGCTGCCGGGCCTGGCTGTGCTGCACCAGGGCCCTGCGGGGCTCCGTGCTGTGCCCGTGTCCTGCCGAGGAGCCTGACAGCCTGACCGTGGGTGGCCACAGGGCTGGCGAGCTCGGGGCAGGCTGGAAGGGTGACACGGGGGGCTGGGAACGTCTCTGTCACTGCAGGGCAGAGGGGAAGGGGCCTGGGGCCTCCTTCCCCCAGAACCAGCTCTCCCCAGGGATGACAACACCAACCCCCCCCATTTCGGGCACAGCCCGGAGGGTGACAAAAACGAAGGTTGTGAGGACGGAGGAGGGAACCCGGCCTGCGAGAGGGGCTGGGGATGAACGCAGAGCTGTGGCCGGGTCCCTCCACGCCTCCCGCCCTGGGTCTCCCATGCTCATCCCTCCCAGCCCAGCGAGCGAGGGGCCGGCGAAGGCAGCGCCAGCACTCCGACCCCTGCTCCAGTGCACCCCGAGGCGCCCAGCACCCACAGACCTCCCCGACACCCTGCCCCAGCGCCATGAGCACCCATCCAGCGCCCCAATGCCATGCTCCAGCACAGCCCCAGCGCCGTGAGCGCCCACAAACCCCCTCAGCCCCCCGCTCAGTGCAACCCCATGGCCCCCAGCACCCCCCCGCTGCCCGACCCCGGCTCCAACGCAGGCTCCTTGCTCCGTGGCCCCACGGCAGCCGTCCCTGCCGCCGGTGGGCTGCTGCCAGCACCGAGTGCAGCCATCCAGGGCTGCCCACCGTGGCTCACCAGCACGTACCCCGTGCCCAGGATGCCTCCCCCATCCCCAACGGGTGCACAGCCGGGGACGCCGGCAGAGGCGTGAGGCCGCGAGCCCTCGTGCCGCCCTCGTCGCCTCTCCCCGTGCCACGCGGCAGCAGGGCCGTGCTGCCCCGGCCCCCCGCACTCACCGAGCCCTGCCCGCCAGCCCCGGTGGCAGGGGTCCCGCTGCGCCGGCTGCCCCGCGCCCGCCCCGAGCGGCCCAGCACCGCGGGTCGGGTCGGGGCGGCTGTGGCGGCGGGGACGCGACGCAGTGATGGTGGGGTCGGCCACGCTGGGAGGAAGGACGGGGCCGGCCAACCCCACCCTTTCGGTTCCCCTTTTCTTTCTGTGTTTCTTACTTAAAGCAGCAGCTGTGTTTCCTCCTGGAGACGGCCGGGGCCACCTCCACAGTGTCAGCACCACCGGCCCTGCCGCACGCGGGGGTGTCGGGGCTGGACGTGGCGCTGGGTCACGGGCCTGGACGAGGGGTCTGGGAGAAGGGGCCGGGGGTGGCGGCATGGGGCATGGGGCTGGGCAGCGGGGCTGGGATTTGGGGTGGGCAGGGGGTGGCATGCATGAAGAGCAGGTGGGGGCCTCCTGTCCACCTTGTCCCTGCACCCCACGTCCCTGGCCACCCATGACCCTGCACCCCATGTCCCCATGTCCTCTTGCCCCATATCCCTGCACCCCATGTCCCTATGTCCCCATGTCACTGCACCCCATGTCCCTATGTCCCCATGTCCCTGCATCCCATGTCCCTATGTCCCCATGTCCCTGCATCCCATGTCCGTATGTCCCCACGTCCCCATACCCCTGTACCCCATGTCCCTGTGTTCCCATGTCCCTGCACCCCATGTCCCTGTGTCCCCATATCCCTGCACCCCATGTCCCTATGTCCCCATGTCCCTATGTCCCCATGTCCCTGCATCCCATCTCCCTATGTCCCCATGTCCCCATACCCCTGCACCCCATGTCCCTATGTCCCCATGTCCCTATGTCCCCATGTCCCTGCATCCCATCTCCCTATGTCCCCATGTCCCCATACCCCTGCACCCCATGTCCCTATGTCCCCATGTCCCTGCACCCCATGTCCCTACTTCCCCACGTCCCAGCATCCCATATCCCCTTGTCCCCTTGTCCCTGTGTCCCCACGTCCCCCTGTCCCCGCCCCCTCCCTCCAGAGGGGGGCGCTCTCTCCCCCGCGCCCCTCCTCTCTATGCTCCCCGCTCCCAGCTCCTTCCGCTTCCGGCCCGCTCCTTCTCTTCGGGTGCCGCCGCCAAGATGGTGGGTGCGGGCGTCCCGGGGCCGCGGCCTTGGCTCCATCCGCCGCCATCCGCCCCCGCGGCGCCTCGGCCCGGCCGCGCGGGCCGCTGCCCTTGCTGGGGGCCGCTCGGGGCCTCGAGGGGAGGCGGCGGGCCGGGGGCGGCGGCGCGGGGCCCGTCCCGGCGGGCGGGCGGGTGGGGGGCCGGCCGTGCTGACTGACGGGCTTCTCCCCGCTGCCGCAGGTGAACGTGCCGAAAACCCGCCGGACCTACTGCAAGAAGTGCGGCAAGCACCAGCCCCACAAAGTCACCCAGTACAAGAAGGGCAAGGACTCGCTGTACGCCCAGGGTGAGCCGGGGGCGGCGGGGGGCGCGGTGCGGCTGGGGTGGGGGCGGGGCTGCCGCTGGGCAGCTGGAGGCCGAGGTGTGCTAGTGCCGGCTGGAAGCTCCGGTTGTGCCTGTAGTGTGCCTGGGGTATTGCCTAAGTGTGCCTGGGGTATTGCCTAAGTGTGCTCGTTTCCCCCTGTAGGCAAGAGGCGCTACGATAGGAAGCAAAGCGGCTATGGCGGCCAGACGAAGCCCATCTTCCGCAAGAAGGTCAGTGCGTCTCCTCTGAGCCTTGACATCCTCACAGTCCACGCACCCTGCTGAAGCGGGACACATCTGCCTCCTCAGCCGTGGGCTGGCCGTGTGCTCGAGCACTGCCACAGCAGCTCTGTGCTGGTAGTGGTGTCGAGGCAGTGTAAGAACACAGTTCCCACCCCAGATGTTTGCCCGTGCTGCTCCCTCTCATGTAGATGCTCCTTTTTCATGCTGGAGTGATGCAGCCTGTGTTTGCGAAGCAGCTTCTGCAGGGATCCTGACGCTTGAGGAGAGCATGGCCTGAATGGGAGTGATGCTTTTAATGGAAGGCATATTTTCCCCCTTGCTAAAGGGGAAGGATATGACAAAGGGAAAGAAAGCCTGCTATTAGCTTTCCAGATGTTGTCGAAGTGTTGGTAGTTCGTCTTTGGAACTTGTTTTCCAGGTCTGTGAGGCCCTGCATAGCCAGGCTGCCTTCACTGGCAAGGGTGCAATGGGGGTGAAGAGTTCCCAGCTCCTGGGGGTACTGCAGAACGCAGAACGCCTTCCTTGCAGTCTGCACTCCCAAGAAATCCATATCGCTGAGCCAGCAAATCAGAGCTGCTGTTCTGAGAGTCTCAAAGCAGAAGTGGGAAGAGCGGGGCGTTCTGTTAACGGTGCACTAGAGCGATGTGCTGCTGCCATCCTTCCTCTTCAGTTTATGGGGTGCCTGGAATCGTAGACCTACAGCGTGTTTCCCCTCTGTGTGCCCCTTCTGCTAAGAGATGGGGGACAAAAACCTTGAAATTCACAGCAGGGAAGCAAAACCTGACAGACAGATTTGTCAGAGTTCTCGTGCAAACTGTGTAGCTGTGCTTACAGAGCTACGTGGCTACCTGCTGGAAAGCCCCGGCGTTCTGCCGGAGACTTCCAGGAAGTCTTCCAGCAGGAAGAAGACAGGTTAGGGGTTGTTTAAGCTGACTTTGTGCCAGGAAGCTGGGAGGGTTCGCAGGAGATGCTCCTGCGAGCAGGGTACACAGAGCAGCAGTACTGCTCTCCCAGTTCGGCGCTCCACCTGCACGCTGCCATGCCCGTTGCTGTTTCTCTCCAGCCAGCACCGTGTGGGTGAGCAGCTGGGGTTTGTAACCAGTGGCTGCGGCTCTGTCCCGCTGCTCCAGCGACCTCACGGCTTTGGCTTCTTCCCTCCGCAGCCTTCAGATTAGCATCTCTCTTGTCAGTAGCTGCAGCTCTGCGTGCAGCACGTCACATCACTGCTCCTCCAGGGGAAGGGGTTGCCAGCTTTCAGGCGTTCCCTGTGGGCTCTCTGCCGAACTCCCTGAACGCTGCCGGGGCCTGTCATCCCACGCCCTGAACAAGGGGCTGCTCCCTCGGTGCGTTTGCCGGAGCAGACTTTCCTCCAGTGGGACTCCCCTCTGCAGCAGCCCAGTTGCTCTGAGACCAACCCCGTCCCACTAAACGCTTTTGCCAGTGTCCCGTTCAAACACGAAGCGCGGCTGCAGGTGAAGGCACAGATCCACTAAGTTCTTCCACTGGTCTTTCGAGGTACCTTGGTGTGTTTAACGGAGGGAGGGAGCCCAGGTGCGTTGGGAGTTTCCTCTTTGTTTCAGAAACAAGCTGGTGAATCTTAAGCAGTGCAGGTAACAGGCTTTTCCCGAGAGGGGCACTTACCTGCTTTTGGACGCTTTGTTCACTGATACCCTCTGCTCTTCTCCTCCCAGGCCAAGACCACAAAGAAGATCGTGCTGAGGCTGGAGTGCGTGGAGCCCAACTGCAGGTCCAAGAGGATGCTGGCGATTAAGAGGTGCAAGCACTTTGAACTGGGAGGAGACAAGAAGAGAAAGGTACGTCTGTGTGCCAGGGACGGCCGGCGTGGTGGCTGGCGTGGTCCTGAACACGGCGGGGGCCTGGGGGGAAGCACAGAGGCGGTGTGTCAGGCTGAGGGGTTAGCAGCAGCATCTCCGGTGGCCTGCCTGCCTTTGGGGGCAGGGCTGTGGAAGAGTATTGTCAGACAATGATTGTCAGAGATTCAGTGGTGAGTAAACTCGCTGTCTCTTCCTTTTTGCAGGGCCAGGTGATCCAGTTCTAAGCTCCATCCCACAGATTTTGGGCTATATTAAAGTAATTGGAAGAGATCTGTTGCTCGTTTCGTCTGTATCTCCTGCTTTTGGTGGGGTGGGACTTGCAAGTACGTGAACCCAACTGGAAGGTGTTCCTTACAAAGCGGAACAGTTTATGATTTGATCGCTTGGGAAGGGTTTTGGAGAAATCTTGCCCATGGTTAGCAGCTCCTCACGGCGTTCCAAAAGGCACATAAAACAAGTCCGAGCCTGAGGCTCTGCAGACTCGTGCACCAGCAGCGTCCCTGCGGGAGCCCTGTGGTGGTGCTCTTCAGGCTGACTTGAGAACCTCTGCGGCAGAACGAGAACGCTGCCTTCAGAAGGGCCGCTTCTAAACTGCTGCAGCTTCTGTTTTCTTTAAAATAGTTCGTGCCTCTATTACAGCAGTTGTAGTTTAGAAGTACTTTAAACCTCTGTGGTGAATCCGAGTAGTTGGTAGGTGAAGCAATAATTGGAAAAAGGCTTGGAAGGGCCTGTTGCAGTTGTGTAGCTGCCCAGGTGGGCCCTCTTCATCTCCGAGTGCTTGGCCTGGAGGAGAGGGAGAGGCAGGCAAGGTTCCTTGCAGCCGCGACGGTTTTGACCCGGGAAGAACTGGGGTGACTCGAACTCCCCTGCACAGCCCTCACACTTCTCACAAACAGGGGCCGTGCTGTCCTAACGCGACGCACGAGCAGGGGCCCTGCAGCAGCTAGCGGCTAGGACCAGAGGCTGCATTTGAGGAAGCATCCTCTGCACCGTCAGCCAGCGGTTACTTGCCGCAGCTCAGCTCCCAGCTGCCTGCGGAGGCTGCGAGCTTCGTGGCGGTGCAGAGAGCAGCGATGGCTCGAGGCAGTTAGCTCCCCCAGCCGGGCGCTCTGCTGGAAGGTGATGCTGGCATAGCAGGCTTCTGCTGCCTGCCTCCTGGCTCGCCGGCACCTGCTCTGGGTTATTTTCCTTAAAAATCCCAAGCACAGCACTTAAGCGTCAAGCGAGGGGTGACCGCTGAGCAGCAAAGCGTGGCGCGCTTTAGGGCAGGCTGCGCTGGACTCTGGCAGCAACCCACTTACAGGAGAACTAAGAGAAACCTTCGCCCTTTTTAGGGAACGCTTTAATTGGAGTTTGTAACCACCAACATTAGAACAAATCAAGGCATCTGCATCGTGTGGCAGCCAGCAGAGACCAGCCACGTACATGACAGTTGCATAAGAACCCGTGTAACTTCAGCCTAAAGCCTGCTGCCAGCAGCCACAGGAAGGCAGTTCTTTCTGGGAAGGAGTCCCCAGGGCCCCTGTGAAGAGCGGGAAGGGGAACCGTTGTGTAGAGGGAAGTGCCAGCCACAGGTAGGAGGCCTCCTGGGGTCAGGGGCAGCCCTCAAAGCTCTGCTGTAAGGCACCATACACATCGCACAGAGTCAGCAGGCGGCCAAGAACTGCGGTGATTCAGGCCAGTCCCTGAGTTCAGCGCGTAGAAGGCGATGATGCCACACTCTGAGGAGGGGGGGTGGGCTTTCTTTGGCAGCTTTTCTGTTTTTTTTTTTTTTTTTTTGGGCTGAGCGTAGCCGTACAGCCCAGCTCGCAAAGCAGAAGCGAGGCAGCCGAGCTGCATTTCCCTACTGAGCCTGGAGAAGAGCCGTAGGGTGCCGCATCTGTCCTGTGCGTGGCTTCGGCTAGTGGGGCAGCGGGTGTTAGCAGCAGCTGGTGCCCCGCTGGGACCCTTGTAGCCCCCTGGAAAAGGGCAGTTAGGTGAGATACCGGAGGAAGGGTAAACAGGAGAGGAGTGACCCTTTCTCGGTTATTTCGTGGCAACGGAGAGTCGGGCAGTTGTGGCATTAGGCAAAAGATCCAAGGTGCATGGAGAAGCACTTGAGCAGTGAATGCTTTAGGACACAACTAAGGCATCCCGCCTGGAGGAAGCGGGCGGTCCTCTGGTGACAGCGCGGAAGGCGAGGCTTTTGAGAAGACTGTCTCTGTGCCTCCTCCTACAGCGCCACCACCCTGAGCAGCACGGTGCCTGTTGGGTTTACCTCCACGCTCAGGGAGGAGACCCAGTTGTGCACCCCCCAGTCCCTGCTGCTGGGCAGGATCTGCCGGACGGAGCACACGGGGTTGCAGGCCAGCCCGTTGCCGAGGAGGGCGAGGGAGAAGGAGAAGTTGTGGGGGCCCCCGATTTCCTGCTGGTACAGCACCGCCACGGCGTAGGCTCTGCCCGACAGGGGCCGCTCCCATAGCTCGAAGTTTTTGTCCTGCCAAGGAGAAAGCAAACCACGGGGCTTGTGTTAGGGGAGGGAGAACTTACGGTCTTCACGCCTGGGCGCCTAAGCAGGCTTCAGGAACAAACGGGCACACCGGGCTCCTGTCGCCAAGCCCTGAGCACTTCTCCGTGCCGCACATCCCCGGCGTCTGCTCTCTGGGGAGGCCGGCAGCCTGTGCCCCAGCGTGCACCCCCAGCCGGGACAGCCGTACCTTGGTGATGCGATATCCCTGCTTGCCCAGCGGATCCTGGTTGATGGCGATCACCTCTTTGTTCTGGAGCAGCCACTTGGCCTCGGGGCTAATGCGCCGCAGGTCGTTGGACATGAAGAGGGGAGCAGCCATAATGGCCCACATGGCCATCTGGGTCACCGCCTGGTCCCAGCTCAGCCCGAAGTTCCCAATCACCAGCTGTGACGGGAAAAGAAAAGGGCCCGGTAACGCTGCCTGCCCAGGAGAAACTGGGCCACCACGCTGAGCGCCGGTAAATGACAGGATGCCGAGGGTGGGACCCCTTCTGGGGACCGGTTAGATAGGCTGAGCTCCAGGAGCAAGACCAGCCCGTTGGGGAAGACACGGGTGGCAATTCTCTCATCACGTGCTTGATCCTAGGGCCCCCTCAGAGCCTTTGCCCCCGCTGTTTCTCCCTTGGATCCCTCCCTCTGCCTACGGCAGAAGAAAGGAGTTTTTGCTGGCGCTGCACGGTGCTGCTCTACTTGCCATGTCAGGGTCGTTCCAGCCTCCCGGCCCAGCTATCTTCACAATGCTGTCCTGGTGAAGCGCTGTCCACTCCAAGATGCTCCTGATGCTGTTCCAAGAATCGTAGACATCAAAGAAGTTCCTCCAGTGATTGCAGTACTGTTTGATCTCCGTGTAATTGGGCTGCCAAAACAACGAGCGTCATTAGCCAGAGAGCTTGTCTGTGCGAGATCAAGACTGTACACAAAGCTAGGCTGCATCGGGAATATTTTGGGGGAGGACTATTAGAATACCTTCCATCGCCAGCTAACTTAGCATATGTTGGTTCCGTGGGATGCCTTAACCAATAATTCCAGCCTGCCATGCTCCACACAGCGCCATCCCCATTGCTCCCCTTGGGAGAACAGCCGTGGCCACCGAGCTCGGTTAGAAAATCCCCTCAAACACTACTTTACCCGAGGTGGGCTGGGAGCAGCGGAACTAAGGTGTGACACCCTAATAATTACTGCAGTTTCTCGGGTTTACACCCTTCGGTGACTAATGCATTTATCTCTGCGGGAGGGACGGCCACATCCTGTCCTGGCAGCGTAGGGGAGCCAGCTGTGGGTGGAGAGCGCAACGTCAGTCACGGACCCTGGCTGGCAAAAATGCGCTGATAAACACCACGGAGGATTCCTATTAAATAGGCTGCTCTAAAACTCTTTCCTGGTCCCCTGAGGTGGCCGTAAGGCTGAGTCTGCAGCACTCTGCACAGCGGAGCAGCCAGGAGGAGTAACACCGAGCCGTTTGCTGGCTGCGCCCGCATTGCCGGCATCTTGCTGCTCAGCTCCTCGGAGACAAAGCAGATGGACGCTGCTGTTCCGCAGCTGCCTCCAGCCGGGCTGTGCCTCCAGCAGCCCGCGCCTGCACGCTGCAGGATCCTGCTAAATTCTTCTCAGCAGAGCAGTGACTCGCCTCAGGTGTACCTCGGGGCTGCAGAGGAAAAGTGTTTTTTCCTCCACCTTGCAGTCTTGTTCCCTGTCAGAGCAGGGAGCAGCGAGTTCCCTGGGAGGCTGCTCTGCACTCTTAGCACTTCCCTGTTCCTCCCACTGTGCGATGCCAGCCCTGAGAAACGCTCCTTACCTGCTGCATGGGCCTCAGGTAGAAAGGCCATTCGCAGGAGTACACGATGGGCCTTCCAGTCTTGTTCAGGGCCAGAGACATCCTCCTGTAACCTAAGGGAAGAGAGCAGACAGGTTACACAATCTCCTGGGTCGAGGAGAAGAACTAATCCAGCGTCACAGGTTCAGGTTTCAGTTCAACTCTTGCAAAATCAAGGCTGAACAAGGCAGCCAGCCTCCTGCCTCGCAAGGAGAGGCGAGCTTCTTCATGGCTTTGCTACCAGGTCCTGCTGTTCTGTGACCGATCACTTTGTCTCCTGGTTTTGGCTGGGATAGAGCCCCAGGAAGAAGCTGCAGTTTTGCTGTGTGGTGTTTTTTTCCTGCAGACGCCTGGGAAATACAAGTTGGTATCTATCAAGCTGCTGGGTATGGCTTCAGTGGTTAATGTTGCGGGAATATGTCCTTAGGAAGGACTTGTGCCATATGGACTGGGCAGGAATGCAAAGCCACTAGTTCTGTCCTGTCCTTGTCCCCAGACAGCCCTGTTACATCCCTTTTAATCAGCAGAGAGGGAACGAAGAGCCCGCTCTCTCTCCTGGAACCGCTTCAGGATCGCACCCGGGTTACAGACGGGATCCAACAAGAGCTTCCAGCTTAGCTGCTGCCTGCGGTGCTGAGCTGAGCTCCTGGCCCCAGCAGCCAGCACACGCCGGACCAGCTGGCTTATGATGGGATCGTCACTCGGGCAGGTTCCCCCTGCCAGACCCAGCCAGGACTGTAGGATTCCCGCTGCCAAGCGCTGTGGTGCTGACTGTGCCAGCAGGGAGAGCCCAGTCAACAGAAAACCATCTTCCGAGCCTCTCTGTCCTTCCGGCAAATCTGCTCCTGGGGTGTGCTTGCGGAGGGTCTGTGGCCGAGCCCCCTGAACGCAGCACGTCACCGAGCTTTCTGCTGCTGGCTCGCCAGCCCTGTGTGCAAACAGCTCCTGAACTGGCATTTACCCAGGCAGGCTTTAAGATGAAAACCCCAGGAGGTTTTTCCTCTTCAATTTTTGCTGTTAAAAGCCCTGATAACTGCCCTTTCCGCGGCTGACGCAAGCTGTTCTGGCTTACAGCTGATCCATTATGGCACGGCCTCGCCAAAGGGATTAAGGGTTAAGTGTGTGAAGTGTTTCTAGCTCTCCAGTAAAAGCACTCTAGAAGGGCAAAGCCTCTGTGGTGCTAAGAGCTGATGCAGCACTCTGCACAGAGAGCCCCCGGAGTACGCAGTCGGTGTTTGCTCAGCACCACGCAGCCTCTGGTGTGAGAAAGCTGCTGCCTCGAGCCCTGCCTGCGAGCGAAGCTCCAGGAGGGGGGAGGCTGAGCAGCCAAAAACCACTTGGGCCAGCAATACTCGCGGCCTTCGAGAGAGCAACCTTGAGCTCGGAAACACAGCCTCCTACCTGCTTCTGTAAGCAAATCCCTCAAACGAGCGTGCTCAGGGAAAAGCGGATCCCCAGAGGCTCGGGACCGCTGCTGAGCGCCTTGCCTGCGCGCCCACCTTCTGCCAGCAGCTCCAGCGAGCCGGAGTTGCAGCCGTCGAACTTGAGCAGGTCCACGCCCCACGAGGCGAAGGTCTGGGCGTCCAGCTCGTAGTGCCCGTAGCTGCCGGGGAAGCCGGCGCACGTCTCGTTCCCGACGTCGCTGTAGATCCCCAGCTTCAGCCCCCGCGCGTGCACCTGGGTTCGGGAGCAGACAGAGGCCAGGGGTTCGCGCACCGGCCCCGAGGCCGCCTCCGCCCCAGCCTCCCCGTCCCACCGCACTCCCGGCGCTCACTCACGTAGTCCGCCAGCCGCCGGATGCCACCGGGGAAGCGCCGGGGGTCTGCCTGCAGCCTGCCGCGCTCGTCCCGCGTGGGGGCCGCCCAGCAGTCGTCGATGCACAGGTACTGGTAGCCTGCCTCCCGCCAGCCCTCCGTGGCCATCACGTCGGCCATCTCGGTGAACAGCTGCTCGCTGCGGCGGGGAGCACAGCGGGGCTCGGCAACCGGTACCGGGACACCGGGACAGCACCCCCGGGACCGGGACACCGTCACCGGGGCACCAGGACACCGGCACAGCGGGACAGCACCTCCGGGACCGGGACACTGGCACCCCCGGTACCGGCACACTGGGACACCAGCACCCCGGGACACTGGCACTGCCGGTACCGGCACACCGCGACACCAGGACACTGGCACCCCTGGTACCGGGACACCAGGACACCGGCACTCCCGGTACCGGCACCCCGGGACACCGGCACCCCGGGACACTGGGACCCCCGGTACCGGGACACCGGGACACCGGCACCCCGGGACACCGGCACCCCCGGGACACTGGGACCCCCGGTACCGGGACACCGACACCCCCGGTACCGGGACACCGACACCCCCGGTACCGGCACCCCGGGACACCGGGACACCCGGTACCCCACCGCCGGCCCCCCTGCCCCCGTGGCCGTACCTGACGCAGCGGCGGGGCTGCGCGGTGCAGTCGGTGCCGCAGAGGAAGCGCTCCCAGTGCAGCCAGCCCATGGGCGGTGTCCGCGCCACGCCGTTCTCCAGCGCCGCCGCCGCCGCCACCAGCACGGCGCAGAGCAGCGGCACCGCCGCCGCCATGACGGCCACCGGCGGGTCACGTGGCGCTGGGGGGGGGTCACGTGGGACGAAGGCCGGCGGTGCCCGGCCCGCCTCGCTAGGGGGCTCCGCCGCCCCGCGGTGGGGTTGGGGCTGTGCCTCGGGGGCACGTAGCGGGAAATGGCAGCGGGGTGGCGGGGCCAGGCTGTGCCGGGCACGGGGCGTGGGGCGAGCTGAGCGCTCGGGTCCTCCTCGCCGTGTCTTAGAAACCCTCACACAATCACACAGTCACAGAACCGAAGGGGTTGGAAGGGACCCCCAGAGACCACCATGTCCAACCCCCTGCCACAGCAGTTCCCCACAGCAGCTTGCCCACGTAGCCGTCCAGACGGGCCTTGAATATCTCCAGAGAAAGAGCCTCTACAACCTCCCTGTCCCAGCGCTCCATCACCATCACCGTGAAGGAGCTCTGTCGCGTGTTGGTGCAGAACTTCCTGGGCTCCATTTTGTGGCCATCGCCCCTTGTTCCGTCCCCACAGACCACTGAGAAGAGCTTGGCCAAATCCCTCTGTGTCGCACGCAATTGCCCAGCTCCAGACCCGGTACCTTGACCATGTCCTGCAGGTGCGGTCAGTCCGTCCTGAAAGCTGTCTGTCTGTCCCCGTCAGTCCCTGTGTCTGACACCCGTCCCCCTCCTGCAGGCCACACGAGGACAGCAGCTCCCATGTTGGTCCAGGGCTGCTTTTTCAGCAGACACGCTTGGTCCCGTGCGTGACCTCTCCTTGCTGTCCTGGGACCGTCTCTGCAGCAAGATGGGCGACTGGGTGGGTGCTGTGGGTCTAGCAGGGGTCCCCAGCCCCCTCTTTCGGGGTGAGGATCAACAAAAGGGCAGAGCCAGGCACCGGACGGTGCTGCCAGGCCTCCTGCAGGAGGGCAAGGTGCTGGCACCGGGGGCTGGCAGGGAGCAGGGCAGGAGACACCAGCACCCATGGGCGCACAGGAGCAGGAGGAGGCAGGTTGCACGTGTCCGTGGCTGCTGGGCCGTAAGCGTCCCGCTGGCAGGCAGGCAGGAAGCTGCCGGCGCCCATTATGCTGATTTTACTATCTGGGAGTCACGTTAACCCGGTGTAACTCCATTAGCTTCAATTTACACCGGCAATTAACTCAGCCACGGCTGCTGGTCCTGTGCCCACGGCTGCCTCCTGCGGCAGCCAGGACGTGTCCCGAACGTGCAGCACCATGCAGGAAAGGAAAAACCGGCTCCAGCTGAGATCTGTGGGCTTTGTGAGGGACGGAGCCGCCTGGGCTGGATGCCGCCCGAGCTGCACCCCCAGCCTGGGCACTGCTGCTGTCCCCAGGCATGGGGACACACCGGAGCCATCGGCTGGAGAGCAGCAGTGCGGGTGTCCCGGTGGCTCCTGGCTCAAGCTGGGCTGCTGGGAGCACTGGGCAGGGGCTGAGGGCTGCTGCTGGCCCCCAAAAGGCTCCTGGGGTGCCCGTGGGGCCGTAGGGTGGCAGTGCTCCCTACACGTTCACCACCACAGTGCCAGAAGTGAGGGCCCCTCTGCTTGGCTGCAACCAGAGTTGATGCGGTTTATCTTATGGTGTCATTTTTTAACTATTTCCATTTTTCTGGGAAGCACCAGTTCTTGGAGTCAGGGTGATTTAAGGCTGACCCCAGCTTTTCTACCTGAACAGACCCCATGTGCCCAGACCTGCTGCTCGTAAAGGAGAGCAGCGAGGGCAGGCAGGGAGGAACGCAGGAGCGTCGCAGGGTTTAGTTTCTCCCAGCAAAAGAACAAACCAGGCTCCAAGCCCGCATGCCTGCGCCTTGCCTTCTCCCCCTCCCCACTGCAGAAACCCTCGCTGGGGGCCGGCGGGGCGATGGGGCTGCGAGGTACGGGGTGCCCAACAGAGCCGATCTGTGAGACTTGGCCGGGAGCACAGAGGGAGATTGATGCTTGCTTGCGAGCTCGGCCGTCAGCTGCGAGCTCTGCCTGCCCCCACGCCAGCTGGGGACAGAAGCGCTGGCCCGGGGTGGCACCGCGGGGCTGGCGTAAGCCCCCGGGACAGCTGGCAGTGCTCTGAGGCTGGCGCCGGCCCAGGACACACGGGGAGGCTGGGACACTCGATGTATCGGGGTGTCCGAGCTCCACCACGGAGCTGGAGACCCCCCTGACCCCACATCTGTCCCCACACACACACCTTGGGTCCTGTCCCGCAGGCAGGCCCCCATCAGACAAATCACCTATGGGGGTAACGAGGTCTGGGCATAATTGCAGGGCTGGTGCATCCTCGTCCCTACATCCCTCCCGCAGCTGGGAGCTGGAGCCGGATCAGGCCACAGGGTCCTGGGCAGAGAGAAACCCCCAGCACACCGCTGAAAATCCCAGTAAGGTTTTATTTGTGTAGGAAGATCGAGGCTGTTTAAAAACCCGCAGGTGCTGGAGGTTTGGTTGGCCACCAGGCACCTGTAGGTGCTGCCCACGTGCCGGCATCACCTCCCGATGGACTCCCCCCGAAAAGCAAGACTCTGAAGGCTGCCTGAGGTGGGGCAGCAGCGGGGGGGGCACCCAGCAGTGCTGATGGGCTGGAGCCATCTCAGCCTGTCCTGGTGGGCCCTGCCTTCCCCTGGGGCCGCTTCTCCTCCACTTGCCCATCTGTGAAATGGGTGCGCGTGGCTCAGAACGGGGCGGGGGGGCTCGCAAAGCAGGTGCTGGGCAGCTCGGCGGCGGGGTATGGGGGCGTAGGGCTTTGCTCCACGTTGTTAGGGAGAGGGAGGGGGCAATGCCTGCGTGGGGGCAGGAGGGAAGCTGGGGGCTGCGGGTGGCATTTCTGCCCGGGCTGGCTTCATGGAGCTGCTTCACCCCTCTGCCTGTGTCCAGGCGGGCCTGCCTGGAGCGGCAGGTCACTGGGTGCCCTCGCTGTGCCGTGGTGGCACCAGGGCCTCTCAGGAAAGGGACAAATCCCATTCCCGTCCTGCCCTGCCTGTGCCCGCTCCTGGGGCTGTGGGGGGATGGATGCCGGGGGGCTGCAGCAAACCACCCCACCGAGGACGCGAGCCCCGCCTGGGCTTGCTGTGAGCAGGGGGAAAGGAGAGCATCGACACATTTCTCACTGCAGGACCTACAGAAACGTTGCCTACTGCTTTTATTTCCAGCTAAGCACGGAGGACATCCAGGTTTGGAGGGCTGGAAGCCTTGCTGAATTTTGAAGTCGAGGGTTCAGATGCTCTCCGGTGGAGGAGCAGTTGGGGCGAACCTGCCCGGGGACACCACACCTGGGGGCTGGAGTGGGGCTGGGGGAAGGAAACTGGGGGCCGGGGTCAGCAAGGCTGGGGCGATTCCACCTCCTGCTCTCTGCTGCTGGCACCGCGGTGACGTGCCGCCACCTCCTCCCGAGGAGCACAGCCGCATCCTGCGGTGGCTGCCGGTGCGGACGTAGCGGTGCGGAGACGCCACCACCGCCCCGCTCCTCCAAGGGGGCCAGCCGAGCTGCCCCACCACTTCCAGCCCCAAACAACCTCCCTCAGCAGAGGGGCTGTGCGCCCCATCCTGCCCGGGGTGCTGAGCAGCTCCTGCCCGTGGGCTGTGTGCCATCCGTGTTCCTTCTCCATCCGTGGGACCAGGGCCCTGGCAGGGCGGGTGGCAGTCGGGGACGGGGAAGGACGTCACAGACATCGCTCCTGGGGCAAGTGCCCTGGAGCAGGGGCAGCGCTGGGCTCTGCAGCGAGAAAGCTGCCTGGCCCCGACCCTTCACTGTGCTGTGGGGCTGGGAGGGGGCTGGAGGGGCCCTGTCCCTGGCCTGGCTGGGCTGGGGGCTGGGGGCTGTGGCCGGGCACAGGCAGGGGGCTGCCTGCCATCTCCCACGAGCGAGCTCCGAGCTCTCTGGGCGAGAGGACTGCGGCCTCTTGCCTGGCTGATGGTGGTCCACAGCAGCTCCGGGGGGGCAGCAGCCTGACACGGGGGTGCAGAGCGATGGAGGGCGCTGGGGGGAGCGGTGGGGTCCCCAGGGTCCCAGCAGCGCAGCATCCCCGGGTACTGGAGCCCTCCCAGCAGCTCAGCGTCCTGGAGTACCCAGGGTTGAAGCCACACATGGGGCAGGAGGGTCCCCTTCCCCAGCCGGCCACGGGGACCTGGTCCCCTCCCTCAGCACCCAAAGGGACACGGGGGCTGCCACGTGTCCTCGCCCCGAGACCCAGCCTGGGTGTGCCGCCGCTCCGAGCTGTGACAGACACAAACGTGGCTCTGGCTGGGCTCGTGGCCTCCGGGCACCCGGGGGGGGGGTCTGGCCAAGAGGTGGTCCCTCGTTTTCGGGCCTCAGGGCACCGGGTGGACGTCCTCCGAGCGCAGCACTTTGTAGACAACCCAGTAGAAGATATTGAAGACCAGGAAGGTGAAGGGGAAGACGGCTCGGGAGATGGTGTCGATTCGCTTGGCCCGGTCGACGTAGCGCCTGCAGAGGGTCTCCCCTTCCCGCAGCAGCACGCTGGCCGGGGGGGGGCTGTAGATGCCGGGACCCTCCCCGGGACCCTCCTTCGCCTGCAGGCAGTGGCCCAGGCCGTAGCCTCGCAAGTAGAAGCGGCTCTCGCGGACGAGCTCTTCCTCCTGGCGGGGGAAAGCGCCGTCAGCCAGGCACCCCGCAGGGAGCGGGTGTGCGCTGGGGATGGATGCCCCGTGTGTGTGCCAGCCCCGTGTGTGTGCCAGCCCTGCTGCACGCCCGTGTGGGTGCCTCAAGCGTGCAGGCGGAAGCGCGGGGCTGGCAGGGGTAGCCAGGGGTGTGGGGGATCACGGGGCTGGGATCAGGCACACGGGGGTGCGAGGGTGCGCGGTGGCCTCGTGCCACGTGCTCTGAAGGGCCCCGGGTGCACCCACGGGCAGCCCCGGCCCTGGCAGCCCAGCACGGGGACCCCCAGTGCCCACCCGGGTGCCTGGGCAGCCCGGCTCTCGGCACAAACGTGCTGGGGTGGACTGGGGGAGGTGGAGTCCCGGCCAGCAGCACCCGCACTCCTCCCCAACAGCCACGCTTCGTTAGCGAGCTGCTTCATTAGCAATTCACTCCAGCCTGCTCATTCACCCTTTGTGGGGCTTTGCGTGTCTCCGTGGCTCTCCACGGAGCCCCATCCTCGCTCTGTGCCCACACAACGTGGGTGCCGGGTCCCAAGGCCGCCTCCGACCCGCGCTGCCCTCCGAAGGGCCTGGGCGAAGGGCAGCACCCGGCCTGCGTGGGCACCCGGCCGGCCAGGGGGCTCTCATGCGGAGAGCCGGCGGCCGCGGATCTTTATTTAACCCAGCAATCTGCCGGCTAAGCAAGATTTCCCGGTGGGAAGAGCAGCAGAGGCTTAAATCGCTGAGACGAGTCCTCGTGTGCAGCTGAGGTGTGCTCCCCTGCCGCAGCGGGATGGAGCCGCCTGCCCCCGTGCCCCTGGGGAGCCGCAGCCATTCCCCGACCCCAGCGGGACCAGCCCGGGGGCTTCACCCGTGCTGCATCTGCGGGGGTGCAGGGCTGGCCGTGGGGGGGCTCAGAGAGGGCTGGGGCGGCCCCGCAGCTGCCCGGGCTGGATGTCCTCGTCCCCCAGCATCCTGCCGCACGCCTGGGAGCCTGCCCTGCGCCACTGCCCCTGCCTTGTCTCCTCCCCACGTCTCTGGCTGCCAAGTGCCCATGTGGCCCGAGCACACGCACACAGTGGTGTCACTGCAGGGAGAAAATGCCCCGAATCTGCCTGTGCTGGGTAAAGTGGGCAGGGAGAGCCCTCATCCTGCTCTGGGTGCTGGCAGGGAGCCGAGGAGCAGCCCGGGACCAGCTCTCTCCGTCACCCCAGCCTGGTTCGCACCACTGCCAAGGGGGCTGCGTCAGCCTCGTTTTACAGAAGGGGAAACCGAGGCACGGAGCTGGGTGTCCCCAAGGAGCCGGCAGAATCTGCCACGTCCCCTCCCTCTCAGATCTGCTTTCAGCCCAGGGACGGCTAGCTCCATCCTACGGCCATGTGCCCTGCACGGATCACAGCCCTGCTCCTTCCTCGCACCCCCGCCGGCCGGCAGAGCTCTCCGGGGGGGGCTCCTTTGGGGCAGTGGGGGGGCGTGGGGGTGCGCTGCGCTGCCCGGGGGCTGCCCGAGGGTTGTGCTTTACCCTGGAGCTGGAGAGCTGCGAGGGCGTCGCGTAGGTGTGCTCGCCGCTGTGCTGGCTGCTCAGCCGCTGCAGGGACTCGAGGCTGGCCGTCCCGCTGCTCAGGCCCTTTTGGTGCGCACCAAACAGAAACAGGACAGCGGGTGACCCATGGCTCTGCCCCGGCCGCGGGGACGCGCGTGGGCAGGGAGCAGCCGAGGGGCAGAGAAAGCCCCTGGAGCAGGAGGTCTTGTGCCGAACGGTGTCGCCAAGGGCGTGCCAGGAGGGTGCCGGCTGCCTTCCCTGAGCATCGCACGGGGCGGGTGCCTGAACTGATGGGTGGACGGAGGGAGGCTCTGCGTGCCCATGCAGCCCGGCCCCGGGCGCCCTGTCCCTGGGCAGCACAGCCCGGTGCCACCAGGTCCTGTTGCTATTTCCCTGCCCTGACGCAGCGGCGAGCCTCTGCTGCCACCACGGCGGCGCCTGCCCCGGGGGAGCTCGGCGTGCCTCAGCCCCACGCATCCCCACGGGGCAGGGAAATGCTCGGGGGTCTCCGGGCAGGCAGAGGGGCTCCATGCCCACGGGTCCCCGAGGTGCCGGAGGGGACAGCCCTGCAGGCACGGGGACGGCAGCTCTGAGGACGGGGACGTGGTGCCAGCGGCGGGGAGGCACTCACCATCCTCTGCCGCCGCTGGCGCCGCCGCAGGCGCATGAACTCCTTGTGCTGCCGGGACACGAAGTTGACGGCGGCGTACTCCAGCAAGGCGGCGAAGACGAAGAGCAGGCAGACGGCCATCCAGATGTCGATGGCCTTCACGTAGGAGACCTGTGAGGGGACGGGGGGGTCAGAGACGGGGGTGTCCCACGGCCCGGCCGCTGCTCCTGCCTCCACCGTGTCCCTCCCTGCCCTCCTCGCAGAGTAACACCATTCCCAGCTTCGAGAGGCCATCCCCTGCAGCTGCACGCCCAGAAACTCAGGGGAGCGTGGCTGGGGGTTTCGGCTGAGCCTTTTCTCTTCCGAAACTGCTAATTGCCCTCAAGCCAGGAGGGACGTGCTGCCAGCCTCCGCTGACTTGTCCTTACTCCTGCCGCCCTGGGATGCTGGGGATGAGGGGAGCCAAGTTTTGTTGCTTGCAATCAGGTTTTTTCCCGGTGTTTCAATCAGCCCTGGGGTGCAGATGCTGCCTGCAGGGGTCTTAAAAACCCAAATGTTTCTGCTGGCAGCACTACTTGCAGGACCACGCGTGCCAGAGCTCATCCATCCAAGCGGCACCGCGTCCCCCCGGCACGCAGCCGGCGAGGCTCTGGGGACCCCTCCCCAGGACAGGGCTGTCCCCACCCTGGGGCTGTGGGGCCACCAGCGTGTCCCCAGTGCTCACCTTGGGCAGCGAGGCGCGGGAGCCGGCGCTCTGCGTGGTCATGGTGAGCACGGTGGTGATGCCCAGGCCCACCCGCGCCGGCGCCGCGTCCATGTTGATCCAGAAGGAGACCCAGGAGAGGATGACGATGAGCAGGCTGGGGATGTACATCTGGATCAGGTAGTAGCCCATCTGCCTCTCCAGGTGGAACTTCACCTCGATGCAGGTGAACTTGCCTGCGGGGAAAGACGGCCCCGATGGGCGAGGGGGGCCCCGTGCCGTGCCGGGGGGCGGCAGAGGGTCCCCGGGGTGCTGACCTGTGTTGTAGTACTTGGTGCAGTAGCCCAGGTCCTTCTCGTCCCTGAGGATGAACTGCGGCAGCGTCAAGCCCTCCGCCACCTGCACGGCCTCCTGCTCCTCCAGCCACTCGAAGATCAGGTCGTTCATGGTGTAGCCGACTGGGGAGGCGACGGAGGGAGCCGTGGGGCAGGGGGACGTGCACCCACTCACCCCCACCCCAAATTACCCCTCCTTCACCCTCACCTCCCCCAGAAGCAGGGAGATGCCAGGGGATGGGATGGGATGGGATGGGATGGGATGGGATGGGATGGGATGGGGTGAAACAGGCCTTGAATCCCTCCAGGTGCTCACAGCTCTCCAGCTGCATCGTGCACGTCTGGATGTCCATGGGGAAGTTCTTGAGGTCCATGGGGCAGGACAGGATCAGCGTCAGCCTGGAGGAGGCAGACAAAAGGAGGGGCTCGCTGAGAGCTGCCGAACGGGGGCGAGAGGAAAGCTTCTCCTCCCTCCCTCGAGCCCTGTGCCAGAGGAGAGGGGCTGAGCCCACGGCACCTGATGCTGTAGAGCACGTTGCCGTTCTTGAAGATGCGCAGCAGCTTGTTGTCGGTGGTGACCTCGTGGAAACTGGCCCCTTTCTCATTGGCGAAGAACAAGTCCGGCTTCCAGATGGAGTCGAGCATGGAGGGGTCGAGGTCGAGGGAGTCGTCGGGGTACTCGCGGTAGGCCAGCCGGGGGTCGTTCCACTGCTGCCGCAGGAAGACGTTCACCCGGTAGTCCTGGGGCAGAGGCCGCCGTCAGCAGGGCACGAGGAGGAGGAGGAGGAGGAGGAAGGTGGGGAGGAGGAGGAGCAGCGAGGTGCTGCCTGCAGCAATCCCCACGGCCCTGTGAGCGCCGGGCCTCGCGCATTCCCCGGGAGAGCACCCCCAGGAGAGGAGCCCCTGGCGAACCCCTCACCATGGTCGTCTCGGTGACGGAGCCGAAGCTGTTGATGAAGATGTTGCACGTCACGTTGACGGGCGGACCTGGAAAACAAGCAGGCAGCACACAACCTCTCGCTGCCGGCCGGGAGAGACCAGCGCCTCGGGGACACGGGCAGGGACCCCGCACCCTGTGGGGACCCCCACAGCCCGCCAGGGAAAGCCCCCGAGGTCCATGCCCGTCCCCTGGGGCTGGGCAGCTGTGTGTGGGTGGCTGTCAGGTCAGGAAGCCTCACGCCCTCCCCTTACCTTTGAAGTTGGGCCGAATCCGGGCATCATACCCCGACGTCCGTCCCATAAGCTTGTCCAGGAAATCAGAGGGCGACATGGGCTGGGGCGAGCTGCGGGAGGCAGATTTGATCTCCTCCCTCCCTGAGACCAGCCTGCGGGGCGGAGGAGGCCGGTCAGACGTTTCTCGCCCATGTCCGAGGGTGCCCCAGCGAGGCGGGAGCCCCCAGGAAGGGCGTTTGGGGCCGGGTGCCCATGGTGGGGATGGGGCACAGCGGCGATGGCCCCGTGCCGTGGGCTCTGGGCGCTGGCAGGCACTGGGAAGAGCCAGGAGGGTGTCCCTTAGGATCAAGCACCAGCCCAGCACCTCCCAGCCGGGCACCACGAGGAGCTGACAGGAGCTCTCCCACGCCGCGCTGCCAAGGATGATGGAGGCTTATTTAAACTGACCTTGGAGAGGATATTTTTGCGAACGCCTCTTAGCCTGCCAGTTTCCCTCCTTCCATCAGTCTATAATGATCATTTCAAGGAACAATGCGAGAGACAAGTCGCTCACCACATGGCCGGGCATGCGGCTGTGGTGGAGAGGAATTAGCTGGAGACCTCTGGACACAAAGGGAGCTTTGAGAGCGCTGCTGGTGTGTCCTGCTCCTGCTCGGGGCTATGGACCCCGGTATCACAAGCACGGCACGATGCGGGGAGCTGGGAACCTCTGGGATTGTGGGCAGGTCAAACCCACACCGTGTTCCTACCTCTGCTCGGGGGATCAGGGGGCATCCCGAGGGGCTTGTGTGCAGCCTTGCTGGCCAGAAACGGCCACGACAGCCTCCCAGAAATGAGCCAGCCGTGCAGGTTTTCCCTTACTTAACTGGGGACGGGCGGTGGAGAGCGCCTGAGTCTGGGCTTGAGCCAGAGCAAAAGGCTGGGAGAAATTGTGCCTCCACCAGCTGCTAAGAGGTGCGCCTCTCGGAGCGGGGAGAGAAGCAGGAGGAGGAGGAGGAGGAGGAGGAGGAGGAGGAGGAGGGCTGCAGGAAGGCAGGTAGCAAGGAGTTAAGCCAGACCTTGCCACATGGCCGTGAACCGTGTCCTCTGCTGGGGAGGAAGATGAGGGCTCTCCCTGGAGCGTGCGGGAGGAAGGCTCCCAGCTCCCTCCCTGGAGGCTCAGCCCCTCCGAGCAGCAGCAGACCTGCAGCCCGGGCCATGCTCGCACCTGGGGGCTGCACAAATGCGAAGCCTCCCCGGGGCTCTGCCGCAAGCCGGCGGCCGTGCGCGTCCCCTGGGCACCGCGCTGGGCTTTGGGGGCACTGCCTCCCCCGGGGACGCTGCTGCTGACCTGGCAGGGCACTGCCAGGCCCCGCAGCTCAGCACCTCCGTGCCGGCGGGGCTGGAGAAGGCTCACGGCCGCCCAGGAATGTCCTGATCCCAGCATTTTCTGCCTGTGCAGCGGTGACACGTGGATGCAATCCCCCCCCCTCCGCACCACAAACACTGCAGTCCCCCCGTGCCGCTCCGGCTGTACTGGGATGGGGACCGTGTGCTGGGACGGGGAGCGGGCTCAGCCCTGGGGGCACCGCAGCCCCCCCAGCCCGCTCCCTGCTCCCCAGGGACACGGGTCCCCTGCCCGTCCCGCTGGCCCCTGCGTCCCACCTCGTCCTGGTGGCACCCACGTTGGCAGGGAGGGGACAAAGGGATTTGGGGACTTTGGGTCCCGCACCCAGGGGGCTGCTCCCGCACCCATGGGCACCCACTGGCCTGGGCCACCTGGGGGCTGAGGCCGGGACCACCCTGAGCCTCCCCCCGAATAAAAAAACCCCAAACTGACGCACCAGGGCTGCGCCCGGCTCCGGGGGGACGGGGGCTCGGCTGCATTCGGGGGGCTCCGCGGGAAGGGCCCGGTGGGGGGGGTGTCCCCAGGGGTGTCCGGGGGGACGTCCGGCTCCCGGAGGCGACATCGGGCCGGGGGGGGTGGGTGCGGGTCCCGGCGGGGAAAGCCCAGAGGGGGGGTCCCGGCGGAGGGCCGGGCTCCCGGGGGACACCGGGGGGGGCCGCGCGGGGCTCACCTGAGCGGGCCGCGCCGGGGCAGGAGGCAGCCGAGGAGGAGGAGGAGGAGGAGGAAGGCGAAGGCGCCGGCCCGGAGCGCTCCCATCCCGCAGCCCGCAGCCCCGCCGCCCCGGCCTCACGGGCATGACCCGGCCGGCGGCGGCGGCTCCCCCGCTCCCGATCCCGCAGCACCGGGGCCGCCGCCGCCGCCCCCCGGCCGGCCCCGCTCCTCATAGTCCGGGGCGAGCGGGGTGGGCGCCGGCCGGCTGCGGCCACCGGCAGCCGGGCGGAGCTTCCCCGGTGCGGCGGGGAGGAGGCGGGCACGGCGGCGGGGAGCGGCCCGCCCCCGGCCCCCCCACCCCCGCCCCGCCGCCCCCGGGGGGGGCTCCGACCCCGGACCCCCACCCCCGTTCCCCCTCTCCGCCCGTCCCGGAGCGCGGGGAAGCGCCGCCGTGCACCGGCACCGGGACCCGATGGGGCGGTCCTGGAGGGGGCGACCCCCCCCCCCGGGGACCCCCGGGGCTGGGGGTTGAGGAGCCGGGCCCGGGGGCTGCCGGGGGTCGGGAGCCGGGGGTCGTGCCGGGGTGCCCCGGGGAGCAGCAGCGGGACGGGGCCGAGGGACGGGACGGGGCTGGGGGGTCCGGCTGAGCGTGGGGAGCAGCTGGGCCCGTCCTGCCCCACTGTGGGGTGCCTCTTTTGGGGTCCGATCCAGCTCTGGGCTGCCCCGCAGGGGCAAGGACCCCGAGGGGCTCAGCACCCTTCACTGGGTGCCCAGCGCTCGCTTTTGCCGGGGGCCTGGCAGATGGGAACCCCGTCCCTTGGTGAGCCTTGGGAGGCGACGTGGGCAGTGGGGTGTGCGTGGCAGGGGGGCTGCGGTGGCTGCCAGCTGAGGGAAACTGAGGCAGGGGCTGAGGAGCTGCTTGCCCATCGGGCTGGCATCGCCCGGGCTCGCTGGGGCTGCTCGGCTGCCCCTGTCCCAGCCCCTGGGGCACCCGGCCGAGCCGCAGAGCCTCGCCCCTGGGCCCAGGCAGCCTGTGATTAACTTGCAGGGAAGCAAACGGGATTTCAAAAGGGAAAAGCGCAGAATAAATGATTCCCGGCGGACACGCCGTTCAGGTTTCCCTTCACCCTACCGTGCCTGGCTCATCTCATTTATTTGTATTAATTACACTGTGGTAATGGCTAGGAGCTGCTGTACGAAGCCCTCGCTGTGGGGACCCGTGCAGGACAGCCAGTGATGTCCCAGAGGGGAGGTGCGGGGCTCCCCCAGGCCCGATTGCCCCAGGGCGAGAGGGGGGCCCTGCATTTCGGCAGCGCGTTGCTGGGCTCTGCGTTGGCTTCTCAGAAAGCTGCCGCAGGCTTTCGGGCGCTCCCCGCTGCGCGTGCTGTAGCGAGGAAACGTGACCGAGGCTCGCCGTGCGCGGCAGGGTCTGGGGGGGGATTCTGCAGCGAAGGGGCGAGGGCAGGGGGCTGCAGCCCACGGCGGGGGGCACGTAGCTGCGAGGCGGCGTGCAGCAGCCCTCCCGCCTGCTCGCCAGCAGCCCCGGGAGCTGGGAGCAGTCTCCTCCGATTACCGTTGCCATTAATGTTTGCGGGGCCGCGGTGCTGGGAGGCGCAATCAGGATCCGGAGCCCGGGGCGCCGAGCAAGCGCACGCTGCACGACAGCTCCTCTTCCAGAGGCTGTCCCAGCTAACCCGAGCTGACACCGGCTGCAGGAGGGGGGCAGCCCCAGCCTCTCCCCCCGTGGGGAAACTGAGGCGCCCGCGCTGCATATCTGTGTCCCTCATTCCCCAAAGAGGAGCACGAGGTGGTTTTCCTGCCAGCAGCGAAGACGCCGGGCACAGCCAGCCCCGGAGGCAGGGTGCAGGGACCTCGCCGCCAGCCTGGTGCAGAGCCGGGGCTGCCAGCACGGCGCTCCCCGGGGATGCCCCGTCCCTGCCCCGTCCCCGTCCCCGTCACGCTGCTGGGGACGGTGTCAGGCTCTGCTGATGGCAGAGACGCAGGCAGCAGAGGTTGGGGCTGCTAAGGCAGGGAGGAAAACATGGTTGTTTTTTTTATTTATTTTTGATTCCTTCTCCTCCCCTGTCTCTGAGCCCACGCCAAACTGTTCCCCTGGGGCCGGACTCCTGCCCGCAGCAAATGTGCCTGGGTCCAGAGCCTCCAGGAGGGCTCTGCCAACGCACACCGCCTGGACCCCGACCCCTCGCTGCTGCTCGGCCCCGGATTGCCACATCTCTGTATTTAATCCTGTCTGATAAATGTTGTACTGTCTTCCCAGCCAACACAATTTTAAGTGGCTGAGTGATTAAACTCCTTGAAAACATCTTTTTTTTTTAAATTATTTTTTCACAGAAAAGGTTGACAGGCTCTTAAGCTCGATCTTGGGATGAACAATTGCCTCCAAGATCAATTTTGTGCCACGAGTGCCATGGGGAAGAGGGAGGGAGGCAGCGGGCAAAGGAGGTGATTTGCTCTGGGAACACGGCCCCAAATAATCCCTGGGGTGCCTGAAGCGTGGGGGGCAGGAGCTTCGGGGGACACAGCTCTGTGGTGGGCTTGACACAACCTGCTGCAGTTCCCCTGCTGCTTGAGGGGCTCCAAGAGGGAGGATTCTCCCCAAAGTCCCTTCTCGGCTGCTGCAGGAGCACGTGGGCACCTTGGGGAGTCCCCAGGTGTGAGAGATGAGCACCCGAGTGCCCAGAGCCAGCTCCGGACTTCTCCCTCCCTGCTGCCGTAGGACTGGAAATTTACTGCAGAAGCGAAGATGTCCGTGGGCTGGACACGGGCAGCTGCCCACTGCGCAGACGTTTGGAGGCGTCTAATCGGGTGTGAGATCGCTGCTGCAGAAAATACCTTCCCGAGCGTGCCCGTGCGTGGCTGGCAGCCCGCTGCTTGCCCCGGCGGCCAGCGTGTGCCCAGCTGGGGGCTTCTGTCTTCGTCCAGCTTCCCGGAGCCGCACCGGTCCCCACGTGTCCCACAGAGGCTGTACCATGGGCCGGGAGCGCTTTCCTGGCTGAGGCACAGGGCTTCTCCCCCGGTGCTGCTAAACACGGGGCCCTGGGGCTGGTTATGTGGCTCGAAAAAAGTCAAAATTTGGCCATTTCTGCCATGTCCCTGTTTTTCTAGGGGAAAATGCCATGTGGTAGTTCAAAACGAGTCCTGCTTTCAGGAATTTAAGCCCAACAGCCTGACTTTGAAACAGCCAGAAGAGACACTTCCAGCGGGACGCATGCCTGGAGCCAAACCCTTTCGGTTTTTGGGGAAAGTCTGACACGATTCACGCTCACCCGGGCGCGGGGGCACGGGGATCTGCTCAGGAGGCAGGGGGCAGGGGCTGACGGGCAGCCCGGCGGTGCCACCGGGACGCTGCGCCTCGCCCAGCCGGGCAGGGCGGCCACAGAGGAGATTGCAAGGTGAACCGGGACGTCGGTCCGAACTCCAGCTAACGTCGCTCTCCAGCTCTGTGGCGCTTGTCCAAGCTAAAAATACCCCTGCTGCTGGTACGGCGCGGGGCGGGCGCTGCAGGCGGCGGCTGCAGAGGGATGCTCCGCGCCGCCGGACCCGCCAAGGGCATGGGGCTGGGCTCCCGCTCACCGAGCAGCTCCTGCTCCACGGGGACCTGGCACCTCTCGCCGGGCTGTGCTCCCAAAACGCCTCTCTGGGGGAGAGCATGGGGATGGGGCATTTTGGATGGGCACCGCCAGGAGCCTGCTTGGGGCAACGGGAAGAATGGCTGGGTCTCCATCCGACTTCCATCTTCCACCTCCACCAGGCTGGGGATCGTGTCTGCGGATGGAGCAGCTGAGGAGGGAGATGCAAACAGAGGGAAGGCCGGATCGACCTCACCAGATGATCCCGTCGCCTTGGCGAGCCGGGCACGCTGAAAGGGGAGATTTAATTTAGATAAGTGTCAAACGAGGCTCCCGGGTCCAGGAGCAAAGCCTGGCACAAGTGCCAAAACCCTCAGCAGGCTCCTCACCACCCCAGGGTGACCTGGCCCTTGCTCATTTTTGTGTCTCTTCTCCTCGCCCATGGGTCACCCTGTTGCTGCCTGCCTTGTCCCCGAATTGCTGGGGAAGTTAAGGGGAGGCTGCTGTGGCTGGGGCATGCCCGTGGGCAGGGCTGCCTCCCGGCCAGGATATTCCCAGCAACGGCCCTGGCTGGCGAGGGCCCCGCCGCTCCCACCACCTGCAGCATTTCCAACCACGTAGGAGAAAATCTGCTGGATTTTCACACCGCAAGACTCCCCAGCCTCTGCCCCGTGCCTCCCTCATCCCCAGTCCCCCATGGCTTCTGAGCCTGTGAAGGAGCAGCTGCGGAAAATCGATGCCTTGGCCAGCGCCGGGTGCTGTGCTGTTGTACAGGGATGGGGTGGAGGCACCGTGGTCCCCGGTCACCTCCCCGTTTTGGGGTGCCCGGCCCCGTGCATCCCAGCCGCAGTTGCCATGGCGATGAGCATCCCACGAGCTCCGGTTCTTTCCTCGCCTCCGCATCGCTCCTGCCCTCGGCCCCAGCGGTCCCCGAGCACGAGAGCAGCAGGAGAGCAGCGGGAGCGGAGCGTGCTGCGGCGCTGCATGGCGTTAACCACAGGCTGCCCGGCTCGGCCGAACTGCGAGGGGTTATTTTTATTTGCTAGAGCCCCCCCCGGAGGGATGGGTTTGGAAGGCGAAGCGTTACACGTCTGCGGCATCAGGCGGGGAGCGAAGGAAGGAGAACTCAGCCCCGCCGCCCCGCGCCCCCCCTGCTGCTCCCCTGCCTGGCACGGCTGCCGCCGAGGAGATGAAGGATTTGTTTAATTAGACGGCAAAGCCTCCTGCTGCTGCACAGAGGCAAACAGCAGCGGCTCGGGCAGCGGCTGTGTCCCGGGGGATCGGGGCTGCCACGGCGGCACCGGTGTCCTGCGGAGCCGAGCGGCGTCACGGCGTGGGCTGGGGGGAGACGGCGTGCTGGGTGCCACCGCTGGGCTGCTGCCCTGGGGCACGGGGAGCGTGGGGACCCCCGATTTGTGTCCCTGGCCTGCCCTCTGCTTCTTCTTGCTCTGCTGGCGTCCCGGCAAAGGCAGCTCTTCTCTGTGCCCACGTCTTGTCACCTTGCTGTCCCCAGGGAGTGATGGCGATGGTCTCGGTGCAGCTGCTGGCACAGAGGGGTGCCCAGGGCTGCGCCCGGCCCCGGTGCTGCCTTTGGTGTCCCTGCACGGGGACGTGGTGCCCAGAGCTGCCGGCAGGGCCAGCCGGGGCTGCCTCTGCTCTGCCCAGGCACCGTCAGCTCCGCGGAGGCAGAACCGTGTCTGTCTTTGGCTCCCCGGGTTTGCTGACAGGTAAATGAGCACCGCTCAGGAAGACGACCCTGCGGAGGGCAGAGCGAGAGAGTAATGAGCAGCCTGGGGAGCGTCAGCGCCGGGCGGCTGTTTGCCCTCCTTCGTGAAGCAGAGTCAAGGAGAAAGTCAGGAGACGTGAAAGGCAAATCTGCTGGAAAGCCAGCCAGGGGAACAAGCACCAGCTCCTCACCAAAGCCATCACGGACCTGGGAACGCCGCAGCAGGCAGGAACACCCACACCTGGCCCCGAGTGGGGAGTTAGAAACCTGAGTGGGGAAGGAAGGAGCAGAGAGGGCAGGGTAGGGTGCAGGGTCCTGCTGCTGCTGATCCCTGCAGCCCAGGGCTGGGACCTTGCCCCAGGCCTGAGCCTTGTGCCCATCGCTCACTCCTGGCGAGGATTGTGCCCAGCTCCTCTCCGGCCCAGCCCTGCCCTTCCTCCGTCATCCCATGACACCGTCCTGTCCGTCCGTCCTTCAGCTTGCCTCCCCGTCCTCTGATGGGTTCAGCCAGCTTCTTTTTTTTTTTTTTTTCAATTTAATTTTTATTAGCACACTTTGCAGCCTCGCGGCAACCCAGGAATACAAATAGCACGGCGAGCGCAGCCAGTCCGGGAGAGCGGGGCCAGCTCCAGGCGCCGTCCTTGGCACCGCCGGGAGGAGGCAGCTGGACGGATGGATGCTGCTCCTCTCTGCTTGGACAGGGGGATTTGGCACGGCGAGAAAATCCCTGGGCATCCCTGGCTGCCGCGGGCAGCTCCAGGTCCCGTTTTGGGCTGCCCAGCCCAGGGGGTTCCCACCCTGCGATGGGTGAAGCGAGGCGGCGAGGCGGGTGAGGACGGGTGGTTGAAACCAGCAGCAGAGAGCGAGAAATTCTGCCTGGCCGGGGAAGCAGCCACCTAAAAATAGCAGCAAGGCTCTCCGATGTGACAACACACACCGGTGTTTCTCCCGCTGCCCTATGTATAATGGATAAGGCGCTGCACGCGCTGTCGCTGGCTCCTTTCGGGTGTATCGAGGCCGTTAGCGCTGGAGATGTTGGACCGGCGTCCCCCGAGCAGGCTGCTCGGTGGGGGATCCTCCTCCCGGGGGCTCGTGCCAGGGCTGTGTTCACGGACCCAGGCAGCTAACCCGCTGCTCGCCCCTTGGGAGACGGTTTAAGACAGCTGGCTACCAAACCAGGGCCAGAACAAATCGCAGCGCAATCCAGGTTGATTTATAAGCGTGTTTATTTTTACCAGCCTGGCGTGGCCGTCTCCCGGCTGGCCAACAGGGCAGCGTCCCCCCTTCCCTGCCTGCCCAGCAGCAGCGTTTTCTCAGGCAGGGAGGGAGCCAGGGAGGAGACCTGGATCAGCACCGGCAGGCTCCGAGCAGCAGCACGCCGTCCTCGGGGCCCCGTCCAGGGAGGTGCTGGGCCGCAGGGATGCGCCGAGCGTGCACAAGGAGAAGGTCTGACAGGCTTTAGGTGGAGCGCACAGGGATGGGTGAAATAAAGCCAGCCGGGGGGGTTTGCTGGGCGAGGAGCGCTGGAGCATCAGGCGCAGCACGGGCAGGCTGCGCGGCCCCGGGGTGGGGGCACACGGGGAAGAGCTCGCTAACAAGCAGCTACCAATTACCCAGGGTTCTGAGGCGCTTTGTGCGGAAATCACAGCCCCCTTCATTGCTCGCATCCTCCCCGACGGCATGAAGCTGCTGCTTCCCCCCGGGGTGCTCACAAAGCACGAGAGCTTGAATTCCTACAGAAGGAAAAAAGACGGGTTTTTATTTTTTCCCCCCCCCAACATTGTTTTTCCCTTTGGTGCCTGCCTGCAGGCAACGCAATCCTTTGCAGGGAGGTGAGCTTCAGCGTAAGGAGATGATTTTTAGAAGCGTTTTCTTCCTGCAGATAACCTGAGAGAACCACAGCCGTCCCCGTGGCCCCTGGCATGGCGCCACCACGTCCCCCATCCCTCGGCACAGTCCCGATGACACCAGGGGTGCAGAGGCCGGGTCCCTTTGCATTACCCTGGGGCCTTGCCCGAGGATGCTGCTCACAGCGGCGGCAGAGGAGCCTCCCGCAGTGCGGGGACCCCCCCCCCCACCAGTGTCCCCATCCCTGGGGACGGCCAGGCCCTGCCACCTCGCCGCCTGGCACAACGCGGGGCATTGAGGGACACAGCGGGGCTTTGTCCGCCCCGCGCCCGCCGGGCAGGGACCTGTTGCCCTCTGCAGGCTTCCCCAGCCCTGTGCCGGCTCCAAAGCCACAGCACCCAGGGAAGCTGGGGTCCCGAGGGAGATGGGGGCACCCGGGGGAGCTGGGGGCACCTGGGAGAGCTGGGGACCCCCGGGGGAGCTGGCCCCATCTGGATCCCTGGGTCCACCCGCATCACTTGGGGACCCCTCTGCAGGCCCCTGCCTGGGGACCGTGCCTGCTGGAGCCCTGTCCCCCGTCCCACACAGGGGACATTGCCCCTGCCAGCACGATTCCCATCAAAATAGAGAAAACACCCGGAGCACCCAAGGCTGGAAGCAGGTGCCTGGGCTGGGGGGGCCGGGCGGAGGCAGAGGGACATCACCCCACCGATCCGGCCTCCCTCATTGCTGCGGGGCACAGCCAGAAGCAAACACAGCCCAGGTGGGCCTGGGGGTCCCCAGAGCCACCGCAGAGGGGCCACCCATGACCCCCCCGCACCCCCAAGCCGCTCTTTTCCTATTGCAAAGCCTTCCCCCCCCACCCCCAGCCCTGCGTGTCGCTGCTCTGCCCACGCAGCACCGAGGGGCTGGCAGCCAAGGGGTGCTGCTGGGGGGGCCGGGGCGGGGAGGGACGGGGGCTTGTCCCTTTAAGGGGGGTGGCTGTCACGCAGAGAGCCCTTTTCTTTGCTGGAGAGCGGGACAGGCACCCAGAGGGGACAATACAGGGCGAGGGACTGCCAGGAGAGGCGAGGGCTCGTCCCAGCCGCAGACAGAGCCGAGGCAGCTGAGCGCACGGGGAGCGGACCGAGTCCGGCGCCATGGGTGAGTATGGGGGACGGGGGGGGCTGCACACGGGGACAGCTGCCTGACACGGCGCCGGTGGCACGGCCCTGGAGCAGAAGGGGACCATAAAACCTTCCCCCGGCACCAGCAGGCCCTGGGCACTCAGGTCCCCGCGGCCGGCAGCCTGCGGGGAGGAAGCCTCCGGGTGGCGGGGACGGCATTTTGCTCCCCCACGCCGATTTCTGGCCCCGTTCTGCCTCCCGGGACACGTCCCACCACCCCTGCAGCCCCAGGAGGGCTGGAGAGCTCCCGCCCGGGCTGAGCCCTGCCACAACTCGTGCCGCTTGTGTGCCCGCAGCCTTGGGGTGGCGGGGGCACCCCGGCGCGTTGGTTCCCCCATCGACACAAGAGCCAGTAATTACGGCGTATCCCCGTGGGTCCTGTCCGGCCCCGCAGCGGCTGAGCCAAGGCACAAGGCCCGGGATTGTGCCGCACAAGGGCTCTTTCTCTCCTCCCTTCCCCTCCCTGCGCTTTCCCATCGCGGCAGCAGCTTCCCGAAGCCCGCGGGGCCGGGGCTGTGGCGGGGAGAGCCCTGCCAGGCCCTGCCGCGTCCACGGGGCCGCTCGCCAGCCCCAGCCCCAGCCCCGGGCACCTGCCTCGATGTTCCCTGGCTGGCATTTAGGCTGGAAAAAAAAAAAAAAAAAAGGAAAAAGGAAAAAAAAAAAAAAAAGAAAAGAGTTGGTTTGTGGCAGCACCCCGCTGCGGTGCGCACAGCCGTCCCCACGGATCCGACGAAATTCAGGGAGCATCACTGTGGGAAGAGCCGGGGGTGACACAGTGGGACCCCCCCCCCCCACCTTGGTCCTGCCGTGCCCACGCCTGCCCCGTCCAAGGCAAACAGGCGGGGGGGGTCCCAGCGCCCCCACAGCGCTGCCTTTGTTCCCTGTTTGCTCTCGGCCCGGGGTGGCCGCAGGGGGGGCCGCGCCGGGACAATTCCCCATTGTCCGCGGTGCCACCGCGCGACCTTGCTCTGCGGGGAGGGGAGGGCATCGCTGGCCGGGCCCCCAAGGCTCCCTTGTCCTCGAGGGAAGGGAGAGGTGCTGCGGGGTCTGTGGGGGGAGCGTGGGTTTGGGAACGCTTCCAGCGGTGCCGGGCGGGGGGGGCAGGGACCCGAGCGCCTTTTTGGCATTCAAGGCACAGCCTGCTGTGCCTGCCCAGGGTGTGGGGGGGGTACAAACCTGCCCTGAGCCTGCCCGCTCTCTGCACCTCCAAACCCAGCCCCGGCTATCAATCCTGCGCGCCACGGCCCCACCGTGCCAGTGCCCACGGCCCCACTGCTGAAACCCAAGCGCTGGGGCTGTACGAGCCGCACGCCAGCCCTTGCCCCCGCTCCCCCTGCCCACACGCAGGTGCCCGTGCCCTCCTGCCAAAGAGCCGTCCCGGAGGGCTTACAGCCATTACACAAGCGCTGACGTTCGGGAACCAGCACGGCTCCTCTCCGTAAGCACGCCTGCCCGTGCAGCTGGGCTGCAGCCCGAGCTCGGTGTGCCATTCCCCTCCGTCTGTGCTGGCAAAAGCAAAGCCCCGGTATTTCGGGCCGCCGCTGCCCACGGCCGGGCTCTGCGGGCAGCAGGGAGCCCATTAGCAGCTTGTTCACCGCTCCCGCTGGCATCACGCTGCATCGCCTCGCACCGCCCGGCCGTCTCGCCTCCCCGTGCACCCCGCTGCCTGCTGCAGGCAGGGCTGCCCCGTGTCCTCAGTGCCCCGTGCCGCTGTCACACCTTGTCCCCAGGTGCCTGGAGAGCTCCCCGGACAGCTGCTGGGTTTGCCTCTCCAGCACCACAACACGGCATTTCTGCTTTTTCCCTTTATCATCCCCAAACCTGCCGTCCTCCTCCCGCCTGCTCCCGAGCTGGGGCCCCGCGGGCGCTGAGCTCTGCCCGTCCCGACCGCCCCTCTCCTCCCGGCAGGTCTGTTGGAGTGCTGCGCAAGATGCCTCATCGGGGCACCCTTCGCCTCGCTGGTGGCCACCGGCCTGTGCTTCTTCGGGGTAGCGCTGTTTTGTGGCTGCGGGCACGAAGCCCTGACGGGCACCGAGCAGCTCATCGAGACCTACTTCTCCAAAAACTACCAGGACTATGAGTATCTCATCGACGTGTAAGTACCCTGCCTGCCGCATCGCGGGGCTCCTCGCGTCTCTGTCGTGCTCCGTGCCGGGAGGAGGTGGCCGGGGCTCCGCTGCCACCCGGTCGCTGCTGTCACCCTCCGGGGTTGCGGTTGGTGCCACTGCTGGAGACCCCAGGCTGTGTTTGCCCCGGGGCAGCCTCACACCAGTGCCGTGGCTGCACGGCAGGGCCCGGCGGCCGCTTGTTTCCTTTTCACTCCTGTTCTTATCTGACCTCGCTAGGTGCCACGGCACGTGCAGGACGGCCGCACCGGGTAGGTATGGAGGGCAGGGCGGGGCTGGCGGTGCTCTGCAGCCCCCCTCGGCACGGCTCTGCCCCAGCTCACCCCTTTCACTGCCTCCCCCTTGGGGACAGTGGCTTCGCCCCCGGGGCCTGCACGGGGTGCATGGGTAGGGTAAGTCGCGGTGGGCAGGCTGCCCCGCCTGGGGTCGGGCACCCCAGCACTGCCTGAACATCCCTGCCCGCTCCTCTCCCCGGCAGCATCCACGCTTTTCAGTACGTCATCTACGGCACGGCCTCCTTCTTCTTCCTCTACGGAGCCCTGCTGCTGGCCGAAGGCTTCTACACCACCGGTGCCGTGCGGCAAATCTTCGGGGACTACAAGACCACCATCTGCGGCAAGGGCCTCAGCGCAACGGTAACCGGGGGCCCGAAAGGGAGGGGAGCGCGAGGCCCCCAGCGAGCTCACTCTTTGCAGCGGGTGTGTCAGTGTTTGGGAAAGTGGCTAGGACATCCTGACAAGGTGATCTTAACCGGGGTTCGGCACCCCTTCGCGCGCCCACAGCGGGTTCGCCGCGCTCGGCATGGCCGAAGGGCAGGAGACGGCGGCCGCCTGGGTTTCGGGGCATCCCCAAGGGAAGCACAGCCCGACTGCCCTCCCTCAGGCTGGGAGCGTCCCCCAGGGACCAAAGCAGCTGAAACGGCTGTGGCTTTTGCCGGCAAACAAACTTCTTGGTGTTTCAGCATCGGCTGAGAGAGCCGTGAGCATCCCTGCAAGGGTGGTGCGTGCTGGCAGCCCGAGGCTCTCCAGCCCCCGTGCCCGGCGTCCCCAGGGCCGTCCTGTCCGCAGCGCCCAGGGACCTGTGACAAAGTGCTGGCAAATGGCAAGGGGAGCCTGTGGCCTCGGGGAGCGGAGGGGGACGGCTGCGGTTCCCTTCGGGGACGGTCGGGGTGGCACCGCGGAGGGAGGGCAGGAGAGCCACGCTGCCGAGCCCAGGGGTGTGCAGCTGCGCTCCCGCAGAGGCCGAGTCCTGCTGGCACGTGGCTGTGGGATCCCCTTGGCACGGGAAGCGGCAGCTGTCCCGCTGCCACCGGTCACCCCCACGTGCGTGTGACCGTCCCCGAGAGCCGGCCGGGCGCCCGGCTCGGGCTGGTGCTCTGCTGGGTGCACGGGGATGCGCCGGGCTCGGCGGGCGGTGCAGAGCCAGGCACTGGCAGCATCCCGGTCCCTCGCCTGCCCCGCGCCCCCTCCTGCCTGGGGACCCTCGCGCTCCCCTGTCCCCATCCCAGGCCGCGGGGTAACCACGGCCGTGCCCTTGGCTTGTCCTGCCCCTTGCAGTTTGTGGGCATTACCTACGTCCTGACCATCGTCTGGCTCCTGGTCTTCGCCTGCTCCGCGGTGCCGGTCTACATCTACTTTAACACCTGGACCACCTGCCAGTCCATCGCCAACCCCAGCAAGACCTCCGCCAGCATTGGCACCCTGTGTGCGGACGCCAGGATGTACGGTGAGTGCTGGGCTTGCTGCTCGGGGGCTGCGGTGCTCCCCCCGCACCGTTCCCGCTGGCACTGCGAGGGAATGGGGCTGCCAAGAGGGACCCAGAGTGGAGAGGGGACGGAGGGGGTCTGGGGGGTCTGTGCCCCGGCTCACCCCGCTCCCCGCGGCTCCCCAGGCGTCCTGCCCTGGAACGCTTTCCCTGGGAAGGTGTGCGGCTCCAACCTGCTCTCCATCTGCAAGACCAGCGAGGTGAGCACCTCCCCACCGCCCTCCAAAGCCCCAGCGGGGCTGAGCGGGGACCCGCAGGTGGCACGGGGATGGTGGCAGCCTCTAGGCTCGCCTCCCCGGCTGGCAAGTGACACCCTGGGAGCTCACCCCGTCTTCCCTTGCAGTTCCAAATGACTTTCCACCTCTTCATCGCGGCCTTTGTGGGGGCTGCTGCCACGCTGGTCTCACTGGTGAGTCGGTGCCCCCCCTGCCCGGCCATTCTCCTCCGCCCAGCGAGGATTTGGGGGCAGAGGACGACAGAGGTGGTGGGCAAGGACGTGACAGAGCCCGTGCTTGTGTCGTTTTCCGGCACATAAGTGCAGACGGCGAGCTCAGGTGATAAGAAGGTAGCAGGAGAGGCAGCTGCTGGAGGGGGCCTGGAGGGGCTTTAGGAGGCTACCGGGGAGAGGTCCTGCTGCCGTGCACCAAGTCCTGTGCCTTCCCCGACTGTCCCCTCTCTGTGCACCACAAATGGCACTGTGGCGTCCCAGCGGTGCGGCAGGGCCACGGGGCTTTCCCCAGCACGCTGACCGGGCGCTGGGACGAAGGGGTGCTGGTGCTGGGCGCAGGGGTGCGCAGCGGGCTCACCCCGGCTCCCAGGCTGGAGCGACCTTCTCCTCCTTCCCCTCGCTCACTCTCCTCCTGCCCGCAGCTCACCTTCATGATCGCCGCCACCTACAACTTCGCCGTCCTCAAGCTGATGGGCCGAGGCACCAAGTTCTAGGCTGCGAGGTGGAGCCCAGCCAGCCAAACGCCCTTCTTTTCTCTAACCCCGAGGCTTTAACACTGCAGCCGCCCGACACCAGGTCTCCTGCGTTAACTCTGCCTTCGCCGCTGACTCCCCTCCTCTTCCTCCCTCGCATCCATCGTGCTGAGCGTGACCAAGAAGGAGAGCTTCCCACCAATGGACACCCCTTCGTGCACTTTTCTCTCTGTGCTCATCATCGGTAACCGGTTCGCTCTAGGGCCAAGCCCTTCAAAACCAGCAAGAGAAGAGGAGGGACTCACTCCAGTGTCCCTGGGATGAGCAAAAGCCTTCGTGCTCCTGGGAGGCAGAAATCCCTGTAGATTGCTCTAAGAGTAGCAAGAAAGAGGCTAGAGAGAAAAGGAAGTTGGCCAAGTCTCGGTACCATTGCTAGAGACTCTCCTGGAGCTGACTGCCGGCACCTCTCATGGATGGAGGATGAGAACAATTTTTTTTCCCTTAGTAAAGAAAGATGAATTTACCCCAAAGTGCCTGCTGCAGCCAAGGCAAAGGGCGTTTAGGGCAAGGATCTTCCCGTTGCGGAGAAGAGAGCGCTGACCCCGATGCTGATAAAGCCCGTGCCCCTAACCCAGCTGCCCCTATTAAGCCTGAAGGAGTTTGGTGCCTGTGGACAAAGGGGACTCTGAGCTTTACACTCCAGCACCGCCGGGGCCCCCAGCATGGGGCAGGGCAGCAGGAGGCGGCAGGTATGTGAGGGGGGGGCTGCCCTGAGAGCGTAAGGCCAGAGCAGTCCCTTTTGTAGGACAGGACACCCCTCCAGACTGCTCGTCTCCGTGTGCCTTGTCGCCTAACAGCTGCGCACGCCAAACTCGGTCGTTCCTTCACAATGGTGCTCTTCTCTCGGGGTGACGTCTGCTTCTGTAACGTTTGCTACGGCAAAGATCTCGATTTGTTTCTCATCTGTGCCAAACGTAACGTCCCCTCCTCCTGCCTCCCTCTTCCCTCACTTTATCCTTTTTTTTCCTGCAAGTCAGGACAGCCGTCTTGTGTCTAGCCACGTCGGGAAGGACTGGCGGCATCTCGTTTCCAGTCGAAACCCATGAAGAAGGGCAGGAGGGCGGCAGCTCGGTGGGCAGGGGGCTGAAACACGGCCGTTCCCCGCACACCAGACCCCGCTGGCTTCCCCAGGGCAGGGCGCAGCGGGGCGAGGAGCTGGTGGAGAAGACCTTTCCCGCAGCAGCCCGAGGGAAGCCCTCTGGCCAGGCGGTGTGGGTCCATCCCTGCCTGCCAAAAAGCAGCTCCCAGTCCTCCCCGACAACTGATATTTTGTTTTGTCCTTCCCCCACCTCGTGTTAACGCTACGCTTCGTGTTTATTTATTGGAGAAACTACTTTCAGTAGCAGACCGTAGCTCCACCTTGCATGGATATTTTTTTTTTGGTGTCTGTATTATTAATATTTTTCTAAGTGCCGATTTCAGCAGGGGCAAGGATAAAGGGGCCGATCTGCTGAGCAGAGCGTTCGAAGGATCCTTGCTGCTGGATGCTGAAATAGGTTGGCCAGGCTACCAACGCACACGGGCTGGGGAGGGGGAGATGCCAGCTGGGGCCGCGGGGTGGGGAGAAACCAGTCAAGATCTGGGAATTCACTTCAACGCCATCTCTCTTGGGGGTTTGCTGGTTTGTTTATTTTTTCTTTCGTATTGATTTAACAACAAATAACCAGACCCTCCTTCCCCCCCTTGTCCCCAGACCCCAAACACACACACACGCACACGTGCACACACACAAACACACAAAAAGAGCGTTAATCAACTGAAAGTGTTTCCTTCATTTCTGATCTAGAATTTCAACTTGTTAACAAGCAATAAAAAGGAGCAAGTTTTTAGAGACTTATCTTACAAGATGTATTTTATAAAAATTAAAGAAAATAAATTAAAATTAAGAACATTCTGAACAAGATATCTGTCTGCGTCTGTTTGTTGCTCTGGTCTCTGTCTTCCCCATCCCCCAGGGAGGGAAGGGGAGCAGTTGTCCACTCCACACGTGGGCCCGCAGCCCCTTTCTCCTTCCCACCTCGTCCAGGGGGGCCATAACCCCAACCCTGACTCCAGTACCTTTGTTCCCAGCTGGGGAGCCCTTATCACCACTCTCTCTCCTCCAGACACCCAGAGGGAAGCTGGGGTTTTCAGGAAGCTCACATTTGGTGAGGTGCCGCTGCCCTTTAGTGCCCTGCTTACATGGTGCCAGCCTCTGCCATGCCCCCTAATGCGGCACCCGTAGCATGGTCACCACAAAACAAATCAGCACGGCTCAGGCACACGAAGCTTGCAGCACATGATGCACGTGGTACAAGCACGTCCAGAGCCCCTCAAGATGAGCAGTTCTCATTTGCAGCGAGCCCTGGTTGAAAGAAGGTGGTCTCATCTGGGCACAAGGGCAGACCTGACAATTTCACGGTCCTGTAAATCCAGGTCCTGTGCTCTGTGGACAGCTGGCGGGACATTTGCTGCCAGGCCATGAGCAGTTTGTGCGGGGCTGGCGTGGTGTGGAGAGGTGGGATGGAGTAGTCCTGCTTGCATTTGGACAAATGCCACCCTGTGAAGCAGGTTTCAAAAATAACTGATTCAAATGCTGCTCTTCTTGGAACTCCCCCGCAAAACAGCCTGTTTCAGGTCATTCCCTCCAGGAGCAGTGCTCTGGAGCCCTCCGGGGAGCGAGGCCCTGGAGTGATGCTCCCAGCCTAGGGTCAAACCCCAGCACGGCTCCTGTGGTGGGAGGAACTCCAGCCCAAACCTCACTCTCCCCCCATTTCCCCAGTTCCAGCCCGCTCCGTGCAGCACCAAGGTTTCCCACACGGCAGGCCGGGGGAGGTTTAGCTGCTCCCCCAGCTCCGCGCAAGGCCGTGCTTGCACCCTGGCCTTGCCCCGGCTCGCAGAAACCCGCGGGGCTGCGGCCAGCATCAATGGGGCCCTTTGTTCCCCGCGTTCCCAGATGCCAGCACCCTCCTCTCCCCACGCTGAAAGGGCCCTGTGTGTGTGCGATCAGGCCGGGGAACAAAACCACGTCTCTTTGCAGGGACAGGGACCGGTGCCCCCCTTGCGCGGGGTGTGAGGCTTGGGGACGGCAGCGCGAGGCGGCGTGTGCAAGTGGCCAGCGAGGCCAGGAGAGCGGCCCGAGGGCTGAAGGATGTGTGTAGCCTCCTCAGGGCTCCTGTGGCCCTGGCTGCGGAGGGCAGGGACCAAATCCTGTCTTGTGATGAACTGGCCCAGCGGGAGCTCTGACAGGGAGCTGCCTGCACCGTCCCCAGGCCTAGCGGCTGAAGCACGGCAGCAGGTTGCTCCCACACAGCCGCACCACAGAAAGGTGCCGCTCCCAAGGCTCCCTTACGGGCACCTCCCCCGCAGCACCACGGCGGCTTCCACCCCTGTGGTGCTGCCAGCCAAGGAGGCTGAGCAGGGCAGCCCTCTGGCACGGGGCAGGGGACGAGCCAGACTAAAGGCACCGGCACTGCGCTGCGCAGGGGGAGGAGGAGGCAGGGATGGCCGGGCAGGGCCCCAGCCCCATCCCCTGGGCCGCTCCCGGTGCCCGGCCCTCCGGCTCCCCCCCGCGGCCGCTGCCGGGGCCCTGCGCGGCCGGAGCCGGTCGGGGCCTGCCTCAGCGCCGGGCTGTGAAGACGAGAGCGGGGCTCGGGGACAGGACCCGGCCCTGGAAGTGAAACCACCATTTCCCTGGTATCTCTGTCCCAGCCGCCACGCTCCCTGAGGCGTGCAGGCAGCCGCTGTCAGCGGTGCCGTCGCCTCCCCCCGCAGCCCTTCTCAGCCGAGCGGGGGGCTCTCCTCACCCCAAAGCAGACTGTATCAGTGCCGCCACAGCTTTTCACCCATCCTCAGACACAGGCAAGAAAGCATGGACCCAGAGAGCACGTTCCTATAAACCGTACAGCTGTAAGAACCCCCCTGAGGAGCTCTCTGCTATTGCTTGCAACGCCCAGATCCCTGTGAGGGGACAAGCCTCGCTATCACCCCTGCCTCTGCCTCACACTTCTGTAAAAATACCGCACATCAAGTGAGTTGGTGATTCTGAGGGCTTTAGGTAGATCCTCGCTGGCGTTAGATGCTGCCTCACCAAACCCCGTGACTCCTCCGAGGCTGGGACCCTCTGCCACCAGGTCACGTTGGCTTTTTCTCAGCTGTATTTTGAAACGGCGGAGGAGGCTGGAGGCCCTCAGATACTCCAGCATACATTTAAAAGCAGAATTTCCAAGGACTTGAAACCGTATCAATGCCTCTGGAAGCACAGATAAGCAAGCAGACATGAGAGAAAAAAACAAGCTAAAGGTTCTGCCAACAGAAACAGCAGGCAAGGACTCTGCAAACACAAAGAAAGCCTCCCAAAATAAGTGACCGTCCTGGCAGGATGGTGGAAGAGAACGGTCCCCATATGCTGATTTCTGTCCCAGCATCCTATGGAAACTATGTCTGGTTACAGCCCCCTGGAGCATGAGGGACCGATTCCAAGATTGCAGGAAGAAATCAAAGGAAAGCACGGCTCGCTGCTGAGAGCCCAGGCCGAAAATTAAAATATAGTGACGGAAGCAGTGTGGAATATTTCTGTTATGAAAGTGTCTTCTGATGTGCTCTTGAAAAGACAAAACTGGTCAGTGGATTCAGTTTGTAAATAAGTTATATTTACTCAACTACTGTTCAGGAATAACCAACACCTTTGTTTCAAATTTAGTGACATCTCTCAGCCAGTTGCCACAACCGACCCAGCTTCACGTCCCATTCAGGAGAACTAGTCACTGGCTTGAACTTTGATAAACCAAAAAGTCAACGCTTTCTGAATTCACTCGAGTACATCCATGTTTTATTTGCTTAAATAAAGGTAGAATCTCAGTTTTACAATTCCAGTTCCGTAGCGATAGCAACAACTGCAGCAGCATGAGTGGACACAGGGAGGGGACAGCTGTTGGCACTGAACTTTGCAACAAAGAGTTCAAGATCGTGGCTCCTTCGGAAATTGTGCGTATCATTTAGAATAAATTAAACAATTTAAATATACTATACTTTTAAATGGATTTTTAAAAACACATAAGCCTAATAAAATATTTTTGTTTTAAAAAGGCAATCCAACATCTGTTAGAAATAAAAGATGCCGTGCAGCACCCTCCAAGGAACGCACACTGTTTGCACAGCCTGTGAACCATGAGGCTCTCGAGCTTCAGCCAGGAGCATCAACACGCCCCCGAGGCACGGCAAACAGCACGCTGTGCTGTGCGTGTATTCCTCCTGCACCACAGGCTGCTCAGTCCCTGCCCTCGCCCACCAGAGGTACAGTCCTCACAGAGATCACAAGATCCGTGCTGGGACAGAGGCAGTTTCACCCGCAGGGAGCTTCCTCTGCAGCCCCCGTGCCAGGCTGGACAGCAAACAGGAGCCTGAGCCCAGATGGCCTCTGTGGGAATGAGCTCCCGTGGAACGTGTCTGTTCGGAGCAGAACCACAGGTCACAGTTTGGGATCTTGAAGGAAATGTTAAGCTGTGTTGAACTGAAGAAAAATCTAAAGGTAGGTGGAGGTCAGACATTGTTAAATAAATAGTAATATTAATTTTAAAATCCTGTAAAAATATGTTGCACCTACAGAGGCAGAGCCTTCTCTTACACTTCAAGGGACCTGATTTTCCAGAGGCTGCAAGCACTCCCTATCCATTCCTGTGAATGTGAGCGTTCAGCCCTGTTTAGAAATCAGATGACCCCAAAGCACTTTGTGTTAAAGCTTCAGCCCCTTCCACGTGTGGCTGCCCTGTGAGAAGGGCAGGATCACCCTGAGTTCCCAGAGGAGACACCCTGCAAGTTCAGAGACTGCTAGGGGACGGGGATTAGCTGCCACCAGCCAGTGTGAGAGCGGAGACTCTCCTGCTCTAAAGCAGAGTATATGAGGCTGCTCTACGTGAGCTACGCGATTTGCTATCCAGTAGCTCATCACAGTGGGAACTGCATTCAGCAGCTAGCGGATACACACTCAGGAAAGCTCTTCCCGTGACAGGCTCCTACGTGCTTACAGGCAAAGTCATAGTTCTGAACAAACACTTGCACGGGAAGTTGCAGGAGATGAGGTTACAATGGCAAAGACAGCAGCCAGCAAGCGCTGACCTCTCTGCTACACACAAATAGCTCGGGACTAACACTAGCAGGGAGCAGGAGCTGGGATTAGCAAAGCCTGGCATCCTTTCCTAGAAGGCTTCCTGCCCCCCCATGTTTTTCAGCCACCTTGACCAGAAGTGGAATCAGCCCAGACCTCTCTGCAGTGGACTGAACACAGCTGCCATTAACAAGGGCCAATTAACTGAGCAGACATTCGCTACCAGTAGTATGTCAGTTGAGTTACAGACAAAATGTATTTGATTCTCCTGTAGGGAGCAAGGGCCAGGGCAATGGCGTGAGCTCACTGCGCTGAGCAGCACTGTCCCTGACAGAACAGGTAATACCGTTGCAGCATCTAAATAGGAACATCTATGTTAAAGCAACCGAAGATGCTGACCCACCAGCTAACAAAGCACGGTGGTCACCGGCCCCACGCACAGAACGAGCGGATTTAACAGCTGACCACGCATGAGCCGGCCAGCTGCACTCTGAGGAGACATCCCCCACACCTTCCATCCAGTCTGCCAGAGCACATCGTCTGGACGCAGCGGTCACTTCTGGCAGAAACCAGCTGACGACTCATGCTCCAGGTCTCCTGAACTCCCGAGTAACTCTAAACCCTTTGACATGACCTGGAGAGTATCCACATCGGTATTTTTCATCCAGGGCTATTCAAGATATGAGGAGCAAGATCTGGTGTTGAGCCTCCAGAAGAGACAAGGAAACATATATTAAACAAGCAGCAGCCAGTCTCTCCACAAAACAACACCCACACAAGACAAAGTTAAAGGTGGGGAAAAACAGACCAGAAACAGGCAGCTACGAAGAAGTGATGCTGCAGCATTCGGTTTCTTCTGTCCTTTGTACGTTGTTTCGTAACAGAGTTCTCACAATTCTTAGTACAATTCAGTCTCAGGACAGAATGCCTTGATCCCAAGGAACAGATACACACCTCTCACCACTCTAGTACCTGGCATTCTCACAGTTGTGTGGGCTACAGCCTCCCCAAGAGGTTTCACTCAGTACGCTGAGCAGACTTTCCTTTGGCAGTAAGGTCATGAGTTTAGTGGGTCTAGTATTTTTTGAGTTCAGGGCTAAAACACTTCAAAGAGTGTCTGGAGCGCCCTCGGCTTTGTTCTGCAGGCAGTTCTCGGTACAGATCAAAATTCACTGTCTTTAGTTTAACCCAGTCCTTTAAACCTGCTAAAACAGGCAGAGATGGAAGCAGGACTACATTCGCATGCTCTCTGACAGCTCCCTCCCGTAGACACATCCTTTGCGCCCGGGAACTCCAGCCAGAATTCAGGCGGTAAGGCTGCAAACTGCCCAGTGAGCAAACCACCTATCGTCCTTGTGGCCGCCCGCCTCAGAGTGCCCCAGAGCTGCCCGCACTTATTCCGATCCAGCCGCCGGCCCAAGCGACGCTCCCGAAGCGGCAGCCTCTCTTAACAGCAGGAGGACCCCGACTTGGAGCTGGAGTGCAGGTCAATGGTGTGGCCCAGCATGCAGTGCTCTAGCTGCTCCTCCACCGCCAGCACCTGCCGCACGGCCTCCTCGAAGGCCACCGCCACGTTGGTGTCATCCTTGGCACTGGTCTCCAGGTAGGGGTAGTTACCGTTCTCCATGCACCAGGCCTGCGCCTCCTCCGTGCTCACCTGTCTTTCAAGTTTGTCGATCTTGTTGCCCAGAACCACGAAGGGGAAGTGTTCGGGGTCCTTCACGTCAGCGTAATAGACGAACTCCTTCTGCCAGTTACTGAGGTTCTCAAAGCTCTGCCGGTCGTCCACGCTGAAGGTCAGCAGGCAGCAGTCGGCTCCCCTGTAAAAGGGGGTTCGCAGGCTCTTGAATCTCTCCTGTCCCGCAGTGTCCCAAATCTGGAGGGTCACAAAACGCCCATCCACCTCCAGGTCCCGGTTTAAGAACTCCACACCAATCGTGTGGAAAGCCTGCGAGTCAAACTTGTTGGTGACGTACCGGTTCATGAGGGAGCTTTTCCCAACTCCACCATCCCCAAGCAGAATGACCTTTAAGAGCAAGGACTTCCCACTCATTGCAGCAGGACGGAGCGCCACCCGACCAAGGCAATCTACAGAGTTCAGAAACAGTGCAAGACAGCTATTTGAACCACAAATTCTGCAGGAAGTCACTAAGCTGAGGACCTAGAGGTCCTGTCTCTTGTAGTGAAAGACTGACTTGGACTCCACATGCACTTAGCAGAGCTGAAAGAAGTAAATCCGCACCCCAGGAATCTCTCCCAGTTGTTCTGGTCCCCGTCAGAAATTAAGCAGCAGCGCTGAGACTGGTGCACACTGGAATAAAGAACGCAACATTGGTGCTCCTCACCATTATGCTGGGATTTCCAAGAGGTTTAGGAAATAACCGCAAGTCCACCCTAGATTTCAAGAAGAGTACTACAACAGCAGCCTTCTGCTATTGTCCGATCTCTACATTATTTCAGGGAAAGTACAGAGTGAAACTCCAACTTTTGGATTTTGATGCAGGTGCACAGGAAAGAACAGAATATGGAACTGCCATCCCCATTTCTGAACAAATTTTGTAAACAGGAGAAAAATCTCTTACTAGAACACCCGGTAGAGCTGGCAATTAGGCAAGTTTTCCGGCACACAATTCTTCCATCAGGTCTGAAATGGAAGCAGCAGGTCTCCACACTAAGAGCAAGGTGAGAACAGCTGTTGAGCGTTAGTTACGTATTAATTCCACTACATTTGAAGAAAACTTTGTGTACCTGAAAGCTTATCTAGTTTTGCCAAACACACCATCACCCGTTAAACATCTCTTCTTGTCTGTGTCCTCAGGCTAGCGCAGAAACAGCAAAATACCACCAGGGATCACCACCAGGCCTTCCTTTCGTACCGTACAATCCCTAGCTAAATCATTTCTCCCATCTGACTGGAAGGATGTAAGTGATGTCCAGGCCTAACATCAATATAAGTCATCCAGCAAACCAGTTCTTAATCACCCCGAGAACGCTGACTCACCTTAGAAGTGGAGCTGCGCTTGTTTTCTGTGCATGAGCTCTACAGCTCGGAAGAGGTTTCCTGGGCACAGAGACCCGGCTTCTCTGCTGCTCCTTCTCGGCAATGCTGTTCGCAGTCCGCTTTGCTAGGGCACAGGTGCAAGTTCACATTGCAACAAGCCCAGCACCACAGCCTCCTTAGTCAGCAGCCGCAGGAAAGAGGCCAAGCGCCGACCAGTCCTCCCCCTCCCAGGGGCATTCTACGAGCGAAGGTAAACGCCCGACACAGAAGAAGAGGTTTGTTTTGCGGCTGTCTGTACTGTACCTGCTCTACAAATACAGCACTTCTGTCTCCGGGACTCTCCAGGGAATGCCTTCCTCCAGCATAACAGCCGCTAAAAAGAAACAAACATCCGTCAGTGAGGTTGCCACAGCTGGGCTCAGCGCACCGCCTTTGAGTCTGTAACGCTGACCCGGGCTGGACAAACAACAGATGAGTTCTAGGACGCTGAAAGCACGGCGCTGATAACTGGAGTAAAACAGCCAGGCGCTGAGGACACAGTTCCCCTTGCCATCGGTAAAACGGAACGCTGATCGTTTCTGACTGGGGCAGGATCAGTAAGTACATCGTGGATGCTAACCCCCAAGTAAGACAGAATAAAAGGAAGCGGCTCTGGCACGCGCGCACAACCTGTGTCTCACCTTGATTTGGAAGAAGCCGACAGCCTGGCCTGCCTACCCACGCACTCTGGAACCCGATCCGAAGACGGAACGCGTACCTGAATCCGCGAGCCCAGGGAGCGGGCCAGCTGCCGGGAGCCTGGTATGGAAGAACGGAGCGTGCCCGGTCGGGAAGGAGAAGGGAGCGTGCCTGCTCCCCCCTGCCGCGGCGCTCCTGGAGGGGCACGGCCGCGCAGCGCTGCCCAGCGACCCAGACCCGCCTCGGGCCGGCGCAGGAGCACCCGGTGCTGCTCAGCTCGGCTCTCCTGCCCCTTCAAGGCAGAACTGCGTTAGTGGCGGGGGCCCTGCTCAGCTGGGTTCCTCTTTTCGCAGCTCTCTCAGCCGCAGAGCCCAAATCACAAACTTCTGCTCAGTCCCCGCACCAGGCGGGCGGCCCCACCGCGGGCTCTCCGCTCTCACTTCCCCAGCTCGCAGCCGGGCGAACCGGGCGGGCCTGGGCCGGCCGAGAAGCCCCAGCGGGACGCGACCGGCACCGGGACAGGCGGGCCCCGCCGGGCCCCCCGACCCCTCGCCCTGCCTCCCCCAGGCCCGCGATGCCCGAGAACCGCCGCCGGGCCCCGGCTGACCGGACCGGGCAGCGGATGGGGCCCCGCGGCCTCCTGCCCTGCCCTGCCCTGCCCTTCCCCTCCCGGCTCGGAGCGGCGGGCAGAGGGGGGCCGGGCCCGGGCCCGCTGCCCCCCCCCCCCATGCCGGCCCCCCCGCCCTTACCGGCCTGGCCCCGTCCCGGTGCCGCCGCCGCCGCCGGGGGGCAGGTGCCGGCCCCACCCCGCGCATGCGCGGCGCAGGCGCCCTGCCGGCGGGCGGGGCCGTTCCCTCGGGGGGCTGAGGGGGAGCCCCGCGGAGCGGGGGGGGGGGGAGGCCCGGCGCCGCCCCCTCGCCCAGCACCGGGCACCCGGAGCGGTCCCTGAGGGGGCACCTCCACCCTGCCCCGGGTCGCGGCCCCCGTCCTCGGGGCGCCCCGCTGCAGCTGCCGCCTGCGGGCAGCAGGAACTCAGGGTGCGGGGCCGGGCGGGGACAGGCCCGCTTCTCACGCCGTAATCCTTCGTAATAAAGCACCGGGGGGGGGGGGGAGAAGCAAGCTCCCCGCCGGCTGCCCCTGCTCAGCCCGGGGCCGCCTTCCCCGGGAGCCCGCCCAACGCGGCGGGGGCCGAAGCTCGGGGCCCGTCCCGGCCGCCCCCCGGGGCTGGCGGCTGGCAGCCCCCGGCTCGCGTCCGCCGGCCCGCGCCCCGCAACGGGGAGCGAAGGCGCGCGGAAAGCGGCCCCCGCCCGCGGCCCGCAGCAGGGACGACGGCCACGGGGCGCGGATGGCCCCGGCACGCGGCCCCCCGCTTCGGCCGGGCCTGCCGAGCCTCCTCGAGGCCGGGCCGTGGCGGGCCGGGCCCTGTCCGGCAGGGCGGGAAGCTCGGGGCGCGCCCGGCTCGTTGTTATCCCGGGCTAAGCCCGTGCTCGCCGGGCTGAGTAAGCTCCCGTTCGTAAAGCTGGCCTCCCGGGCGTCATTTCGAGAGCGGCGGTGACTTCTGGGCTCCTGGGGAAGCTGTGGGTGCGTGCTGAGCGCGGCGCCCGGCGCCGCTAGCCACCGCGGCCGCTGCCTCGCCTGCTGCTCTCGCCGCCCCGTTACCGCCGCGTCCCCGCGGCTCTCCTCCTGCACGCCCGCACGCACCTGCACCGTGCACGCCCTGGGCACGCCCGCGTGGCCTCCCAACCACCCCTCGGTGCAGGTGTTCCCTCACAGCTCGTGCGCGCAGGGGAGCTGCAGAAGCTGCACGGGTGGGAAGCCGGGGCGGGGGGGCAGGGGGCTGCCTTAGCTCAGCGTGGTGGCAACACCCGCGACTATCCCCTCCGTGCAAACCCGTGGGGCCAAATCCTCTCCCGGCTGAGTCAGAGGGGACGGGACAGTGGAGGGGATCCGGTGCCCATCCCGGCCACAAGCCCTGATCCGAATTCTCCCCGTGCTGCTGATCACCAGGTATTTGTCTTGCAGGGCCCGGATTCCTCCTGCCGGTGACTCAGCCGCCTCCTCCCTCCTCTGCAGCGCCGGCCACAGCTCGCTGCCCGATAAAGCCATGGGAGGAAACCGCCCCAGGAGCAGCGGGACGGCCCAGCGGGAGCAACACGGATATTTCCAGGACGTACATGGCCCCCCCGGCACCTGGCCCTTCGAGGAAGGTGCAATGGCATCGTCTGTGCCCGTGCTGCCAAAGCCACGGTGTTTTGGGGGGACCTCAGCCTGGCAGGCATCCCAGCCTCCCACGCCGCTGGCAGCCCTGTGCCGATACGTGCCGGGGCGAACAGGGAAGGCCCAGGGAGGGAGGGAGGGAGGGACAGGGTTGCTGTGAAGGCCTGCTCTGTAATGGTTCTCCCGTTACAGGCTAACCCTCTCCTGACAGCGGGGACATTTTGGGTGCTGGGTTGCAGCACGGACTTTTCCTTGTCCTTACAGGTGAAGGTACGGGGTTTGGGCAAGGCAGCCGGTACCTCCCCGTGGTGATTTCGGTGGGGATGTGGGTGAGCTTGCTCGGTTCAGCAGAGCAGGGGGTGCCGAAGCAACACGAAGGCGCTGAACCCGCTGCCTGGCGCTCCCGGGGCCGGTTCCTGACCCGTCTGTGACCCATCCACCACCTGCTTTGTGGAGGGGGCTGAGAAGCTCTGTGACGGGCAGGAGCAGCTTGCATGAGGGGCCTGGGGGCCTCTCCCCAGCAGGGGCGATGATGACAACTGGCCGGTACTGGGGGAGCAGCAGCCCCCTGGCCGCCCTGAAGGAAACCACTAGCCCTGATGGAGTGCCGAACAGCTGCTGACACCCCGGCACGTGGGGATGGCCATAAGGCAGCCCCAGCAGTGCGGGTGTGGGGTTGGTACACCCCGGACAGGGACATCGGGGTGCTGCAGGGGGCACAGCCGCCCCAGCGTGCGCTGAGCTGCCTGCCACTGCCCTCACCCCACAGAAAACCCCACAGCGCCCTGCCGCAGCACAGCAACACCAACCTCGCGCCTCCAGCCCTGGCCGTTCTGCTGCTTGCAGGGCGAAAGCGGTGGCAGCCCCGCAAACGGCGTTATTTGCAGCCCTTGGTGTGGGGCGTGGGTGCAGGCACGGCCGGATCGGTGCCACACGGGGACGGGTACAACAGTCCCACGTTTGTCCCCAGCTAGGGACACCAGCCAAAACTTAGCTGGCAGATCTGCCTCCACCTCTGTAAGCAGGCACAGCAGCCTGTGTGGTGGCCCCAGGGGCCAGGTGGAGGTGACGAAGTCCTGTGACACCTCAGCAGAGGCCTGGGGGCACCAGCAGAGCCCAGCTCCCCCTCAGCCTGCAGGACCAGGAACAGCTTAGAGGGTACCCAAAGGACCGAGCCCAAGCCACCCTTGCAAGGCTGGAAAGAGCTCCTTGAGCCAAGGGGGGCTGGAGGTGAAGGGCTGTGCCAGGCAGCGAGGGGAGAGCCCTGCCCCGAGGACAGACCCAGCGCCCACGGGAGCTGGGTGGCCCAGGCACACAGCAGGAAGGCCACGATTAACCTCCGATAACACACCAAGGAACCACTATGGCAAGGGGACAACTGGTGGCACGAGTTGAGCCCCACAGAAGCCTCAGAGGGGCACCGGCACACCCCAAGCTCTGCCCCCCGCCCCAGGCCACCAGGAATGAGCCCTACACACACCCCAAGCCAGCCTCAGCTGGAAGGAACCACCCCATGGCCCTTGGAGCAGCACCAACCTCCAGCAGAGCCCTTCCCACCCCCCAGGGCATGCAGGCCTGCACCTGAACCTTCACCAGGGAAGAAAGCCACAAGTCAGAGGTAAGTCATTATATTTTTTTTTTATTTTATAATAAACTTCTCATTTTTCCCCCAAGGAAGACAAAACTTGTGAGTGAGGCTACAGAACACCGTCAGTGAAGAGTATGCGAGACAGACCCAGGCCATGGGCCGGGCCAGAAGAGATCCCACTCCCCCACGCAGAAGGGGTCCGTCCCCAGGAGCCTCCGTAGCCCTTGCTCATCTCCCCACCGCATGAGAGCGAGATCAGAGCTGTCAACAGGCGGCGGCTGTGCAGCAGAGATGGGGTTAGGTCAGGCTTTCGATGGACTGAGGGGGCCACGCTTTGTCCCCCCCACCTGCCAAAGCTGCCAGCAAGGTGGGACAGTGGGTTAGGTAATGCAGCTGTTTTCTATACATGTACATGATGTAAATTAAAAAAAAATGATTTAATTCAAAGCAAAAAAAATCAAGTGCTCTTCCCACCAGGCCATCTTTCTAGGAAGACTTCACACATTCCTTTTCCTGCTCAATAGCTGAAAGAGAAGAGAGGGCCATTAATCTGGTGCTGTTTTGTAGGAACACCCACTGGAGCTGGCTGTAGAGCAATCACTCAGGCCCTGGCAGCCAGTTTTATTGTTTGAACCCAAGTGGCAGAACCAAATGCCTCAGCTCATAGGGTGATGGGGCACACTGGCCATCTGCCCTACGCACAGGATGGTGCCCACCGCCACCACGGTCACAGCAGAGCCTGACCCTTGTCTCCAGGTCCCCACGGCAGGCACAGGGAGTGCTGCAGCCCCCTGACGTCCTCACCCCGAACCCTCACCCCTCGCTCAGTGTTGTTCTTCTGGGTCTGAGCCCAGCTGCCCAGAAGCGCCTCTCCCCACCGAATTCCTCAGCAGTGAGATCAGCACACGAGGACACCCACTCCACGGCCAACATCTGCCTCCCCTGCAGCCCAGCACCAGGGCTCAGCTGCACCCCGGGGCCCCCCACCTCCAGCCACCCCCTGCCCACCACCACCACCACCACCAGCCCCAGGAGCCCCCCGCCGGTCCCCGCACTCACTCTCCTTGGAGGGCAGCGTGTTCTTCTCCTCCGTGTTGGTTTTCTTCAGCTTCTTCTTGTCGAATTTCTCCACCTCCGAGAGGTCCGGCTTGTCGCACATCTTGCCTGCGAGACGCCCCAGCTCGCTCAGCGGGGGTACCAGGGCAGGGAAGGGGGGGGACCCCCCCCCGGCGGCGCAGACAAAGGCAGCCCACCCCGGGGCGCCGCCCGCCCGCCCCCCGCCGCTCCCGGCGGCGGACAATAGCGCAGGGCGGGGCCGGCCGCCGCCCCGAGCCCCGCGCCGCTCGCCGCCGCCCCGCTCCCCTCCGCACCCGCCGGGACCCCCCCCCGTCCCCCCACCTTTGGGTGCCGCAGCCCGCACCCACGGGCGCCCCGCGGAGCCTCCCCCAGCGCCATCCGAGCGCGCACCCCCCCGCCTCCGGGGCGGCCCGAGCCCGCCGCGCCCCGGCACGGTGGGGCAGAGGCCGCGCCCCGCTGCCCGGCGCCCGCAGCCCGGTGCCGGCCGTACCCGGTGCCGCTGCCCGCCGCCGCTCCGGTACCTCGCTCCGCTGCTCCTCAGGTGAGACTGGAGCGCGCCGCGTGGGGCGGCGCCTTATATACCCCGGCCGCCGCCCAGCCCGCGCGCCCATTGGCTGCCCGCCGCGACGCTGAGCCTCATGGGAAGTGAAGTCCGTCCGCTGGCTGCCGCCGGTGATGCCAGGCAGTTCGGAGAACTACGTTTCCCAGCGTGCCTCGCGGCGTGGCCGGGGGGGGGCGCGTGTGAGGGCGTACGCGCACACACGCCCGTGTGCAAGCAGACACACACAGACGCCACACACAGAGACAGCGAACACAGCCCCCCCCACATGTACGCACCACACACAGACCCCCCCACGTGTACACACCACACACAGACCCCCCCCACATGTATGCACCACACACAGACCCCCCCACGTGTACACACCACACACAGACCCCCCCCACATGTACACACCACACACAGACCCCCCCCACGTGTACACACCACACACAGACCCCCCACGTGTACACACCACACACAGACCCCCCCCACGTGTACACACCACACACAGACCCCCCCCACATGTACACACCACACACAGACCCCCCCACGTGTACACACCACACACAGACCCCCCCCACATGTACACACCACACACAGACCCCCCCACGTGTACACACCACACACAGACCCCCCCACATGTACGCACCACACACAGACCCCCCCACGTGTACACACCACACACAGACCCCCCCACGTGTACACACCACACACAGACCCCCCCACATGTACGCACCACACACAGACCCCCCCACGTGTACGTACCACACAGAGACCCCCCCACGTGTACGCACCACACACAGACCCCCCCACGTGTACGCACCACACACAGACCCCCCCACGTGTACGCACCACACAGTCCCGGCCCCATGCACTTGCACACCCCCGTGCCCCTCACAGCCCCACTCCCCTCACACCCCCGTGTGCCCCCACACGCAGGAAGCCTTGGGGCTCAGGCCTGCCCAGGGGGACAGCGCGGGGTTAGTGTGCCCCTGCCCCCGAGGCAGCACGCCCCCAGCCAGACACGTGCCCCGCTGTGGGGCTGTCGCCCAGCAGCACCCCCAGGAGCAAAGGGGCCACCGATGGCTTCTCGGGGAACATGGGTCAAAATGTGGGGCCCGGCCCCATGGGGGCTCGCCCAGCCCTGCTGCAGAGATCCCTCGGGACGGCAGCGGGGCAGCAGCTGCGCTGAAGCGGCTCTCACACCGCCTCTGGCCCACGAGCCTCCCGCCAGGCTTACTGGTGGTTTTGCGGAGAAAATCCCCAGCAAGCCCGAGGAAGCATTTGCTTCGCATTTTTTAGCTGAAAGGCTGCTGTCGTGGGAGGGGGATGGAGCGTTCTGCATGCCTTGGGCTCTGAATTAAACAAATCCCAGTGTTTGGCATGCACACAAGGCAAAGGCCGAGACCTACGGCCACATCCTAAGACGCGGCTGCTGTTCTGAGACGTTTGGTTGGGAGCAGCCTCCATACAGCTCTCTCTGGGGGGAGGGAAGGGGCTGCAGGCAAAGCCCCAGGCCAGGCTGCTCCCGGAGCAGCTGTGCTTTAGTGCTGCAGCCCCAGCCCCTCGCCGGGGCCAGGTTTTGGGGTGGCATGGCAAAACACGTTGACTTTACGTGCCCCACGGCCAGGAGCAGCAAGCCCGGGCAGGGCTGCCTCTGTGAGCATCCTTCCAGCCCTCCCTCCAGAGCCTGCGCCGCAAAGCCCACCGTGAGCTGAGAAATGGCACATTTCTCCTGCGCGGCTGAAAGGAAAAAAACCCCACCCAGTTTCAAAATGAAAGCAAGGAAATCCTTTTTGCCTTTATGCAAATAGGAAGGCAAGTGCTTTACCTTGTGTTTACTCTCCAGCTGTGCCTGCCTTCCCACCAGCTTCCTCCTCTTTCCCTGCCTGTTTTCCTCACGCTTTGCAGATACTGAACGGCCTCTGTTTTATCTTTTGTCCCCAACAGCCACGGAGCATGAGAGCACCCGGTACCCCGTCCTCCCCACGCACAGCCTCTCGCCTGCCCCAGCCGAGGAGCAGCACCGGCCCCGTGGGACGCACCGCATGCCCCCGACGAGCTGCAGCGCTTTGCGGACCCCGCGGCCTTTGTCTGGGCACAAAGCGTGGCGGGGGCTTTACAGGCACGGGCAGGGAGCTCGGCGCCCCCCCTTCCCCACCACAGCCCCGCAGGCACCCACCCGCTGCTCCCGCAGCGTTAAAGCCGACCCGTGGCGTTTCCAGCAGGCGAGATGTGGGGCTGCTGGGGCGCTGTTAAATCCCATCCTGCACAAAGAGCGAGCGTATACCCCAGCAAGAGCTTTATCCCATGACAAATTTGCCAAGCCTCCCATAACCGCACGACCTGCTTCTTTCTCCCGCGTTTTGGCATTTCTGCTCTCAGTAATTTATAATGAGAGAACTGAGACATCACCAGAGAGGAGGAAAGCGAAAGCAGCCCTGACCCGAGATAGAAGGGAACAACCGCCAGCCATTTTAGATGAGTTTTAAATCTCCCACAGAACAAGGCTTTCAGGGCTCTGATAGAGGCTTGCTGATGGCCGTTTCCAGGAATGCTTTATTTCCTTCTCCAGGAATAAGGAGGCAGGACTTTTTCTGTATCTGATCAGAGGGTTTTTCCAGCCTCTTGCCTAGAGGGACAGGCACAGCACCACGCCACAACCCAAATCCCCTTCAGTTGCAGCTGCCTGACTGTGAGCCAGCCCCCCAACTCAGCGGGGCCAGTTTACTTTTTCAGTTCATTTTTAACCCGTCTCCTGCCACCATCCTCTTTTCCACCAGGGAAAAAGCTGGGTGCCTCAGGGAGGCAACGAGTACGCTGGGGCTGCTGTGTTACACCAAGACATTGGCTCATTTCTCCCATGGATTTTGCTTCTCCTTGTGCTTGCCAAGGCAGCAGTTTCAAGAAGAGCTTTGTTATTTCTTCCTACTTCCCCATTGCTCAACAGCAGCAAGGCAAACTGCTCGTTTCTCCAGATCACAGAAACACCGAGTGTAAGAGATGAGAAATCATCTTTACACTACTAGGGAACAGTGAGAAGTGGTAGGGAACTGAAGTGCTGCTGAGAACAGTCTGGGATATGCCTCATCTTGCTCCAAACAGCAGACAGGTCCTGCTGCCTGCAAGGCACAAATGGTTAGCCCAGCTTTCCCCGTAGCTGAAGGCATCCCCAGCGTTACCTTCAGCTGCCCTGGCAGGTGAGCTGGGCAAGGACACAGGACTTCTCTGCGACTGATACATCCACTTCTGCTGCTGTTGCTGCTTTTACATCAGGTAGCAGCCTGACAGACAGGAGCAGCATCAGTCCCTGCACCTGCCCTCTGCAGCCAGCAGCACACAGCAGCACCGTGCCTGTGGCCGTGAGCTGCTGAAGCTCCATCCTCTTCCTCTAGCTCCCCCTCAGGTACAGAGCACAGGGAACGACCCACTTGGGATTTTCTTCTGAGGAAGCGAATGACTTGCTTCCTATGGTATTTCATTAGCAGCTGTAAAGAAAGCCTGTGAAAACGCTGCACATTTCACCTCTAGAGCACTGCGTGTTCCTTATTTACTCCAGAGGCTCCCCAGGACAGGCTGGGGAATTGCCTTAACCACAGCACACAGCTCAAGTTAGCACCAGCGCATCACGGGGTGGGGGGCAATGCTGCTGGACTGACCTTGCTTGGGCTGACAGCTGAGCACCCCCATCCTGTAGGGCAGTGCAGGAGCCGAGTGCCTGCTGCTCACAAGGCTGCGGCTGCTTTCCTCCCAGCCAACCCCGCCGTGAAGGGATTCCCTTACCACAGCTGCCTGATGCTACTTTTGTGACTGCCCTGGAGGGGGGAGAATGCTCTAATCCTCCCACAGGCATGTGTGAAAAACAATAGCACCCTGTACTTTAAGAGCACAACGGTCACTGCCAGTCAGCCAGTCTGTCTTCAGATAGGTTCCGCAGTTTGAGGATGTTTTAAACCTTCAGCTGTAAAGCTCATGTTCTCATTTTCTTTAAGGAAGATCAGATCTGCTACATCACCCTGATGAGACCCGCACCAACAGCACCGCTGCCACGCTGCCAACTGAGAGGGGGCAGAAATCCAGTTTGGGTATTCAATGACCAGTACTGAAATATTTTAACAGAGGAATGACAATAGTGCTCTTCAGCAACAGTCTACCTGAGGCCATGGTTCCCGAAGCAATGGTTCAATGTAGGGCACAAAGACTGCTGTAAGGTCAAAGACCTTTCTCTAGAACTGACATCTCATCCTCTTAACTTCACTTACACTTTGTGGGTCTACAATACACAATAAGGATCACGGGTTAGGTAAACAAGTGCTTCTCATAACAATCCTGCTGCTTCAGCTCATTAGCTTTGTGCAAGACATTAAGCAATTCTTCATTCGTGCTTGCTAAACTATTTAGGTTTTCCCCCACCTGAACACTGTGTGAACAGATCTGCTCAAATATATAATTGAACAGTACAAGAGAAACTGCACTACCACCTCAAACAATTACGTCTGTAAGATTAGACGGAGATAAAAGCCACCAGAAGTAGCTTGGTCCTAAGCATTTTATTCCATGCAATGCGAGCACAGGAGAGCTGAACCTCACAGTCGGCCCTGCTGTTAAACCAGATGACCTGCCAAGGTTCATTCCAAATCACACTGCTCCACGATCAAGGTTACAAGTGACCCAACTCAGAAGATGCACATCTCAGTAGGGTTCTTAGAAGCATTTATAGGCAGAGGCCACGGTTTTTAAATAAAAGTTTAATTCCTTCATCAGGTCTTAAGTTTAAGCACAAATGCTGCTGTAAATCCTCACACCGCTGCTCTGATGTCCTGGCTCTTGGCTCTCGGGGCATTGGCAGTGTGGCAGCAGGGGCTCCAAAGGAGGAGGCAGGAATCAGACTCTCAGTAGAGCTCAGTGCAGGATGCGAAGCAAAGAAGCAAGAGACACACACTTTCCAGACAAACACCAATTCTTATACAAAAGAAAAACCCTACACTGTAATAGAAGTGTTAACATTGCCACAGGACAGGATATCTAGGAAGGGAGAGGGGAGAAGTCTTCATGAAAAGGCACAACTAAAGAAGTACTTCCCTAGATCTTAACATTTTTCAGTTAATCCCACTGACACCCCAGCCCCCAGCCTCTCAATGCCATGCTAGTTACCCTAGCAAGCTATTTCAAGTTCCTTCTGTTCCCTTTTTCCCTTCCCCGTCTCACCAAAAAAAAAATCAGAGGAGTGCTTTATAAAAACCACAGCATAAAACAGCTTGGTCTGTAACGCCGTAAGAGTCCAGGAGAGATTTAACAGTTTACTTTAAGATTGTCTGGTACAGCTACTACGCATTCAAGTTTTGGATGATACTTATTTTACATCCAAGAGCCTCAGCCAGCTCTAGTTTTGGTATTTCTCTTTCAGGCATTTTGCTGCCTGTCAGATTGGTTTCAGATCAGCAGTTTTCCCAGTACTGTGTATCACAAGCCTCTTCAACCCACTCCCGTAAGCACTCCGCAGCATCAGAGCCACCCTGAGGGCTTCTTCAGGCCCTGTAGTCCTGCAGCCTCCCATTCTCCCAGGTTTAGGATCTTTTACAATGAGCAATGCATTCAAGGCAAGTAGTTAGCGACCAGGGCAAGCAGCCAGCACGTCAGTAACTTGCGGGACAGCAGGACTGCAGGCAATCAGAGCTTAAGACAGCTGAACACAAAGCTGTTGCCTCTTCGGTCACCCTAGCATCTAAGCAGGCACTTGCTAGACGCAACGCCAGGCTTCTGTGAGGTGAAGAGGCTGAGTTCACTGGTGTACTGGTAAAAAAGGATCATTTGCACAGCACATCAAAGTGCAGCTACAAAATACATGACAGCAGTCCTTTAGTCACAAGCAAGGCTAACGGGAACATGTGAAATTGAGGAACTGGTTTTAGTCTACCCTAAAAACTAAAGCCCACAGCCACCAGGCATCCTCAACGTAAGAGGGAGGAGAACACCTGCCCAGGATGCACCTTCACCACTAAGGTAACACAGCAAGACAGCACTGCACACACCAAGCTCTCACCATTTTGCTGTGTAGCATGTTAAAGAACATCTCATTTCTTCAGCAATTAAGACGAATTCAAGTTTGCAAGCTACACTGACCTCCTTTCCTTTCAAAGGAGGAAGCTGTAGCAGAACCACCTTCCAGGTGCCCCCAGGGCTTCACCTAGGGTCAAGCTTGGCCAAGACACAAGCCTTCCTCGTCCCTCTTCAAGGGCTTCTGTCACGTGTAGAGTGGTAAGAGTCAAAGCAGTCTCTTGGGCTCTTGCTGTAGATCCAAACCAACATGTCCTAGGGAGATCTATTTCCCAAACAATTCAGGGTGTGCCTGGATCACCTAACCCTGCTCACAGACAAACCCTCTCCCTCTCCCACCCCCCCCTCCAAAAATAATTGTGGCAATTAGCCATGTGTCAGTCCTGCTCTCCACAGATCTGCAGTACTGAGTCAATGCTACTGATGAGCCCCAATGCACAGGGTTGCTGGTGGAGTTGGAGTGTTACCGAGATGAGCTTTCCCCCCCAGCCTCCCAGTGTTGGGGTCAGAGCCAGTAAGCCTGACTTAAGCAGGAGGAGCTGTGGAGAACTGCACTGGAACAAGCAGAGTCTTCTACTGAACTTTACAACAAGCTGAACAACTTTTGGTTTAAAAAAAAGCCATACAAGCAGCAGCTGGCATCTGTTGTTATAAAGGGACATGGCTGAATAGGTAGGAGACAGATTCCCCATTATGAGTCCTCCTGATGGCCTCCGCGAGGATCATCGAGATGTCAATCACCTGGAGGGGAAAAGAAAGACGTAGCAGGGTCACTGAGAAGACACATGAAGCCTGGGAGAGTAGCCAGTATGTCAGGAAGAACTTCAAAAGCGAACTCATTACCCTGAATCTGTAACGTGCCCAATGAAGACAAATTAGTTCTACACAGGATAGGGACTTATTCTGTATCACCCCAACAATATTCTACTGCAGGAAATACCTCACTGTTGATCTCCATCAAGATGACAGTCTCTTGTCACCTTTCTTTGTGGAGACTCCCTAGAAACCTTTTACCCTAGCCCGTTTACCCTGGGACTATCTTATTCGTTTTGTGTAGGTTGCAGAGGAGCTCAGGGAGTCTACAGCAAGATCAGATTGCTTCTCTTGAGTCATGAGGCTTTATCATCACTGCTAGAAGTTATTTTTCTTTTAAATCAGAGGTGAAGCTACCGTGCTCCAGTTCAATACCGGGTCACCATGCTGACTGGCTCCACCTGGTGGGGTAAACCAGTTAACAGGAGGGAAAAAAAAATCAAGTCTCAGTAAACTCGGTGAACTCTAGCTCTGAACCCCAGCACCAACACATTTCACTATAACGCAGTCTCTCAGCAAGAAGCACCATAGTCACAGCGCATGAATTGAGTGAAATTGATATTTAAGTTTCTTTCTCCCGGACAGTTTGTCTCCTAAGTAGTAAGGAAAAAAACTTAAGAACTGCAAAAGCAGACAGAGCAGGGGACTTACAACTCTTATGCTTCTGTATTTCCCAACACTGAACATGAGATGTTAGCATAAGAGTGAGGTGTAAGTAAGAGCCTGTAAAACGACTCCACTGCAATCTTCGGCTACAGCTATTTACGTACCGATTAGCAGTGGTGTATTTTGCCTATGTTAACTGTTAGCGTGCAGGGAAGTCGAAGCATCAGGTATCTTTTAGATGTGTTCAGTTGCAGGAGCATCACCCAGAAGTTCGTGCTGACTGAGTGTAACCCAGTAAGTCTGCAATCAGCTTGTAATTTGCTTCCAAAACCAGTTTAAAATTCACTGCAGATTCAACCAGTTGAGCTTTCTTTTCACCAGAACTCCGGGTACTGGGCAGCCTGCTACGCTTACAGCGCAGGACTGGCTGAGCATTAGCAGTTCCATTTGCTTTTCAGACTTGGTGATGAGCAGGACCTCCCAGAAATTCTCCAAATGCCTTTGTCCTATATATCTGCACCGTGAAGGATGCACTTAGGATGTCCTTGACTGTGTGTATGCTACAGCAGTACCTTAAGCTTCTGACAAACCTCTTAATGTCTGAATGCTCAGGTAAAGCTGCACCTCCCAGCTGCCTGGTAACACAGAAAATCCTCAAGTTGTACCTAGCTCAAGATCCACAGCCATTTTTATTTTATTTTTTTTTCTTCCAGGAAAGTTAGCCCCAGCTTCAGAAACAAAATGCCACAGTACTTTTCCTAAATAGAAAACCCAAGATACAAAACGAGCATCAAGAAATCAGCTGCTTGCTTTGATATGGATGGCAAAGTGCTTTTGTTTATCTTTGGCACATATCTGAACAATGTCCTGTGGAGCTGTCACCTGCTCTTAGTCAAACCAGCAGGACACAGACAGACTGACTGTGCTCCCTCTTCAGGCCACTTAGTTATTACCACCAGCCAGACAGTTTCCCCAGATCAGGCCTACTTTCTTCACAAAAGGTCTTGTCACAAAAGGGACATACGGATAAAGAGATCTGCTTAAAGGACTGCGCACAGGCTCAGAAGTACAAGACAATGTTTCAAGTAGTCACATCCTTTGAAATTACGCCTCCCTGCACTTGCTGTTATAAATTCAGTAGCTTCTCTGACCTTCCAAGGGCATCAGGAAAGTCAAGAACCACACTTCTCACAGAGCAGAAATCCTTCTGGATAGTTTTTTGAAGTTTTTGTGAGGAATAAGGCTTACACCCTCCTACTGTGAAGGGTCTCACCTAGGTTATCATTTCGCAACTGAAGGTGGCATCATCACCAGCTCCAGAAATTCCTACCTACTGCTGCTTGAGTGCTATGTGTCATTAGCATGTATCCGTACACTTTGGAGTGACAACTGCTTGCTTACATGATGGTCCCCCCTTCAATCAGTGATCTGAACTAGGTAAGACAAACACTGGAAAAAATGACAAACTTTTACGACTACCTGGATAAGGAGGTGTATTTTATCAGTGTAACAGGTCTGCTGTTGTGCAGCAATTAGAACACGAGGACTGGTCAGCACTGCCACTGAAACTATAGTCTGGTAATACTGCTGTGAACACTAGACAGTATTACAAGGTCTTCCCCACCAACAGGGGGACAGACAAGTGCCAGCATCCCCGAAGAGCGACAGAAGGGAAATGAGACGCTCACCTGGATTTTAGGGCACTGCTTCATCTTGTCCTCCTGGGGTATTGTGTTTGTGACTACAACTGCCTCAAAACAGGCGTTGTTGATCCGAGATATTGCCGGCCCAGAAAAGATACCATGAGTTAAGATGGCATAAACTTTGGTGGCTCCAGCTGACACAAGCCTATGGGGGGGAGGGAAGAGAAAGATGAGATTTTTAATCAGTATCAAAATGACATTGGTGCAGGGCAAGGAGGAAAGGAGAGAATATCATATGCTTAGGGGACAGACCCTCCAGTCCATTATTGATTTGAGGAAAGAAAACAGTTTAACAAGTACCATAAAATCCAGCACAGGCAAACTATACATTCAAAAAACATTGTTATCAGTTCTGGGACATTTGGGCTAGATCATACTAATCCACCTTCTGTGAGTTCTGCCAACACAAGGCAGCAAATACTACAAAGTGTCGAATATGCTGGCTTTTCTAGTGTAGACAGCTGATGCCAAAGCTTACTGCTAGTAGAAATTCAGACATGATCTTAAGTTGACGATTGAGACAGCATTTAATCCCACCAAATATAGTCAGAGATGGTACATGACCTACTATTAAACATCACTAAGCTTACCCATCAAGAGCAATATCCACTAGCCATACCTTCAATATGAACTGTTTTCAAATTAAAAAATGGAGACTATTTATGGAGACCTTCCAGCTATTTATACAGTAAGAAGTTAAGCTAGACTTTTTATTTATCATGTATGAAATTAGATCAGTAATCAAGAAACTACGCTACCTTGTGAAACTCCACATGCAAATAACCTGATCGATTCATCAGTGATCACTAACAATAGGTTTTTGATTTAGGAAAGAATCAGCCAGCCTTACTCACTTGTCTGCAGCATGACAGATGGTGCCACACGTGTCTGCCATGTCATCTACCAGAATGGCCACTCTGTCCTTCACATCACCCACCAGCACCATGCGATCCACCTCATTGGCCTTCTTGCGCTCCTTGTGAATGAGGGCGAAGTCTACATTCAACCGATCTGCAATGGAGGTCACTCTGAAGAGAGAACAGTTCCCAAACCACACTTAACTCCACACAATAGCTTTAGTCAAATCTCTTCTAAAACCATTAAGCACTAAGACTGCCATAAAAGAAGCTGTCAACACATCTGCTAACTGGTCTCGAGCAGTTCATAGAAGACAACTCTGCCACCTTAGCTTCTCTTCAAGCACTTCCACTGAAATCTTTGATCTAATCTTTCCTGATAACAGTGCCTAGTAAAACAGTCTTCATCCCGACCACTGCAAATTAATTTGCATCTAAAGCTCAAAACAAACCTTAACTAGCAAGTTTGGCAAACCTCAAGCAACCAGAATGCTTGGGAACTTGTCGTCTTTATAAAACTGCACTGGAACGCCTTAAGCTGTGTTATGACAGCGATCTGCTTGCACTCATAAGCACTCAGTTGTCGTGGGGCCAAATGCATACAGACACTAGTGCAAGGGCAGAGGCAGGAGTACACATCCAAGAAATGCAAGTCCACCACCACACATTTACTTTTGTTGAAGAGACCACAAAAAACCTTTTCCAGGAGGGACCCAAACTTTATATATTGATACTGATGAATAGCAAAGAGTTTAAAAGCATTAACAGTAAGGAGCAAAATGCACCTGCCCCTGAGAGATTCTATACTTATAATGAGCAGGTTCCCATCCTCAGCAGATCACTCATTGTCCTGGTAGTCCTGTGCAAGACGGTTAAACTGAACTCTTTACTAAGGTATTTAGTTCTGCAGCACCTCCATAAAATACCACACCACCTAAGATCAACGCATTTCAGCTTAAGGGGCTTTTGAAGAAGTCTAGGAGTCAGATCACAGCTGGCTGACTTGGCATTCCACATACCGCATTACGCAACAAGTAGTTGCATAGACAAGAGGTCGTGTCTAATACACGGACCACAACAAAGCTACAGGAAGGCATGCACTGCTCTACAGCAGTAGTATTGCTTGGCTGTGACAGGTAACTTAAATCACTCCACGGTATGTGAATCAGGTCAGCGCACCACCATTTTGGTGTAACAGTACCCTGGATTAAAGGACACACCTGCTTCCCTTTGCTCACATGGCGCCATTACACAGAAGCATCGAGAATCAGGCCAGTTTCTCCTAATAAGCACCTGACAGCATTCCAAATTGCCCACAAAATGGCGTGTTCATCTGCATGAAGATGGTAGATTACCAGACTATCAAAGCAGAAGTGTGCTGTAACATACGCTGCTGCTCTTAAGAAAGTAACCATCTATTATCTTTGCTCTCAGGAAGAAGAAGAGCAGCAGCAGGCTGAAGTCACAGCAAGCAATTCAAATTAAGAGCAATAAAGCACGAAAATGCCTCAGTAGACTAAGCTTAACACTGCAGAGAACAGCCTAGATCAAAAGGCATCATTAACCAGCAGGGGTAACCTCATCTTTGCATAGGCATATGAGCTACATGATTCCCTCCCTTTAACTTGCACAATTCCCCTTCTACTAAGAACAGTTTCAGTCCAAGGGATGTTGTCATTGCCCAATTCCTACCTATCCACATGTGAGTCCAGAAGCTATTCAGTTCTCCACATAGCCCAAGAAACCTTCTAGACATTCCCCAGGAAGAGTATTTGACCTCTCTTCCCTAGCTGTGGCAGACTGGCAGAGGGGAAACACGTGCCTTGAGAACAAGGCCGCAGCTAGTTCCAAGCGCCCTCAGGAATTGCAGCAGATACAGAACCATCTCAGCTTGCTCTGACAGCTTACCTCTTGGCTCCACCAGCATCCGGCGAAACGATGGTGCAGTTCTTCCACTCTGCGATGTTCTCTTTGATCCATTTCAGCACAGCAGGCTCAGCGTACAAGTTATCAACAGGGATATCAAAAAAACCCTGCAAGAAAGACGACAGGAACAGATGCAGCTGAAGGTCGCATCTCAAAAACAGTTGGAAGACGACTTCTATATAATCAGACGCAGCCACCGCCTTCCCACAGCACTTCCAGCTTCCCTTTCTACTTCCTTTATGGAATAGCAGGAGCCTTTGGGATACACGGTAGAGTAATGTAAGCCTGGAGCCAGTTTAGCAGCATACCTAGCCCTTTACATCTGACAATTTTACAACATGGAACTAGTTCTATCCTAAGTGGTATAGAAAACCAACAAACACTTCTTTCCAGAGCAGCTAGCTGCCTGTTTACAAAGTCAATCTCTACAGCTTATTACCTACACCATTTGTATCTACAGTAAACCTATGAAAAAACCTTGAGTAACATCTGTTTTTAAACTACTGCAGCTGGTTACACAACTCCACACTGGCCCAGCAGACTCCTCCAGGTAAACCTCAAAGGTCACTACAAACCAGTAAGTTAATCCTGGACAGGGAGCAATGGGCAGGAGTGGGGAGGAGTGCCTAGCAAAACAGGCCTTACATGCAAGGTGCAGGGCTAGCAGAACCTTCCTACCATCATTCCTTCGGGGTGCAGCAACCCAGCTGGACGCTGATCTACACAAAATCAGTTATTTACCCAAACCTCACCATTGCTGATGGCGAACCCTGTGACACACATCACAGCTCCAAGCCTCTTAGGGAAGAGAAATAACCACCCTGCGCTCTGCTCTTCTATTTCATGATCTTTCAAAAACTCTCAGCTGTACTCTCATAGATATTTCCACCTGAGACAAAGCATTTCTGGGCAAATTATACCGGAATGATTTATACTGAAGTATGAAGGGCTGCATTTTCAACTCTTAAAATGACAGCAAGCCCACCTACTTCACCAGGCAGCTGACATCTGACCTCTCCGGATCCAGAACATTTGTGGCAACACAACAGGTATCAGGTATCCTCCCCTTTGCCACATCCATCCCAGCTGCAACGATTTTGGTTTCCTTGTCTCAGAGAGCTCACTCAAGGTAGAAAGACAAGACTACCAATTTAGCAGCTTGCTGTCCTTCCTCAGCTTGGTGTATCTCTTGCTGTGTCAGAGCAAGACCTGGTCAAGGTTTCAGCTGCCCAGTGGCACTACTTGGTTCACTAACCCAGCAAAACCCATGAATAACTTTCAGTTCACTGGCAGCCTGGAAGAGGACTAAAGCCAACATAAGAGGAAACGTGGAAGTGAATGGGTACAAGCAGAGTCGCCCAGCTAACCAGCAGCAAACCATCGGATCACTGTCCTGGTCAACTGAACCCCTCACAAGCAGCTGGGTCAGCTCACCCGGAGGGTCACTGAGCTCAGGGCAGCAGTACTGCCACTCACTGACAGTAACGCTCCTGTCTCCCTGACAACTAAGCATGAGAAAGCAATGCTCATGAACCACTGTTCAAGAACACTCTGGATAAACCCTTCTCCATCTCAAATCCTTCAAAGGACCAGTTAAGAAAGAGTACACGGTGTCACTGTACGGCGACAAAGCTGCACGGATCATTTACCTACCCAACATTCATTTACACAGGGCTCATTATGCCTAGTCTGATTAGGAACAGCTATAATTTTGTTTACAGATGAACCTGTTGCTCACCTCCCTGTACCCTAACCGACCCTACAAGTCCCTTCCAGTCCTGCGTTCCCAGGTCCCGATTGCTGTTGCAGCTAAAAAACGCAGATCACTAGAAAGCCTGCGAGGCAGCAAGCAGGCTCAGATGGGCGCAGGTAAGCACTTCCCTGATTTCAGCTCCTACCTGAATCTGAGATGCATGCAGGTCCATGGTGATTATGTGATCTGCACCTGCCACAGACAGCATGTTTGCAACCAGCTTGGCAGAGATCGGAGCTCGGCTCTAGCATGGGGGAAAAAAAACAGTATTTAAGACAAGTTCAACTCCTTCATCAAGATGTCAGTCTTCCACCTCTAGGCAATGATTCACAAGCAGTTACTAAAAGAAGTACTCATTAACATTGCACCTTCTCATCAGCTGGTGATTACAGGTTGGTATCTTTTCAAGCAGAACTACATCTTTATGAAAAGATGAACTTGCAGTCCGAAGCCCTTAGGTTTAAGTAAGCTAAAGTAACTTTTATCTGTTCTTCTACATATTCAACTTCGTTTAAACCTTGCCAGGCAGTCAGGATTTTCAACGCATACATACATCTCCCCAGCAGAGACCTTTATCTAATCCCTTACCTTGTCCTTTTTGTCCTGCCGAGCGTAAGGGAAGCAGGGTATGACAGCTGTGACTCTGCTGGCTGAGGCAATCTTACAGGCATTTATCATGATAAGAAGCTCCATCAGATTGTCATTGATTTCACCACAGCCACTCTGCACAATGTAGACGTCCTCCCCGCGTACACTCTCGCCTATTTCCACACTGGAGACAGATGGGGAAAGAAGAATCCAAATACAAATTAAAACCAGCCATCACACGCGTCTGCAGAGCGACCGAGGGGCTGCATTCCCCAGGGCCTGTGGGTGACAATGCACTATCATCAAGGGTGTCCAGCACGAACGCTGCTGCTTATTTGCTCAGTGGCTATTCCACACCACTCACTGCTCAAATTTAATGGTTCAATAAGGCTAAAAGCGCTCAGCCTGTACTTTCAAGCTCAGCACAAGCTGAGCGTGTAAACACCCTCAAACAGTCCTTGTCCCTCCGAGTCACCGAAGTACAACCAGCTCTGTTCAAAGCAGCAGCGCATAAAGGAAGCAGGGATGACGGCCAGTCAGCAGAGAAAGCCGAGCCAAGCTTCTAACAGCAGCTATGCTGCAGCAGATTATTAGATTTAGAGTCATAACAGCTATTCACTGGCTTGAACAGAGAAGCCCTCAAGCTTTTCACTTTGGAAAGGCTTTTGGGGTTAATTTCCTCCTGGATGTAATGCACACTAATCCCAGCTGATGAAGGGACTGAATACAAGCCAAAGGTCCTGTTTGCCAGCAGCAAACTGCCAGCTCCAGCGCCTGTATCGAGACACCTGCGCCAAAGGCTGAGTTGGAAAGCAAGCGGCAGTCTCAGGTCTGAGGCTTCCTACAGAGAAATGCTGTATAAGGCCTTTTGTAGGAACAGATTAACTACCAAGCGCTGCGACACCGGAGTTCAGAGAAGCCTAGCACGGATCTGGAAGGAACCAGGAGGCACACTAGGGAAGACAAAGTCCTTGCACAGTTCCTTCTCGTGCTGGAGATGCTGACCCATCCCGCAGCTCGCTGCCACATCAGACTACGAGCAAGTGGGCAGATGATTGCCCAACACACTCCTCATGGCTTCAATTTTACAGCACCTTAGGGTAGATCTTTAGTTTTATTTTATTCTCTCATCTCCCCTTCTTCAACATGGTTTTGTTGACCACAGGCCATTTAGCGTCTTGCTGCTCCATTTCCACCAGCACACTGCTAATTCAAAGTAATTTTGCCATTTTTATTGCACTGACTTGCAGCATGCACCAGTCTCTCATGAAGCATTTCAGCCAGCGGGAGAACTTCCCCCGGGTGAGTGCCTGAATTAGCAGCTAGCACACAAGTCAGCTCCCACTGTACTTAGAGCACCTAATATCAGAGCTGGTTAAAGACATTTAGTGTTCAAAATTATCACTGAACCGTTCTGATAAAATACTCTTTTTTCAGGCAATATGTTGCCATGAGTTTTTTAAGGTAAGTACGATATCTATCAGATCTTTAGAAGCCACATTAGCTGATTACACAAAAACCTGCTGGCTGGTCACCTGGAATGGCTAGGGGCAGTTAATAAAAAGCAATGAGAGGTGCAACTGCACCTGCTGTAAACCATAAACACTCTTTTTACAACTCTTTGCACTGCCTTTTAAGTTTGTGGTTACAATCAACACCCGTGCAACGGAAACACAGCATTCTGCCTTGTGTCTCTACAGATTGTCCTGGAAAAAAAAATATATTGGATGCAAAGGGAAGGAGAGCATTAGAGCAAGCATTGAGGGCTGTTTGTGTTATACTGCGTGTAGTGTTTACATGCTAATTGTACTTTTCCACACGAAGATTTAATAGCTTGGTGTTCTTTTTTGCCTCTCCCTTCTAATTTCAGGTAGGATTTTGGTAGCGAAAGGCAGAGATGAAGCGAGACGTTCGGTTCCCCAGCTCGGGCAGGGCCACGCGCACAGCCTGTCATGTGCTGATGCTGGCTGCAAATCTCTCCCGCACCCCGCACCGGTTCCCTGCAGGCCCTGATGCCCTCTGGGGAGCCGGGCGACACCAAACGCCCCGGAGCCCGGCAGGGCCGCGCCTCAGGACACCGACCCCAAACGATGCACGGAAGGGGCACCCCCAGGCCGGGGGACCCACCACCGGGGGGGGGCCGCAGCTGAAGGGCGCCCACCGGAGCCCCCCTCGAAGCCCAGCCCCGGGGGCCGCGGTGCTCTGGAGGCCCCTGCCCGGCGGCTTGGGGCAGGAGGCGGCGGGGGCCGCCCGTGCTCGGCCCCCCCGGGCCGGGCCTGCCTTGCCCGCGGGGCCCCGCCGCCCACCGCTCGCCCCGCACTACAAGTCCCAGCAGCCCCCGCGCGGCGGCTGTGCGAGGCCCCAACGCGGCATCGCCCGCGCGGGCCGCCGGGACGTGTAGTCCGCCCCCGCCCCCGCCTCACCATGTCTCCTGGTTGCTGAACTTCTTGGTGACCACCTTGCCCAGCTCCAGGCCCAGGCGGTCGGCGATCTTCTGCGACAGGTCCTGGTGCGAGCTCCCGCTGAAGATCTTGATGTTGGGCATGGCGGCGGCGGCGGCTGCGGGGACGCTGCCCTTCTCCTTCTCCTCCACCTCCCTCCCCTCCTCCTCCTGCGCCCCGCTCCGCCTCGCACCGCGGCCCGCTGCGGCGCAGGGATCCACCCGCCTGCTGCCCGGGGACGCGGCACACGGAGCGCAAGCCACGCCGGCCGTGGCTATTCCGCCATCTTACCCCTTCCCGCCAGCCGCGCGGGCCTTTTATAGACTCCTCGCCCACCCGGCCCCGCCCTAACGCGATTCCCATTGGTTGCGCGGGAGCAGAGGGAGGGCCCCCCCTGCCGGCGCACCAATGGCGTGAAGGGCGCCGTGGGCGTGGCTTGGCGCCCCCCGCCGCACGCATAAACAACGGCGGAGGGGGGAGGAGGGCGGCGCGCGCGCGTGCTCCTCCAGGGGGCGGGGCGAACGGCGGGAGGAGCGCGTGCGATTGGTCGCCGCCTGCCCGCCCGTTCGCCGATTGGTCAGAGCGGCCGCGGCAGCATCCGGAGCGGGCCGACGGCTCTGCCCCACGTGGCCGGGCGGGGTGGAGGGGGGAAGGGGCGCCTCGGCCGCCTGATTGGCGGGCGGACCCCGGCCGCCATGATGGGAGCGCGGCCTCGGGGGGCGCCGAGAAAATGGCCCCCGGCGCCGGGCTTGGCCCCCGCTGCGGCCTGACGGGGCGGGCGGAGGTGCGCTGACAGGAGGGTCCCAATTGCTGAGGGATAAATTGCGCTTCTTCGCTGCCTGATGTGGCTTGGCCTTTTTGTCGTGCAACTTGTAGACTGCATCAGCGCTACAAATTGGTTTTACGAGCCTTTTTGCTGGCCTCACTGCAAAACTCACAGAAAAAAATACCGTGATAGCCCAAATCAGCGTTTCCAGCATTCATCCTCAGGACTTTCAGCAATACCTTACACTGTTTTCTGTTGTAAATAGCCTCTGGCTCCATTTTGAGATTTAAAAAGTCATAGTGATGGTGGATACCCACAATTGCAAATAAAGAGATGTTTTTTTTCTGCCTTCTGGATCAGTGTTAGGACTGGTGTTTACTATTTTAATAAGCTGTTTAATTTCTGAGGGTTTTTTATATTTATAATCATGGTTTCTTACCTAATCCTGCAATTAGTCTCCTGTGAACTTTCAGTCTGTATGTGATTATGTAAATTACTTCAGGTTTTGTAAAAAAGAAAAAAAAACAACGTTGTGTTTAAAAGTTTTCAGATACGCAAAATAAAACAGAAGCCACAAACAGCTTCTTTAAAATAGGCATTCTGTCATGAAATTCCTTCCCATTTAACCTGCCTGTTTCATAGATAACAAACTCCAGCAAGTAACTTGGCATTGGTAAGTTACCGCTTCGAGTTCTTGAGAACTCAACTGGAAGAAATGGTCTGCAGTTCACACAGGCTGGCCACATTTTCAAAATGACTTCGGGGAGGTGTTCTCTAACCCTCTGTGAAAGTCCATTATGCTTGGAATTCATCTGGATTAAAATATATATTAATTTCCATATTTAGCATTAATGGGATTGAGAATATCAGATTGGTGGTAATTTCTAATTTCTTAGCGTAATTTAGCAGCTTGTGGAATGCGGGGACATAGAGCAAACCCAACAAACGGGAAATAAAAATACAGCCCTCTGCTTCTAATTTGTTACCAAAGATTGCTCATTTTAATAATGAAGCAAAAAATACCACTGTAAGATGGCTACTTGATGGTTAACGTGAGGGGATTTGTGGATATCTCCCAAATTTCTAACAGCCGTGTTCTTGTGCCAAAAACACATCACTGTAACTATTACATACGACGACTCTACTTTTGTCTGTTAGACACCTAAAAAAACCCAGCTGTTGTTGTTCTTACCATATGGGCCTCTCACAGTTCGCAACATTATTTTTCAAATGATAGTTTGGGATATTGCAAGCTTGTAATGGTTGTTCCGTACAAATTTTTCAGTGATAAAGCTATATATTCTAAAAATAACTTCAAGGCCTCTCCTCCCTACAAAACACAGGCTACAGAAGGCTTGCTGGTTTTGCAGTTTGAAGAATTTGGAAGATGGATAACTTCTTTCCAGTCCCTGAAGTATTTGTTTCTGAGCCATTCGCTTGAGTCTTGGTTTAAATTCCATTTTTTTTTCCCTTGCTCTTGAATGTAGAAGTATTGTTTTCTGTGTCCCAACATCAGTGTCCCTTCCTAGCTTATTCATGGTCTGGGCACTGGGAATCTGCAGCCCTAACGGGTGCTCCAGTGCTGCATCACCTTGCTGCCTTGCAGTGCTTGCGGTATTGTTAAAAGGCCAGGAGCACAATCTAGGAAAAGTCCTGCCACCCTTCAGTATTTCAGCTACCAGAGTGTCTTTGGAGGATCAGACAGCACTGTGGTTACGGGGACAAAAGTCCATCTATCTTAACAATTTATTACTGTCTCTAGTGAAGCTCTTATAACAGGGTAATCTCGGAGATTTTACTGAGGAGAAGCTTTTACCAGCATGCAACTAAGTCTTAGCTAAACAAACCCCAAAAGCCAGCTCATGAGGTTCCTCGGCCATAGCCTGTTGGCAGCTTGCATTCCCATTAACCCAAGTAGCAGGGACAAGGAGAACCAGCTTTGAAGAGGGAGATGTTTATCTGGGCTGGCTTTGGCTGGATGAGACTGTGGTTAAGAACCATTGCCATGAGAGCCTGGTTGTTTGTCAAAGGGTGCTTAGGAAAATTACAACAGACTCAGTAAGGCTGGATGTGAAAGTGGACTGGAGTATCTTAACTTGTGTGTGGACACCCTTATTCAGAATTAAAGTGCATAGTTCAATTTGGCTTGCTTCATTGTGAAAGCCAAATGTAATAAGCTGAATGATCTACTTCCAGTCTAAGGAATTGTATTTAATGTTCCTCTGGCTTACACTGTGGACAAGCGTGAGTTGATTTTGGTACCGGAAGGAACTAGCCTAGAGCCTGAGGTGCTGTGTTCTCTCGTGTTTTGGAAATTATGAAGTGAATTAGTATCCACCTACAGAGAACCTGAAAGCACATGAATGGCAAACCTCCCTTTTTATCTACCTGCGTCTGTGGAAGTTCATTTATTCAGAAATGCCTTTGTGTTTCATGGCCTGAGAATACATTTTCCAGGAAGTTTTAGGCATCACGTTAATAGTATCGCGTTTCATGGTGATGTCAATCAAGACAAGTAGCCCTTTTCCTTCTCTTGGCACATTCCTGCATACAATTGCCGCTCAATTACCACCAGTCACTTAATCAAGGATCCATTTTCATGCAGAAAGTGTATTGCTGAGAGTTTTTTCCTTTTTTTTTCCCCTTCTGTTTGCCTTGTGACTGCAATGGCTTGTAGACCATTCTGTTAATGAATGGCACTCGATATAAATAGCACAACTCTTTGCCCTTTGGATGCATGAATTCACAATGTTGAATGCGTTTGCCTCTGTGGCTTAGGGCCCATCTCCAGTCTTATGACGTTCTGGATTTCACTCCCCTTTCCTGTATTCTCACTTAACAGTTCAGAAAACTGAGGCTTTTCTGTGTGGGCAGTAGAAAAATTAACCACCAGCTCGGGAAGCGTTTCTACTGGCTGCTCTTTTTCTGCTGCTTCTCTGCCTCTTATCATTTTTTCACAGGGATTATTTTCAGGTAAATCCCCTCTCTGCTACTATCGAACCCCCTAGGATCGAATAAGAAACGTCTTGCTTCCAGGTCTTTACTGACTCTCTTTGAAACACCGTATTCTTTCCCTTGAAGAGTAAAATCACTTAATCATCGGGATCCCATTGGTTTCAGGTGGGTTGTGTTTAGGAATAAAGCTCACCCATACCCTGCTCAATGGCAGCAGTAGCAGTGCTAGCACAGCTACACAGGACACACCCCAACCAGAGCACATCCACCATTTGTCAGCATAAAGACTGAACTGCGGAAAATAAATGGTATTTTCAAGCCTCCATACGAAACAATATGGACTTATGAATTACAAGTTCTTTAAGGAGCTGACAGCTCCCTTTGCATATATTTCTAATTTTTAACATGCTATTACTACCTGCCTGGTTGAAAATATGAGGATGGAGTCCAACTGCTTCAGCAAGAGGTGAATGTTCTTCACCAAAATCTTTTTCTTGAATGCTTTAGACTTAGGAATATTTCCAAGGTGCTTTTCAAAGTGGAATTCAGTGGAGCCTTGTGAAGTGTTCTGGGCTGTGTGCGTTGGTCCCATGCACGTCCACAGCCCTTTAATCTCCGACCCCTGGCTAACCTCAGGGCATGCATCCAGAGAGGCAGCACTGGCTTTTCTGCTGCTTTTAACACAGCATGTTTGCCTTTTAATGACTTTATAGTTCGGCTGCAGACAAACACCCTCTCTGTTTGCTTCTTATCGTGGGGAGCAGGTGGCAGCAAGGGGCAGCATCTCCGCTGGGCTGGGACATCACATCCTGTCTGCTCCTTGTCTGCTAATGTCCCAGTATGGAATTACATAGTCTGACAAAAAACACCTTTGGAAAACAGCTTCCTATGATGTGTACAGACCATTTTAATGTATACTGAATAAGGAGGAGAGAAATAAGTAATTACTGTCTTTCCCAGCAGATTCTTCCATTGTCCAGTTAAAGCCATGGGTGTCCCAGCCATCTCCACCACTGCCTAAACTGGGAATTTATTAGGATATCTTACACAGGAATGCAGACAGTATGAGGATAAAACGTTAATCATTTATCTTTGTCTAGGGGTGATGACAGCAGCTGTGGGGCTCAGCTATTCCGCTCACCCCACTGTTGTACCTGGGCCTGCTGCAGTCCCTGTTGTGGTGCCATGACCTTTGAGAGGGAGAAAAATCCCGATGGATGCGGGGTTTGGCTGTGGGGTGCTCTGAGCCAATGTACCTGATTGTCATCTCCAGCTGAGAATGACCAGCAAAGTCCACAGAGACACAACCCATTACACCCAAATGTATCTTGGACACGCTGCTGAAGGTCTGCAGTTTCATCTCTTGCCTTGAGACAGGACCCCTGAGAGCCAGGTCTCTTGTTTTTCTTGTGAGCATGAGAGGGAACAGCAGTAGCCCAATTTTTGTTCCTTTTTTATCCATTCTCCTGGTCAGGACTCAACAGGAGTGGAAATTAGAGACGATTAAGAGAGGGAGGAAGGTTATGCGGGTGTGATTACACTGATGGTCACACGCGCACAGTGTGGCTGATCAGCGTTAATGGCAGCTGGGGAGCCATCCATAAAGGCTGTTTGGGAAACTGCTCCCGCTGTAACTGTAGGGTGAAAAAGTCCCAGTGAAGGCAGTGCGAGAAGGCAGCTCCCCCTGGCACGGCTCTGAGGCCTGCACAGCCTGCCGCGCTCACAGCAGAGCTCAGGCAGGCTGCTCTGGTGGGAGGGAGTGGAGAAAAACATATTTATCTTTGGGCACGCACCCCTGCCAGACAATATTGTCCTTTGCTGAGCGCCATATACTTTGCTGGGGGGCAGTGGTTTCAATCTGGAGAATTGCCGATGCTCTGTAAGAACAGGCAGATAAACTGGCTGGAGAGTGAAAAGGGAACTAGATTTGGGGAAAAAAAATTCTCTGTGCTGTGTAACTGAGACAGATTTTTCAAAAATCTGTGATTCAAAACCATTAACTAGAAAATTTTACCTGCATCATTGCCTTCAAGAGTGTTTACAAGCGCCTAACACAGCGAGGCCATAGGGACAACACTGAAGAGCTCAGTACAATAATAGAGGCAGGGATTCATCTTGCTGGGGTCTGTAGGAGTACAGCTCCTCCCTTCAAACGGGGACATTTGACTGTCCCCGGAGCACCTATCATCGCTGCTGTACAAATAATAACAGTGTGTTGTGAAGAACTAATTCCTTTCCACTGGGATGCTGATTGCCCACTAGATGGTACTAAGAGAACTCAGCAGCAGCTCCAAAATGTTGATTAAAGTGCCTGCTGTCAATAACGTTTTCGGGCTCTGTGTGTTGTTAAAAACCCTCTTGGCTTTCCCAGTTTTTTGATCCATACCCAGCTTTATAAATAGGTGTTTTGTCCCAGTCAGTGTCAAGCATCATTAGTTATTTCAGCATGGGAAATGGTGTGATGCAGATTAAAATAACCAGCCTGGAGGCACAGAGAAAGTGCGTGAGCCGAGACTGCTGCTATCTTTGCTTTAGACAACACATTCAACCCCCGTACAGAAAATGGCCCAGTTCCTAATGTTTTGTATGCTGGATCTTTATCAGACTTGGCTTTTATAGTTCCTGGAGGCTTTGGGGTATATAGAGGACACACATCAATGCCTTCCTCCCTGATAAATAGAGAGCATTTCATTGTGCCAGGCGAACCACATCCCAAGAGGAAACGGGCTATTGGAAACATCACCTGTAGCTAGGAAACTGTTTGCACAGCTCTGACTTCCCCCTGGGTCTGGCGTTAGGCTTTCACTGGGCTCTGCCCTGCAAAGACACACGGGAGCAGTCCTTCAGCAGAAGCGAGAGGCCACCCGTGCTGGGCAGCACGCTGCCACCTCTTCCTAGGCAGAACAGTAGATGCCAGACAGAGGCTGAAACTGGGCTGAAAACATGTCCTTTAGGGGCAGGAGGGTGTCCTGGGGGCACCAGAAGGACCCTGCTTCCTCCAGCATGACCGCAGTGCCCAGAGCCGGTGATGAGGGGTCGGTGTTGCTGGATGCATGCCCCTCCTGAAGGTGAATTAATCCAAAACACCCATTAACAACACGGAACCGTGCCAAGTTAAACAGCTCGTTTCAAACCTGCTGCTTCGTGGCTTCCTTCAGAGTCTGGTACTTCACTGCTGTGCCCTGACTGTGGCCTGTGCACTGCTGTGCAGTGGCGTCACGGAGTCCTTAAGCTGTGCCCTTCCCGTATGGAGATACGTGCATTTCTATAGCAACAAAAATAGGGGTTTTTGCTTGTGAACAGTGCTCGGTACGGCTAGGAACAGCCACATTTCCACCAAGTTCTTAAAAAAAAAGACACAAAGTGCTAGTTTGGATATTAAGATTAATATATTTAATCTTTCTTGTTTGTAAAACAAGACATAAATTTGTGTATATATATATAATTTATATATTTTTATATATACTATATACAGACAATAAAAAAATTTTCCTCTGTATTAGACTGAGAGATTTATGGAGAAATGATATAGGCATAACAGGGAGCTTGAGGAAACTCGGAGTTTCATAATAGATAATTCACGACGAAAAGAAAAACACAGCTCCCAGTTGGCCTTCAGCATTATAACAGGCTTTGCCCACCGTGGGCTGAAATCCGAATTGGCTCTTTCACCGAATATTTGCTACATGGTTCTTGAAAGCAGGAGGCAGGAGGGTGCTCTGTCCACACAGCAGGATCCTCTCTGCCTTGCTGACAGCAACAGCCAAAGTCCGGGACAGCCGCGGGCCAGGGGACGTTATTGCACTCAGTAGAGGATGCGCGTGTTAAAAGCACATTGTGCATTTCCATAACTCTTATGGAAGAACAAGAGATTTCACATGTGCGTGTTTATAAAAAAATAAATAATAGAGATGGGAAGTGATTGATCATACGGAGATCCCTGATCAGCCCCACGCGCTCAGGCGGCGATGGGGCAAGCTTGCGGAGTCTGCCAACCCCTCTCCCCCCCGACGGCCGCGCCGCGGGGCGAGCGCCGTGATCTCCCCTTCCAGCTGGAGATGGTGCGGGGGGGAGGCGCGGGGAGCCCCGCAGCCCTGTTCCTCCCCCCCCGTGTGCGTGAAGTGCAGTGGGTGGCACTGTAAGGGCAATGCAACGCGGAACCTTGCATTTTCTCCTCCTCGCTGCGTTTTGGAGGGAGGGCGAGTGCGCTGAAGCACCAGTTAAGGCGGTCTGATTATGTCTAGGAGCTAGACTGGGAGGAGGGCGGGAACCCTGGGGTGTGGAGGAAAACAATTAGCAATCATTTTACCATTCACCTGGAAGTAAAAAAACAAACCAAAACCAACCAACCAAACCAAACCAACCAAAAAAAAACCAACAACAACAAAAACGAACAAACCAAAAACTAACCCAACTCCAAATAAATAACCATCACGTACTAAATAATGCTCCTCAAGGCAGTCAGTCAGTCCAGTGGAGACAGAAAAAGGATCCCGGCCCCCTGGCAAGGAGGGCAGCTCCTTTGGCAGATGGCAGTAGCACTGCCTGGCTCAGGAGGAAGCCTCGGTTCAGACCAACCTGATCTGGGGCTCCTCTCTTACGGGCATTGTGAACGGAAGCAGGAGAGGGTTTGGGCTGAGCCTCTGAGGCATGGACCTGACCTCTGGAGAATGGCGTGGAAGAGGCCTCCTCTTAGCTGCCAGCCCGGCTTCTGGCTTGCGATGGTCACAGGTCAATCCGGGTCTCTGCAGGCTTTCTAACGTGGACGTGGCCACCCAGCAGGGGATGGCGAATGGCTCCCTGCTCCCACACATGAAGCTATTGCCTTCTGCACAGGCAGTGCCTGTGCTCAGGACAGGGGCATTGGTGCATAAGCTGTGAGAGTAGAGCCCGTGAGGGGGACCGAGCCCTGTCCCAGGATCATTGCATCCTCCCCGTGCTAGGGCTTCCCAAGCCCTAGCACAGCAGCAGGGACTTGCATCCCAGAGATGCCTTCTGCTGCTGATGACATTGCATTTGTGGGCCAGGAAGACCCTGGAGGCAGAAGATCTGTTTACGTGGCAAGACACTGGTTTGGCTCCAGCTGGACCCCTGCCCAAGCGAAGCCGGGAGATCTCCCCTCAGTTCCTGCTAACTCGCTGGCCAGTGCCAGCACGCACCGTGGCAAAGGGAGACAGTGTCAGGTCTTTGCAGAAGGGAGGCCCGGAGCCACACGGAACCAGACTAGCGTGGAGACGGGGTGACGATGCCTCCGTCACTGCCAAGCCAGTCACTGCCAAGCCAGCATGGGAGAGCAAGCAGAGCAGCTGCTTGAGCCCCCTGACAAGCTGGTTGTGCAGCTTGCATCAGGGCACGACTTCACCTGTCAGAACACCACCAGCACAGCCATCCCTTCTGCGGAGAAATAAAACGATGTCTTTTCCGCTGCAAACCCCACCGGACGGGGGCTTTCCCTGCAGACACACATCCTCACCGGACTTAGGCGACACGAGAACCACCGACACAGCCCGGCACACGCTGGCTTGTTGGCTTTCGGAGCTGGTTTACTTATTGATCAGCGTCTTTAGGGAGCGCGTGAGCGTGCTCATGACGGTGGCCACCGTGGCTGACTGGCGGGCGAGCTGCTCCACTGTCTGCTGGTGGCTCAGCGTTCTGGCCGTGGACTCCTCGGCAGCCCTCAGGAGGAAAGTGTAGTTTCTCACCACTTCCTCCACCTTGGTCAGCAGCTCTTGCCGCTGGGACTCGGAGCGCACGACGTACACCAGCCTCACAAACGTCTCGATGAGGCTGCTTAGCACCTGGAAGCTGCTTGTGATGGCGGAGAGCATGTGGGTAGGGCTCTTGTCAACGGCTGCCACCCGGCGGCAGGACGCCCGGAACTCCTTGAACTTGAGGGCGAGCTCTTGCTTGTACTCAGCCAGCTGGGAGATGTACGGCTTGCAGTCCCGGACATCAGGGCTCACCACGCACTGCCGCAGGATAGTCAGGAGCTCGTTGGTATCCAGCTGCACTTGCAGAAAGCCGTTGGGCAAGCTGTAGGCGTGGCCTCGAAGGGTGTTGATCTTTGCCAGGCTCCCCTCAAAAGTGGAGGTCCTTAAATCGATTTCCTGGGTTTGAGCGTCATTGGGACTGCTGCAGGCTGTTGCATCGAGGACCTGAAGGGTCCTGCTCATGACCGGGACCATCTGATTGTCCAGCTTCATTCCCGGCAGTATCTGCATGGGGATGGAGTAGGACAGCTCATCTTTCTCGCTCCCATCATCTGCGACATCACATTTCCTGTAGTAGAAGCAGTACCGGATGGAGCAGCACTTCTCGTCCTCCATGTCTTCATCCCGCAGCTCTGCGGGACTTGGATACAACTCCTCCTGGACAGAGAACACCGCTGAACCTTTCTGGTTCTTTTTCTCCTGTGCTATTTGGACATAGGATGGATCAGCCGCTCCTGAGGCTTCCTGGATTTTGCTCTTCAAAACGGGACAAAGGATGCTGGGCTCAGGCTCTTTCTGAGGGCCTTTCTGCTTGGTTGGATAGATGTTTTGGTAGATGTCAGAGGACAGGGATGTCCTATCAGTCTTATCCAATTCACTAACACTGTAGCGGCGCAAGAGCTTCTTATAGTGCGGAGCACCTATGCATTCCCCTCGGGAAGCACACGTTGTCAAACATGACATGCTGTTTTCTGGATCTGACCGGTAGTCCCTGGACTCTAAACTCGTAGATCGTATCCGCTTGCCTTTGGAAGGGCTGCTCATGCTTGTCAACCTAATTGCTTCTGCCTGCTTCTGGTCATCGGCAACTTTATCCCTCCCTTGCCTCTCCAGTTCTGGCATCACCATCGGTGGCCTCACCCCCCTACAGATCCGCTTGCAGTCACAGCTGCGCCTCTGCTCCCTGGACATCCCTGGGACTTTTTGGACAGGACTGCTCCTTAGCTGGCAGCTGCAGCGTCCAGGAGCAGGAGGGTGTAGATACTCCTGTGGTGGGAGGTCACTTTTGCTCTTGGGCTTGAGCAGCTCTTCCAGGAATTCTAGCTCGTACTGCTTCACTTTCTGCAGCTGGGCTTGCCGCTCGTCCGTCTCCTTCTTCAGCCGGGTAGGAAATGTTGCAGAGAACAGGTTCCTAAACCTGAAGGGAGCTTTTGGAGCTTTGGGTTTAGCTGGGACATCCATATCTGGTTGGGTCACCTCCAGGACCTTTTCTACTTTCTTGGAAGGCACGGTGCTGATCTGCAGGCTCTCGGACCTGGGCACTAGCTGGATTGGCCCCTTGGAATCCTCACTGGCGCTCCTGAAAGTGCTACCAGGTGACGGAGAGTGCAGATTGCTACTCCCAACTTTTAAGCTTTTGGCTGAACTTTCCTGTTGCGTTTTCTCTGCTTGGTTTGAAGGAGCTGTGTGTTTCTGAAAAACGAGGTTCATGGTTTCCCCACCCGCCTTCCGACCTGTTTCTCCACACGCTGCTTTTCCTGGGGCATCTCGACTCACTTTTTGCTGGTAGCTTTTAGAGGCAAAAGTCTTACCGGGCATCAGTTCCTCACCTGCTGAGGTGAGGTGGAAAGCTTCAGCCTTACTGCTGTGAGCTTCTTTAGGACTTGAAGAAACTTCACTATGCTGCTGCTGAGAGAGTTGCTGCTGCTGCTGCTGGCAGTTGCATAATGGCTCTGAAGTTTGTTGACTTCCTTTAAGTTTCAAGGGCTTGTTGCTGGCTGATGCACAGCTGCTGGTCCCATTCGTGTTCTTGTCTTCTTTTGAGGCTGCTGCTGCCTGGGGAGCTGAGCCTTGTGCACTTGCCACTTGCTGCAGAGCAGCTGAAATGATGGCTGTAGTCTCGCCACTCTTTTGATCTGGGAGGAGCTTGGGGCTCGGCTTGACCTCTTTGGTCATCTTCTCTTGTAGATCCTGTGCCTGCTCCCTGCCCGGGGCTGCTGAGGCATGCAGAGATACCTCAAAGGCAGCTTTTGTGTGGCCTGCACCTTTGCATTCAGAGCCTGGTGCTGGAGCCCCCCTGTTCTGCTCACTCAGCTGGGGGGTCAGCACCGGCTGGACAGCCGAGCTGTAGCTCCGCTCAGCATTCTGCTGCTCCTGTTTGCTCTTGCAGGTGGTAAGGTTGGGGCTTTGGTGAGAGAAAGCTGGCTTCAATGAAGAGTTTGGCTCCTGGCGGTTGAGGGCGTATGGCGTGGTGAGAACAGCCTGGGCAGCGCAGCTCTGGATTCGGAAAGGCAAGTCCTTCCTGGCCAGGAGGTTTTCTTTGTTGATGTGCTGAGCAAGGAAGTAGGCTGCGTTCTGATGCTGCTTCATAGCAGAGACCATCTCCGAGACATCAGTTAGCTCTGAGGAGTTGGTCTCGTGGCCAGAATCCAAGGATGACTCAGGCGTGATGGCGGCCAGGACAATAAGACCTAAGGAGGAACACAAAGAAAACCCCACAATAATGCTCGTGCCACACCACTATGGGGAGGAGAGACGAACCCAGTGCAGCAGAAGGGTCCTAAGAAGGCAGGACACAGCATCCCATTGGAGAGGATTTAGTGACTCTTCTCCCAGCTAAGAGTTAACACATTTAAGAGATCAGTTGTCAGCACTGAGCTGGCTTGCTAGCTCTATTCAGCTCTTGGCCCAGGAAGAGGTCCTGGGAAGGGTTCCAGTGTCAGCGAGAGCAGGGCTGCAGGGAATTCTCTGGAGCAAGAAGGGAAATCTGGCAAGAGCTGCTTTGCCACGGTGAGCAGGGCGACCGAGGGAGGGGAGCGGGGCCTCAGGCCTGTCCTCCAGCAGGCTGGAGCCAGAGACACCCACCCGGCTGCAGGCCTGCCCCGTGAGGGGCTCACACCGCAGGGCCTGGGGGGACCTGCAAAGGCTGAATGTGCCAACAGGGGAGGGCTGCAGCAGGCAGGAACTGATGCTCGTGGCATTGGTTTGTCAGCACCTCAACGTGGCACGTGGAGGTGTGGGACAACCAAGGGACTTCTTCACCTACCGTCACGGAGAGGAGCGGTCCCACCTCAGGCTCTGAGAAGTCTTCTGAGCAGGCCCTCCTAGAGCCTGCTGCCACAACTCGGCTTTCACTGCAAGCAGCTCCGCAATCACTTATAGGATGGCAGGAGGAGAATAAAGGGAAGGAGGCACCATAGGAAAGAAAGCCTGTGGGGAAAAAGAAAGGCACGGCCGCTCCAATACCTGCTGTCTGTTGCGGCGGGGGATGCGGACAATCCTCTGAAGCAGCCAGGGCTTCCAGCGCCTGCAGGGTGGACACCAGGGCATCGTCCAGCTCTTGGGCATGGTCCCGGACCGTCCGCGTTTGCACGCTGTCTATCAGCGTGACGGGGATCTCGTCGTAGAGGATGCCGCAGAGGTGCCGGCCCTGCTCCTGGCCCTGGGCGGCCGCCCGGCGCTTGGGGTCGTCCTCATCCGAGCTGTTGTCGCGGAAGCCGGGCGGGGGGGCGGCGATGGCGGGGAGCAGGGCCGTCGTCTCGTCCTCTTCCTCATCGCTGCCGGGAGGGGGAAGAGACATCAGGTCCACCATGTTGTCGCGGGCGCCGCCGGGCTTGCCCGCCTTGCGCAGGGCCAGCCGGCTCTTGATTTTGGCCTTGCAGGACTCGCAGTAGAAGTGGGCGGCGTCGCCCCGCGGGTGGGTGTCGATGGTGTGGGCCCGGGCCCGGCTGGCGTGCCGCTCTCGGTCGAGGCCGTCCGGGTCGTGCTCGTTGGCAGCCCCGTCGTAGCCTTGGCCGGAGCTCTTGGAGGTGGGGTCGGATTTGGTCCTGGGACGAGTTTCCTCGAAAAAGATCAGGTTTTCGTTGATATCCGTCCTGCTCTCTCTCTCCTTTCTCTGCTCTCGCATGTGCAGGTAGCAAAAGCTGACGAGCTCCGAGTCCGAGGCCCTGGCCGTTCGAGCCCGGGCCTCGCCGGGGCTGGCGGCAGGGCCGCCCACGAACCCGCTCTCCTTCTTTCCCGTGTGCCCCGCGGGCCGGTGGAGGTTGTGTGCGTTGATGTAATCTAAACCGAAACCACAACACAGCGTCATGAGCAGCACCGGGGAGAGGGGAAAAGAGGATGGGAAAGCCGCTGCCCGCCCTGGAGGAACGTCCACGTGCTCTCTGCCCTCAGTCCTGCACAAACACGGGGCTGATGGAGGCTTTGCACACCCGGCACCTGCCTTGGCCTCCCCGCTGAGCGCATGGAGGAAAGGGTCATGCCCTGAGGGACACCACGCAGAAGTCTCCTGGGGCTGCCCCTAGCCCGGGGGCTGAACACAGCTCGCACCCGGCTCAGCTCGTGCCGCGAGCTAACATGCCTTTTCTCCTAAATCAATAAAAAATGGATTCCCGTTAACAAAGAGCTATTGGAAGCGGTTTAGTGAGGCCTTTACGCGTGGCTGGGGCAAAGCGATGGCTGAGGCCAGAAGAGCCTGCGGGGTGGCTCACTGGGATGTAGGAGCAGCTGAGCTGCAGCCAGCAAAAGCCCCGCAGCGCACTGACTGAGCACACTGCCTCCCTCGTCTCCAAAATGATTACGTGTTACAGAGTTCAATCATATAAATTTTATAAAGTTAAATATTGTGACATTTATAAGTATTGACTCTGACTTTTTGTTTTTTTCCCCGTCTTCTTTTTTTGGCTAGGAATTAGATCATTAACATCCTGGACCTGCAGCACAACCGATCGCTGCCCTTTTATAAACAGCCTTTAGACACCAGCAAGATCATGCTGTTCCTCCCCCTCCATCTCCCTGCCCGCCTCGGTTTTAGACTAGACGCAGCAAATTCCTTTAACCTTTCCTGACAGGTCTGTTTCCTAACTGCATCAGCTTGCTTTCTGCTCCCAGCTGGACTCCATCCAGGTTGGCTACCTAAGCAAACATCTTGTTTCTGTGCTGCACAGCAGCAACAGAGAGAGGGAGCAAGATCCCTTGCTGGGAGGCAGGAGAAGGGCTGCCCAGCACAGCCAGTCCCAAAACCTGGGCATGCAGATGCTGCTTCGCAAGCTACTGGTGAGACTCAGAGGGTAATGGGAACAGCACGTCTGCATGCATATATGAGGACTTTCAGCCTCAGCCTGCCATTTAATGGCAGTTATATGGCAAGAAGGAATTAACTGTCACCATTTGTGCATAATGTTGGCCATACCAAGCCGTTTTACTTAGCCATTTCTTCAGCGAGCCCAAAGAAGGCTGCTAAACACGGTGCAGTAATGCTCTGCTCCTTATTAAGCATTTCCCTGTGATAGCCTCCTCTTGGCCCTCCCTGAGCAAGGCGAGCAGCTGAAATATTGTTTGAGCTTCTGGCCAGCGGTCCAGCCCTCCAGAGGGGTGTCTGTCTGCATTACAGGCTGAATTGTGCAGCTGTGCCGAGAACGGGTGCCAGGGGGATGCAGGCTCCATCTTACAAAGTGTAAATTAAATCAAATAAATCCCAATTAAATTCATTAGCTCAACAAATTGGACAATTTGTCTCCCAAAACACACGTTTCTATTATACTGTTCATCACCTGCAATGCTAAAAACCTAATCTAAACAACCTCTCTCTCATTTATGGACGTACTGGTGCTCAGGAACACCAGCAGGGTGACTGAATGCTGGGAAGACACCTTCAGCAACGGGCTGCAAGGACCAAGGCAAAGGAGAAAGGATCATGCGTGCAGACCTGCAGCTGGCCAGAGCTCATGTACACCAGCCTCTGCCAAGGCTGAGCCGGGGCTTTTGTTGGCTGCCCATGCCGAATCAGGGCCCGCTTCTGAATGAGGCCAAAACCATAAAATCTGTAATCCAGCTGCTTTCTCTGGAAGAGAAAGTCCTGGCAAAGAGCTGAGATAGCGGCCTGGGCACTGCTCTGCTAATGATGCTCTGGGGGTGCGGGGGGAGGAAGGGGCAAGGAAGGCAAATCGTCCGTGCAGCTATGGCAGGGGTCTGGCGTGCGGCTCCGCAGGGAAATGCCGAGAGAGGGATTTGAGGGGTTTAACTGACAGCATCTGGATGGAGCGTGCACTTCTAAACAGGACTGCAGTTCAGCAGGAGGGTTTAATGGGCCTCCGGGCAGATGGATGTGCTCTGCTTCTAGACAAAAAGCAGGCCAGGGCTTGATGTCATGTTTAAGATTCTGGCACGGCCTGCCTGCAGCCTGGGAAGTCAAAGGCTGGGGGAACTTGATTCATCCCAGTGGGGCTTTCTTATCGTTCCTGCAGAGATGTGCTAACGACCGGCAGCCCCAGCTCCTGGTGATCTGCTCAGCTCCTGACAGCTCAGCCTGCAGCCGTGGCAAGGCCACAACTATTGGCAGACTTTGTTTTCTCGACACAAATTAAATTCACCCCTCCTGAACAATGCCTGAGCAGCTGCGCTGAGTGTACTGGGTCCGCTTCACTCTGCTGGCCAGAGAGGTTTTTACTGTGCCCCCGAGGACAGCCCAGGCCACCCAGAGAGGGGCCAGCTCTTCAGTATGAAGAGCACGGATCCATTGCTCCATCGCTGTGCTACCACACCGTCACTCCCCTTCGCGCCCATTCCAGCCCCCACGCAGAGCGACACTGGTTTCTTGTGACTGTCAAGAAAAAGGCAAGACCTACGACACGTTGTGGTTCAGGCCATGCCTTGTAGTGTGAAGGGAGGGAGCGCTCTGATGACACCACTTAGTTTGGAAGCACCCTTCACGCATACCAAACGGGGCTGGGTTTATGCAGGACACCCAGAGCAGAGAGCACAGTGGCAGCTGTTAGTAAGATGCACGGGTGAAGACGCAAAGGAAACCATGCTCATATACTCACACCAACATCACCTGCCAGGTCTTTCCCTGGGTGCGCTGAGGGTGCTGGAGGTGCCTTCCCGATTCCTCCCGAGCGCGTCCTCCCGCTGGTGCCAGCTCCGTGTCCGGGTGCCCTCCTCACACCTCAGAGACACCAGGTCCTTTCCCCAGGGGCCCTGCTAGCTCTTGGCACCTCTTCTGACTACACCCATCTCCAGGGGACAGTTTTAGCACCCCACCAACTAAACTGAAGGCCCCTCACAGCTCTTGGCTAAGCAGGGAGAGCATCTCCAGCCTCTCCACACACTGCAGTGGGAAGCAACTCCAGCCACTGAGCCTGTACTTTTTATTTCCCTGTACCAAACGTACTCAATATGCACACCCTGCATGGAGTAATGGCACGTAACTCAGGTTTGGCTCCTCTCTGAAATCCCTCTCGATGATAACTGATCATTTTGAAGGTGACTGACAGCTGAAATCTGTCCTCGAAGAACCGAGCATCAGTGCCTGGTGGGACACAACCTGTCTTTAGCTGCTGTGCCCGGAGCAGCGTTCTGCTCCCTGCAGCAGGCTGGGCGCCTGGAAAGCCCACACACCCAAATTTCCCCCCGATGTAGGAAATCAGCACAGTAGCCACACTTTCAGAGCTGGCAGAAACGGCCATTGTACAGCCAGGGACTGCGTCTGCAAGCTCACGCTTGTTTAAGTGAGAGCTTCTGCGAAGCGAGGCCTCGTTCTGCTGTTCAGAGGGGGCTGCTGGTGCTGCGGGGGGACCAGGACAGAGGGAGATCCCAGAGGAACCACCTCCTTCCTACCACAGCAGGGCCCCCGGCGGAGGGAGGTGGCTGGGAAGGGGCTCGCACGGAAAGCAGAGGCTGAACCGTACCTGCCTTGATAATCTGAGGCGGCGGGGGCTGGCTGGGGGGCCTGGAGAATATCATCTTCTTGGAGTCCACCAGGAGACGGCAGTAGCCTGCGATCAGGCAGGCGAAGTTGGTGGCTTCGGGCCACTCCATCAGCAACACCAGCGGCTGGAAGGCACGAGAGGCACAGCGCGTGAGGGCAACGCAGCTCGCCTGGTGCGGGACCGGTGCTCCAAAGGGCTCGCGCTGGGGTCACTGGTGAGCTGGCTGGCAGCTTTAGCTCCCACACGGGAAGAAACAGCCACGTGCACGTCCTTGCTGCGGATTACCCAACAAATCTTAGGGCCTGACAGAGCGCCTCGCTGCAGCTGCGACTCCCCGCTTGCCGACTCCTCTAAGGAAGATGAAAGAGGGGAAAGCCGCCGTGCGCTCCCCGCAGGGTCCAGGTAATTTGTGTGCATCCCGGTGTTCAAAGCCTACCTACAAGCACCAGGATTAAAACACCAGGCCCTGGGGAGCTCGGGGAGTCTGTGTAGTCTCCAGCTGCCAGAGCCCCTGTGTCATTGCAGGCACCACGTCGCCCTCCCATACACCGAGGCATCTGCTTACAGTGAGCTGCAGGAGGGGCAAAAACCCATTACGGGCTCCCTCAGCCACTGCTCTGAGCCCATGGATCTTATTTAAACCTAACCCTTTGGAAAATTCAATTTGTGCCTAGGAGCAGATGGTGTCTTCTGTTTTAGGAGAGCATTTATTTGCACGCTAAAAAAGGTTTTCGCTTTAAAGAGAGGAAAAAAACCAGACACGATGTGAGCACCGCATACAACCTCACCGCACGGTCCAGCGACAGGCACCGGCACTGCCCCATGCCTGGCTTCTCCCAAAGAAGCTGTCGGTTTCCCACCTCGGGCTCCTCGCGGGAAGGACGAGCCCAGCAGCACAAACTCTGGCTCCCGCATCCCTGCGGATGTTCTCCAGGAGCGCCCGGCCCCGGGGGAAGAGGCAGCCACCTCCAGGCAGCGCACTCATCCCCTTCCCAGTGCCGCTGTGCCTGCTGGTGGCACGGGCAGGGCTCTGCTGCTCCCGCAATGGCCCCTTCAGGGCTCACAACTCATTTACCACATCCAGGGCCAACCAAGCCCATTTTAAAACCACTTCAGCCCACGCAGCGTGAGAAGCATTAAAGCCATTTTCATTTGCTTGTTTTCTAACCACGGGAGGTTCCCGGCACCCGCTGGTTGGCTCTGTGCTCTGCTCAGCGCTTGTTTTCCTAAGTCACTGAGCAAACTCTGCCCCATCCTGGCACAGGCAGACCCTTGCAGCATGTCACGCTCTGTCCGACACAACATAATACACCTGGGGCCGAGGCCACCAGCCCCGAGCTACCCCAGCCCCTGCCGGGGACTGCTTCCTCCTTGGGCAGGCGTAAAGAAGTTCCCTCCCCGGCTGCGGCGTGGCACAAGGACAAGAAATAACCTGACACACAAACGAGCTCTGCTGAGAGGCTTTCTGCATCCCGGAAAACAGACTCGAGGTGACACGGAGCAGAGGGAAAGCATCAAGAAGGAGAGGAGGGACGGAGGAGGCTCTCCACGCAGCTCGCAGGAGGCAGGCATCCAGCGGTGGGGGGGGGGGTGCCAGCTCCTAGCCCAGCCTCAAGCTTGACATAAGTGATGAAAGGTAACCATGTGTTCCAGTTCTGCCATATGCAGCATCCTTAAAACAAGGGCTAAGCCTTCTTGTTTTTTTTTTTTTTTTTTTTAAGCCATCTGTTGAATAAAGAGACATTTGCACATTTTTCCCCCTCTGTTATGCAGCAGTGAGGGTTTGAGTGCGAGCAACAAGAAATGAAGCAAACACCAAGGTGAGAGCGGCAATGCCTGGTGATTATCCACTGCCGCGTAATTAAACGATCCTTGAGTTTCAGGATGCTCCAGCTCACCCAGGAACGGGCTGTCGGGTCCTGCTGGCCACCAGCAGCCCAGCGATCAGCCCGCCTGCCCGCAGGGAGACAGGACCCAGGCAGAACAGCCCCGACCGGCACTTCTTGCCCACGAATAAAACACAAAGCACGCCAAAACGCTGCGAGGTCCCTGCCAGGTCTCCGAGCAAGCCCAGCCTCCAGGCTGGCCCCAGCAATCAGCGCCTTGCATGCCAGAGTTAATTGTAGCATGCTGCTCTGAAAGGGATAAATCTCAGTGCTGATTAACATTACAGCTTAGCGAGGGGTCCCTGATAAGATTACTCTCGCTCCCTGCCAAGCGAGTGGTGTGAGAGTTCCTCGGGAATTGTCAGGCATTAAAACGCTGTTATTAGGGAAGCCGCTCATCGGCTGGGCAGCGCCAGCGTGAAGCCTTCTGCCCTCGCCTCTCCGCTGCCTTTGGGACTTCTGCCCCGGCGACAAAGCGCACTGAAAGCGGCCAGCAGGTCTGGGAACGCCTCGTGGGGTAGAGAGGCGAAGAGGCAAGGCGATGGCAGAAGCCTTGTTTCCTTTGGAAATCAGGCTACAGCGAGGAGGTGTGATGAGCGGCAGCTAACAGAGACGTTATTTTAAGGCTCCAGCAATCGTGGTCACCCTGTTCCAAGCAGGCAAGGAAAATGAGATCTTACAGAGACAGCCAGGCACAAGCGAGCTAAGCAAACATTTACACTCCGAACGGTTGCCTGAAAAATTGCCAGCTAACGTTGGTAAGGCTTTTACATCGTAAATTCGGGGCAGCTTTGCAGGGAGCTGCTCTAAGAAATAATGATGCGGGACTCTGCTCTGTGCTTTGGGCTGGTATCATTGGGATACCAGTGCCCCGTGGCAAAGGGGATTAACCTTTTCCTTGAAAACCTCCTGCGAGAGAGAGGGGACACTGGTGGGCAGCTCCCCGGGGCTGGGGCTCACACAACATCCCTGCTCCCACGGCGATGTTTTAACTCCCCGCCTGAGCTCCAGGAGGTCCGACAGCACGGCAGCAAGCTGAACACACGTGGCTTTTCACAGCTTTTCTAAATACAAAATGCAGTGCCTCTGTCCCAGCTGCTGCTCAGGAGCTGGGACCACTGTGGGGAAGAGGGGAGGGAGCTGAGGAGAGGCAGGAACCAGCGCCTTGTGCAGGTAGGGCTGAAATCCAGGAGAAAATGAGAGGAAAGGTGAGCACTGTCGGGATGCTGAATGAAGCCACGGGAACCAGGCTTCAGCAGCCCCACTGTTGACAAAGCAACGTGCCTTGCCACGAATCATGTGTTAAAAAGAGAAAAAAAAAAAAAACAAAAAACAACCACAGGTATTCGTGCACGACAACAAAGTTTTGGAACACTTCGTCTACACACCTGTGGCCCTCCTCCTGCTCCTTCCCGCAGGCAGGTCTGTGCTGCGGCAGCCCCTGGGGTCTGCTCCCACGGGGGCCGGAGATTTTCGTCAGGGCAGTGGCGCCTTGAGGAGGAAAGCTAGCTTTACACAGAAACAAACTCACTGGGATAACTTTTAAAAAACGCCAAACACCAGATGCACAGCGGGATGCACAGGTAAGGGCTCTTCTCAGACCTACAACAGGCCAACGTGAAAAGAAGCAAATATTAAAGAGAAAGCTCTTTCTGCCTCTAAATCCGCAACACCAGCCTGAAATTATTCATGTTTTGATCTTTCACTCATACTGGTTTTCTGGATTTTCTAGTCCTAATGAGCAAAGGGCGTTCTTTCACTTGAAGCTTCCTGCTTAGCAACCAATCTCGCCGGAAAGTAAAATAAAATACATTTATACTGGATAGGAGAGACGAGTTTTGCATTAGCTCATTAAGGATAGAATGCTTTTTCTATTATGTACTGCCTTTAAATCAACCCTCGATGTCCTTCTGAAGGGTATTCTCCTGTTCAGACAAAGGTGAAGGTTTCGTAGAAGAACATCTGGATGAAATTTTATGGCCGGGGTTATGTTAGAGGATGTTAGCAGTCCTGATATTTAAATTAATTTATGACCTGATCTATGCAAGCTCTAACCCTTAAGCTTACGTGTATTTCCTTTTAATGTCCTCTCTTTATCATGCACTTTGGGTCTTACACTGCTTCCCTTAATGCAGCGCAGGAGAAAGTTGGGACATGAATTTACATAATTTATGTTCCCTGGCTTACCTGAGGTGTTCTGCCAAGTTTATATTTAATAATATAGGCACCGGGGCCTAACAAGACAGCAGTCAATTTTTCACGTGCACCCGACCTTTCCTTCCCTCCCTCTAAGCGTTATTAACTCGGCTCTATCGATACCGGGCTTGTTGTGATTAGGACCATTATTTCTCATTTGTTGATCAACACAGCTCCTGGCTTGGTTTGCAGCACATCTGCAGGTTTCGCAGCGGTGCTCTCGTTCGTCGGGATTTCAGCAGCCGCCCCTTCTGCGGGATGCCGTCCCTGCTCCCTGCATGCTCTGGCAAAGCGGGGGGCTGCTTTTGGCACCCTCTGCACCTCCCGTTTGCTGACACCAGCCCTCGCGGTGCAGGAGCTCGCAGCACCGTTGTGCTGTGCTCATCCCCACGGCACCAGATGCCTGAGCTCTGTTCGGTTGTTCTTTTTTTCTTAATAAATGAATCAAATTTGGCTGTGCAGGCTGGGTAAATCATCCCCTCCGCATGCTGCCTGCATCTCGTGCTGCTGGCCGGCTCCCAGCCCCTCACCGGGTGCCTGGGGCTGGCGCCGCTGCGTGCCCTGCATTCAGTCACGGCCCAAAGGCTCCGCGTGCGGGAACGGCGCCTCCCCGCCCCGACACCGAGACAAAGAAAATCTCGCTCTCACGGTGTTTCAGAATGGCTTAGCGCAAAGAAAACTAGTAAGATTAATTCGGCTTCAGGAAGCAGCTTCTGGCATCAGTCTAGAGCCGCGCTCTTTGCGTGGAAGAGATCTGACGGCTCCAGTCACTGCTTGCACGAGCAGGAGCGGTGCTGCCCTCGGCTGCCCAGCGTGGTGGGACTCCCCGTGGCTTCCGTCTCATCCGCGCACACCAGCAAATGCCCGTTCACCACCTGCCCTGGCACACGCCGCATGTTCCCCCGCACCTCCTATTTCTGGGGAGAGAGGGGGCCGGGCAGGAGCTGCCTGGCTCCCCGGCAAGGTGAGCAGGCTGCAGCTGGACATGCGCGGTGCTTTTATCTCTGTCACTGCCTGGAGGCATGCCCGGGGCCCCCGGGATGCTGAAATCGATAGCCAGATTCCAGGCGCGGCAGCAGCCGGGGACCTTTCTGAATTAATTTTCCCTTTGTTTTCCTGTGCCGAGCCTTGATCTCGGCTAAACTGCCGGCTGGCGGCAGGTCCTGCTGGGACACACGGAGCCAATTACCCTCGTGCCCGTGATTAAATGGCGTGGGCCGGCAGCCAGCCGCTGCGCAGCCCAGGACAGCTGCTCCCTGCAGGCACGGGGACGCTTCCCGCTGCGGGCGCTCCTCTGGGCTCGGCTGGGAGGTTCGGCTGCCCCCGAGCTCCTCTTCCAGCCCCTTTTCAGGGGTTTCAGAAGGTTCTTGCCAATATTAATTCTGTCGTAATGAAAAGCTTAGCAGCGTGTAGCTGCGTAGAGCAGGAAGGAAAGATGCTTCACTTGAAAAGGGTTTTTAGCGAGAACATAACCTTTGCATCTGCGGGAACTGCCAGAGCCACGTGGGCAGGGACGCAGCTGGTAGGAAGCGCTCGGCTGGATACGGGGGACGGCTCTGATGTCCCCAGCTGCCACCATGTCCCAACACAGGAGCTGGGAGGAGCGTGGGGAGCCTACGAGCTCCAGAACCAAGGCTCAAGCCCAGCGAGTCGGAACAAAAACCCTTCCTGGACCCAGCAGCAGAGACCTCGAGGCTTTTGGTCCCTGCGCCAGCCTCCTGCCAGCACCTGGTCCTCCCCCAGCCCCTCTGCCACTGTCGCAGTGGCAGCAAGAGAACAAAGCAGAGGCTCTGCCTGGGTTTTGTACCCAGAACAGGCTGTCTGAAACACCGACTGAAGCCCGGGATGGAAAAGCTCCAAAACAAAGCTATTACTGCCCGGTGAATAATTTATAAGACAACCACCACTTCTTTTCCTCCTGAACTAAACACGAATGGTTTGTGATCTGCTCAGGCTCGCTTGTTACCTGGAAATCTTCCCCAGCTCACTCCTGGCAGGCGGGTCTGGGCTGCAGAGGCAGGCGAGGGTGTTTGGGTGGCCGAGGGCTGCTCCTCGTCCCGATCCCTTTTTTAACCCTTAGGATCAGCAATAAACCTGGCGCACAGAAACCCAGCCCAGCCGTTCCGCACCGACCCCATACCCATCGCTCAACATCTGCCGTTTCCACAGTAACCCAGCAAGCAGCTGCAGCAGACACGGCACAGGTTTGGGCTGGCTCGCCTCTGTCCCAGCCTTCGGAGGTGCTCCCAGGCTGGCACCCCCGGCACAGCCCCAGCCCGGGGACCCTCACAGCCTCTCCCTGCCCCGACAGGCTTGGGGACGTCGTGTGGATTTGACCAGAGGTCCCCAGAGGGGTAGGACACGGCTCACAGCACAGCCCTCTGTCGGGCTGCGAATCACGGAGGGAACGGATTTATTTGCAACCCCGTGTTTTCGCCAGCGACACGTTCCGTACAATGCAGTAATTGCAGGAAGCAGATTAGCGCTTCAAGGTAATGATCTCGTTGCCAGCTTTTCTTAGCCAGCCTCATCCATCGCTGTCCTGTGTAGGATTAGCATCTGCCTCATTTTGGAGCAGACATCCTGCCTTTAAAGCCCGGCCCTTGGGATGGCAGTTAAATGAAGACAGACTGCAGCAGCCTGTGCCCCGGCGGGGTGCTGCTGAGCCTCACCCACGGGATGTTCTCCCCTCTCCAGAGGCACAGGGGGATTTCAGTGGCTGGAGGCAGCCGTCTGCAGTTTCTCAGGGAGATAAAGCCACTGTGCGTGCGTGCCCACGGGAAGGTGCACGGGAGTACTGCCTTTTCTCAAGCGACCGGGAGGTGGATGGAGGGGATATGGAAAAAGGCTGCTCCTCCAGCAGGCGAGGACCTCCCGGCCCAGTGCCAAAGTCTGCCAGGAGAGGAGGCAGCAGGAGAATCCTGAACAAATCCCCCGTCACTACATCTGCGAGGCTGCAGCTGAAATAGGGACCACAAGGCAAGGGCTGCAGAGAGGCTGAGAGACCCCACAGGAGATGTGGAAACGCAGAGGCAGCCAGAGAAGGAGCTCAGCTTCACTGAAGGGTTTAGTGGACCAGGCACCAAAGAAGTCAGTAAAGCTCTCAGCGTACTGCTGGCAATCCTTCTGAAGAGTTCGGGAATGGGGAGAGAGAAAAGAGGCTGGGAGGGGTGGGGAGGGGTGGCAGGGATGTGCCCAGAGGGGCCACCGCTGCACCACGCACGGAGGGCGCAGGAGGGCAGGGTGGTTACGCACAGACCGCAGGAGGGCATTTACACCACCGAGGGGCTTACTGGAGCCACGGACACCCAGACCCAGGGGCGGCCGTGGATCTCTTCTCACACCGAGCCTGACAGCCTGGTCCCAGCGTTTCCAGTCCCAACAACCCCGCGTGGCTTGGCGAGCTCCACCTTGTGCTACTGCACAAAACCTCACTGGTGCCCTGCAGTGCCTGCACCCACCCCAGCCACAGCCACGGACCGCTCCTCTCGCCCCAGCAGCCCCCGGACCCGATGCCGTCCCCTGGGGCGCCCGGTGCCTACCTTGGCATCCAGGATGCTCGTCTCCACCCGGGCCACCCCCTGGTTCTCCCTGAACAGCTGGATCTTGCTGACCTTGCTGAACTCGGACAGCACGGTGGTCAGGTTGGTCTTGAGGTCGATGACGTGGCTGATGCCGTGCCGGGGGCCCACCAGCAGCGTGGTGGCTGGCTGCTTCTCGTCCTGAGCGCACGGCCGCACGGAGAAAGGGA